>NC_091464.1:55728780-56041030 GCF_027789765.1 Dendropsophus ebraccatus | reverse complement strand
CTAGTTGTATCTTTCCCACAATCAGACGCTATTGCATGCTGGACGGTACAGCTGCCAGCACAACGCCTCCTTAACAGAGGAGAGAACAGGCGCTGAGTCTATAGGAATGATCAGGAAGATTGCTGTGCCATATGAATTTGCCTTTTCACAGAGAAAGGCATGTGATAGCTGCCAGTCATACATAGGTCTTTATACAAACCCTGTGAGTACTTAACTATTTGTCAAACGAGTTCTCATCATGAAAATGCAAACTACAGTATGTGCAGTTTTAACAGCGCACTACTTGTCCTATGTGACATGTCTGAAATCCAACTAATTTCATATGTATGTACCTATTTATGTAGATTTGCACATAGCTGATAGGTGGCACAAGACGATCAGTGTAGTAGTTTCTACGTAATGGAGGATTGTGCGTTCCAGCAGTTCTTAGCAGCAGGAACTGATAGACACAGAACTAGAAGTGTTATGAGACTGTGTCCTATTCAGACGATTCAGACTTGATATTCACCAAAATATGAATGGACTTTTCCTCTCACTTGAGAGCTTAGTTATGAATCATGTTACTGACTATCTCACACTGCCCCAACACTGTTCAGAGCAAACATGGGTGTACCAGAAAATTCATGTGCAAATGTTATGTTGGCTGGGCTCTTCATATATCTATTTTATACATTTGTGTTTTGGTTGCATTAGGTGTCATATTATATACGATTTTCAGTGCTTCTGCATTCAGCTTTAGAGTACAAACACACACAACGGATCCACAGCAGATTTCTCGCTGGTGATCCCTGCCCTGTAATGTTTATGGGCAGACATACTCGCAGCGGGATTGACATCCTGCTGCGAGTATGTTGGGAGACCGCCCCGTTAACCCTCTGCTGGTCGGAGAATACACATTACCTGCTCCAGAATCCGTCTTGCTTCGGGGGTTCCCGGGTGGAAGTCCCGCTCAGCCAATCAATGTGCTGCAGCAGGGAGCCTGCTCTTCTTATACAGAGTGGGTAGAGGACGCCCCTGCAGTGTGGTCCTCTCCCCGCTTGTTCTCCTGATCGGAACGGGTCTGAACACTCAGACCCGGACTAATAAAAACTTTCGACATGTCTCTAAGATAATTAAAATGAAAGTGTATGTATTATAACATACATGTGATGTACTAAATATTGAGTACCCAGGTGATGTGATGACATCATTGCGTGTGAGGGCACAGCTTGTACTCTTTCGTAAAAGTTAGGTCCTGACTAGCATCCTTCGATGACAGCGTGGGAACAGGGACAGGTGAGTAGCTTTTTACTTTGCAGGGAGAACTCTAACTTCCGGGAAGGGCACAGTGTGTATTGTAATTATTTCAGGGGACAGTCAATAATATAAATGGTGGCCACCTAGGTGGCTAGGTGTCATGGCTGTAACTGTTTGTAACTTGGCACTGTCCTCGGCTTATAATATATGGCCGAGACTGCACCTTTAGTCATGTTTTGTATTTGAATTCTAGGGGGAGATTTATCAAAGGGTGTAAAATTTAGACTGGTGCAAAATACCCACAGCAACCAATCACAGCTCAGCTTTAGGCAGTGCTGAAAGGAAAGCTAAGCTGTGATTGGTTGCTGTGGGCAGTTTGCACCAGTCTAAATTTTACACCCTTTGATAAATCTCCCCCTATGTGTTATTTGCTCTAGTCTGAACACTGTCTGAACAAACTCTTCTCCTTCTGCTTTGATTGAAATCTGATTGATTTCCTACCACACCCATCTCTTCCTTGCTAAGTTCTCTCTGGCCACTTTATTGTTAACCCCTGTTTTGCCTAGGTGATTGTCATCTTGTCTTTCCACTTACTCTTTACTGTGTTGTGTGTTATGTATTTTTGGTCCACTTACATACTAGACCAGGTCTCTGGACCGGGCCCCTGACCTCCTATTAAACGCTCCCCAACTCCCATAATGATCGTTGGCTAGTCATCTTTACAAGAGTCCTCAGTGTTCCTTTGCTCCTTTCTTATCTGTATTGTTATACCTGGCTTTTCTGACCTTGGCTCTTGTTTCCATGACTACTTTTTTTAGATCCTGATTTTATGCTGCATTTCCTGTTTGGTTTGACCCCAGCCTGTTTGGCTATACTTTAATGTTTGTCTGTCTTGTCTGTTCTGTGTTTTCACCATAACCTCAGGTAAGGAACCATCACCATGGTTTTCTGCAGTCACCTAGGACTGTTTGAGGCAAGTAGGCAGGGTCAGCTGGGTGGGACCAGGGCTAGGACTAGGGCTCACTGTGTCCTCCTCTGCCCCTTCTCTGGCAGAACCCTACATACAGTTGTGACACTAGGAGGGACTTTTATCATTTATTAATTTAATGAAGCCCCGTCCCCAGATTCCCAGACTACTTTACTAAAGCCCTGTGGCTTATTGTGCTACAAATCTACACCTGCTCGGGAGCAAGTGTAGATATGTGCCATGGTTTATGTTTGTGAGCATATGTAAATCATAGTAAATCTGGTGTGGGGGAAGGTCATGCCTTGATCCCCCTGCCTGCCCATTAGGCGAGCGGGGGATACAATTGACGTACACCATAAAAAAGGGTAGTATCTTCTCCTTTTCCATGGCATACGCCTGAGGTACATTTTAATAAATTTACCCCTAGGTGTGTTTTATAATACTTTTTTTAAGTGTTATATACAATATGTATTCATACTTTTTGGAGGCAAAGTATGTGTTCTAGGGCTCACAATGTGTATTATGAAGTAATCTACTTTTTATCTTCTATCATTCCTTTCTAAAATTAGTGTTCCTTCAAGCACTGAAATGCTATCAATATTAAATGTATCATAATATTGTGCTTGTTCTTTGAGAATCATTTTTGGCCTTAGCGAAATGATGTCAGGAACTCCCAGAAATCAAAGCCAAAAAAAATATCATTGTCTCCAGCCCTGCATGACGTCTTAAATCCATGCAATATTTTTCAATTATTTATGCATACTTACGTGCAGAATCAAAGTGACTCATCCCGACCTACGAATGCCTTATTATTCCATTATGACTGTTTTGTGGTTCAGAGGTAGAAGGCACAATGCAAGTGCTATTAAAGCAGCACATGTATTAATACAGTCTTATAAAAAAGCTGCTCTTATTTGCTGGCATTACAGAAGAATCAAGACCATTAAAGGCAACCTGCCACATTGAAGTCTAGTTTACAGTGTCCTACATCTGGAAGATCCATTCACTTACAACCAAGTGACTTTAGTGTTCTAAGCCAATCCTGATCACCTTGTAGCTTTAATATGGTTCCTTATGACTATTAAGGTGTAGTAGTATCGCTGGTGATTTCTGCGGTATAATAACATACCTGGATTGGCTCTTTAGGTGTAAAATGTCTAGCAATTTTCCAGCTGATAACAATATATCTTTTTACCCAGAGATTAAGGTATAAGGCCCCGTTCTCACTGAGCAAAACTAGCGGAACATGTTCACTCTTCAGCGCGGACAGGGCAGGAGCACGCACCTCCCAAAGACTCCCATTATGAGCGGGAGGCTAACGGCATTGTCCGCCGCGGAATTCCGCTAGTTTTGCTCAGTGGGAACGGGGTCTTACAATCAAAAACATCGGAAACATACCTTCATGCCTAAATTCCACAAATATTCACATTATTATACAAATAAGGGTTTTGTCAAATAGTATCCAGCATATTAAAAACTAACATACCGAGCAATTCAGTGGGTTTCACTATAAACATACTTTGTGTCTTTTGGCTTGATAATAATATTCTTGTTATTATTGTTTATTCTAAAGGGAATCTGTTAGCACCCGGACCCGACCTGAGGTGCTGACAGTGTGCATTTGAGGGCTGTCCACTAGTTTGCTAAGTTATCTGTGAAGATGTTGCTGCACAAAATCACATAATAAAGAATCAAAGAGGAGTCGTGGTGCTTGTGCCACACTCTGGCATTCCTCACCACTCCTTCCTCCTTCCCCTTCTCTATAAATATTCTGTGCTGCTCAGCCTCCTGCTTGCTCACACCATATTCCCGGCTTGTGCTTGCACCGCTGATATCATAGGCTGTGCGTCTCCTGCATTCACTGACATCATTAACTTAGGTGCAGGGATGGGCCAGGAAGAGTTAAAAGAAGTTTTCTGGTGAGTGGAAGATGACTCACCACCACCGTGGAAGTTAGCCTTCCAAGACCTGAAGTGCATGGGGCTAAGTTGCAATCAGAACGAAGTAAGAATCAGAAATAAGAACGAAGCAAAATAACTGTTTTGGGTGTGCGATTAATAGTACAATATATTAAGTTGCAATCATTGTGAGTGGGAAAAACCACACCCGCACGCTGCGCAGCTATTGTGGACACACTGTGCTGCTACTGGACATGATTATGACTTAGCCCTGCCCCCCCCCCCTCAAGATGAGGGGGCGGAATTTTCAGTGCCAGTGAGGAGAAGGTTTTGCTCATCTTTTGCTTGCCGGACAATCCCTTCAAACATTGTATGGAACTGTGTACCAATCCTTTCTCTGCACAACACATTAAAAGTTATGCATTATACAATATATTTTAAGTTGAGGCCATATGAATCAACTGCATAGCTAGGCTTTACCTCCAACCGTTGCTTACCTTTTTTTGGGGGTTATATTGGAGTTTATGTTGTAGCTCATATAAACATTTCATGACTTTGATGAGAAATATTCTGATTACAGTCTTTAATGTAAGGGTTAATATTTTGCAAATATATATTCTAATAGATTATTATACATTTAATAATCCAATCTAGAATAAACACAGATTGGATTATCCCTAATCCCGCCTATATAAAGAATAGTGGATAAAACTAAAAAGAGAAAATCAGTGTGTATTTTTCTTTATTTTACTATAGTCAGAGATACAACTCCTAAGCCCCCACCCAAAACAGAAAGCCCTCTCCACCATGTGCCCTTTATAATATTGCTGTTTTGTGGCAAAGGGGCCTTTAGGCCTTCTCAGGCATTATTTCTGTAAATTTAGTTATTGAGGACGTAAAAAATAATGCATTTTGAGATCCCCCTAATGTATAGCTCTATAGGCCACCTAATCCTAATTCTTCAGACTGCATAAAGATTGTTGGATTCTGAGCTGGATAAAAATCTCCATCAGAAATATAATGTTGAATGCAATGTTGTCCTGGCTGTGTCGGTAGCAAATGTTTACATGACCCAATGAATCATTTCTTCTTTACAGCTGAGAACAGGGAGTGTTTTAAAGAAAGATGATCTTTTTTCGAGCTAGCTTCACAATGAATCACCTTCCTTTATGTGGAGAGATTAAGCAACATGAAACAGGAAGGTGAATGGTTTTATAGAGAAAGGGAAAAGTTAAACTTTCTAGGGAATAACTGTAATTATATTATATTGTGGCATGGTGGGACTGTAAGAGGCAGTTCTATGCCTCTGGAGTGGGAATTGGAGTTCAGGTGAAGCTCCTGGTCCAGATACTCCACTCCAGCCTTAGAGCTAATGAGGCTCTGAAACCACCTGGTGGATCTATTAGAGACTCCGGAGATTCCCAGGTGATGGCTCTCAGGTGAAGACTCCCAGGGTGGGAGAACACAGGCAGTGCTAGGCCTGTGGGAGCTGCAGACAAGAAGTCTGGGTAAGACCAGTGGAGCTGGTGATATTGAGCATTAGGCTCATAAGTGACAGCTAGGGAAGCTGTGGTGTTAGTCAGTGGCTAGACGGCCCAGGTTTTATTTTATTGGCAGTGTTGCCTATGTCTTGAGTTTTTCTTTGAACGGATAAATAAAGCTGACTGAGGTCTGTATAAAGCATACAGCGCTGACTGGACTGCAATTTGTGATGTGCCAACCGTCTCAGGCCCCAGGAGATGGCGATCCCAGCAAGTGAGTAACCCCCAGATTGTCACATATGGTGGAGGATTGCTGTGGGCAAGAAAATGGCACATGAAGTTTCTGCTGGATTTAAAGGGCCAGAAGCCTTGAGAGATTGAGTCTCTGTGGAGAGAGACATACAGAGACTGTGTTGCTGTGGAGAGAGACATACAGAGACTGTGTTGCTGTGGAGAGAGACATACAGAGACTGTGTTGCTGTGGAGAGAGACATACAGAGACTGTGTTGCTGTGGAGAGAGACATACAGAGACTGCTGTGGAGAGAGACATACAGAGACTGTGTCCCTGTGGAGAGAGACATACAGAGATTGTGTCCCTGTGGAGAGAGACATACAGAGATTGTGTCCCTGTGGAGAGAGACATACAGAGATTGTGTTGCTGTGGAGAGAGACATATAGAGACTGTGTTGCTGTGGAGAGAGACATACAGAGATTGTGTTGCTGTGGAGAGAGACATACAGAGACTGTCTTGTCTGGATAAGGCCAGTTTTGCTTATGTTTGGAGCTGGTGTTTCTGCTGCTTAAAGAATATTGTTGCCTTGGGTCTAGCAGAGGACTATGTCAGACGTATATGGGACATACAGCGCCGTGAAGACATGGCCAAACAGATGGGTCATAACTCCCAAGCTCCTGTACAAAGTGCATGTGCTGCTACACAGAGCTGTTGTCCAAATACCCGCACTGCAATGCAGGGGGCTGCTAACCAGAAAACACAGGGGTCCAAGCCAAGAGGTTGCTGTACCAAGGTCACAGGTGCATCTATGTCTGATTCTCCAGATAGAAAGCATGAGGGTGCCGTCCCTAAGGGCCACCAGCCAGAGCCAGGCTTGAGATGTATGAGAATGGACTGTTGTATAGTTGGATGTGCTTTTGCCCAGTGCTGCCCAAGTGTTAAAAAGTCACTTTTTCAGAGACGCCATGTTGTTGCTAGGAGCAACCAACCACAACAGCAAGCGGCAGTCATTGAGCAGAGAGCGCCATGTTGGAGGTGCATGGGAGCGGGGGTCTGTGCATCTTATTGTCCTCTGGTCAGGAGATCAGAGAAACTCAAACCAAAAACCTGTGAATTGCTGGTGGGTGGAATCCCACTGCTGGTTGACCTGGATTGTCGCCAGGAGGTGTCCAGGGTCCACCCGGATATTATACTGTTTGTGAAGAGTTGTCCAGAGCCATATGGTAAGACTATTCTAATTGACTTTAAAACTTGTTATGGGACAGTAAATCATGTGCTTGAGGTCTGTGCGGAGCTTGAGGTGGAGTTCATACTGCACAGAGACTTTCCTTATTTCTGGCAGTTGTGGGAGGGAGAGTCCCCAGTAAAGTGTACTGTACCACGAGCCAGGAGAACCATATACACACGTCCCAGAGTTACCAGTGGGAGGAGCCTCACTGTCTTACTGTGTGAACTGTGACCAAAATAAGTCCAAATGTTCAGCAATGCTACCAAGTGAGGAGAAGAATCCTGTGGCTGACAAGACCATCCTGACGTCTGATGAGATTATTGCACAGTCTGAACATGGACTTGAAAAAAGTCAGATGAACTTAATGATGATGTATTGCATGCAATGTTTATTGAAAATGTCACCCAGCAGTTATGTGATAGCAGTAATGTCACCCAGCAGTTATGTGATAGCAGTAATGTAATGTTAGATTTGCTGCCTAACATGCATGTAGCCCATAACTATGTCACACAACCTGAGCAGGTAAATGATGGGTGTGCTACAGCCTTAGTTCCAGTGAATGCAGAGTGTGAACTAACCTCTAAAGCAGAAAAAGCAGTAGAGGGGATTAGCTCTAGTGTGCCCCTAGAGGTCATGATGTGTAATGACGAGAAGATTGCATGTGATGAATGTGCTGTGCTGCCCCTAGAGGTCATGGTGTATAATGACCAGAGGATTGCATGTGATGAAGGTGCAGTGCTGCCCCTAGAGGTCATGGTGAGTAAGGACCAGAGTATTGCATGGGATGAATGTGCTGTGGTTGAAAGCAATACGGAGAGTTTGGTGGCCTTTACTGACACAAGTGAGGCCAATGTTGTTGCTAGTGACAACCAGATATCTGCTGCAGATGATAACAAGGAGGGTAAGCAGACTCACAAGCCTATGGGTTCCCATTATGCCAGGAGAGTCACCTACAAAGTCAAACAGCATGTGAGAAGTGACTGTGGCAGTAAGCGGTATGTCTGCTGGGTTTGTGGGGTACGTTTTTCCCAAAGTGATGCAGTGAGAATGCATGTGGTGAGGAAACATAGTGAAAATGTGTTGTGTATTCTCACACCTAAACTATGTTCCTACAACAGCTGTGCTGTGTCCAAAAGGTATCTCCGAAATAAAAGGGGAAAAAGTGACCAGTGTGAATATGGTTGTAGACTGAAATGTTGCATGGAGATAGCCAGATGTGCTTGGCCTGGTAGGAAGCCGTATGCACGTGGCTTGTCTGAGAGCGCCCCCTATGTCTATGACAGTAAGTCTGGTGTGGGTGACTTTGTTACAATGCAGAGCCAGATAGACCTGAGTGGTGGTCACACAGTAGGTGCATCCAGTGAGGTTAGTGGTGGTTACACGGTAGTAGCATCCAGTGAGGTTAGTGGTGGTCACACGGTAGTAGCATCCAGTAGGGTTAGCGAGGGTCACACAGTAGTAGCATCCAGTGAGGTTAGTGGTGGTTACACGGTAGTAGCATCCAGTGAGGTTAGTGGTGGTCACACGGTAGTAGCATCCAGTGAGGTTAGTGGTGGTCACACAGTAGTAGCATCCAGTGAGGTTAGTGGTGGTCACACAGTAGTAGAACCACTTATTGTTATAGAATCTCTTCTTTGTCAGGTTCCAGAAGCTGTTCCTGTGACAAATGTGAACATGCCTCAAGTAGCAGATGATGAGATGGTGGCCAGAGAAGGTCAGGCTGAAGAGCTTGTGTTGGCTCACACATTACCTCCTACAGGGAGTCTTGAAGTTACTGAGGCTGATGTGAATAATGAAGAGGTAACTTTGGAGGAATCATGTCCTCAGTACACAGATGTGCATGAAGGAGCTGATATGAAGACTTTCACTGTGGAGACTGAAAGTGACTGCAGTCTGTATGTTGCCCTGTCTGAAGTGAGAGGTAGTGAGAACTGTCAGTCAATGTCTGAGCCGAGTCTCACTCATACAGTCCCATCCAATGTAGCTGGAAGTGAGAGGTTTCATGTTGCCAAGGGGAACAGCCTAGATGTTACCAATAAGGGAAACCAAATTACATATGAGAACAAGGACTGTGTGCCTGCTGAGAGTGGTTCTCAGTACAGCCATCCTATGTATGTCTCCACTTATGGACGTGGTCATGAAAGAAATGAACGTCAAAGGGAGAAAGTGGACCATGGTGGTCCTGTGTTATGGAAAATGTGGGGGAAACAAAAATCTCATGAAAAGTGTGAGTGTCCCCAGAAAAATAAATAAGTCATGAATGGTGTCACATCTTACCCCAATGTAGGACCTTTGACCCAGGAGGGGGTGTTAATAAAGTGACAAGTCCTATGGCCTTTGTCAGGGGGGGAGGATATGTGGCATGGTGGGGCTGTAAGAGGCAGTTCTGTGCCTCTGGAGTGGGAATTGGAGTTCAGGTGAAGCTCCTGGTCCAGATACTCCACTCCAGCCCAAGAGCTAATGAGGCTCTGAAACCACCTGGTGGATCTATTAGAGACTCCAGAGCTTCCCAGGTGATGGCTCCCAGGTGAAGACTCCCAGGGTGGGAGAACACAGGCAGTGCTAGGCCTGTGGGAGCTGCAGAGAAGTCTGGGTGAGACCAGTGGAGCTGGTGATATTGAGCATTAGGCTCATAAGTGACAGCTAGGGAAGCTGTGGTGTTAGTCAGTGGCTAGACGGCCTAGGTTTTATTTTATTGGCAGTGTTGCCTATGTCTTGAGTTTTTCTTTGAACGGATAAATAAAGCTGACTGAGGTCAGTATAAAGCATACAGCGCTGACTGGACTGCAATTTGTGATGTGCCAACCGTCTCAGGCCCAGGAGATGGCGATCCCAGCGAGTGAGTAACCCCCAGATTGTCACAATATATATACTCCGATAACATTGTACTCAACTGCTTAATATTGTGTTAACACCTATATCTTATAGCATCAGATCCTTTAAAGGGCACCTGTTGTAACAAGATTACTGAAACTGGTGACAAAGTGATTTTAGTGCACCTACTAAATTACTAATTACTAATTTTAATTAAGTAATTAAGAATGACTAATGGTGGTTTTACACAGAACGATTTATCGTTCGAATTTGCACGATAACGGTCGAATACGAACGATAATCGTACGTGTAAACGCACCGAACGATCAAGCGACGATCGAGAAATCGTTCATTTTGATCTTTCAACAACTTCTCAAATCGTCGTTGATCGTTCGCAAAAAAGTTGCAGATCGTTCCATGTAAACAGTCTTTCAACTATTTCACCTATGTATGAAATAGGCTTAAGCGATCCCAAAACGATTTTTCCGTACGATGTATCGTTCCGTCTAAACGCTGATCGTTATAAAAAAAATCGTACATTCAAAATCGTTAATCGTGCGATCGGGCGAATTATCGCTCCGTGTAAAACCACCATTATTCTCTCAATGTCAGGTTCCAGGCCAGCACTAAATGGTTTTCCAGTAGTACAGTACACACAGGATTTGCTTTCTCTTCTTCAGCCAATGACCCTACAGCACGTACTCCTCTCTGCTATGCCATGACATAATGCTGGTAAAAGTGCATTGAACAGGTTAGCATTGTGCTTGGAGATTATTTACACAGGACAGCGCTATGGATGGCTTGTGGGGAAAGGTGAAGGGGTTACTGATTCTCTGGGTTTGTAAGGTGTCAGGAGATAACCTAGGGGGTTAACCTGGGTTGAGCACAAATTGTGTAATTTTTCGCCACTCTGCTTCTGACTAACCAAGTGTCATCTATGTTGATACAAGTGACATCAGCATATATGTTGTTATATACGTTTTTCACTCACACCAACTGGCACCCAAAGCAGAGCAGTTGAAGTTTCAAAAATATATCTGTACCGCAAACTTAAAATCGTATTATACACAGCTATTCACCCCTTCCTTGACTCCAATGGCTCAGTATGATGGGCAAGTTCCACATATCATAGTAAGGTTACAAACCCACTTGCCGGATCTGCAGCGAGTCTCCTTGCTGCGTTTTTGCAGCGAGACTCGCTGCAGATCCTGGCCCTATACTTTCAATAGCAGAGAAACTCGCAGCAGGGATGTACATCCCTGCTGCGATTTTGTCTGCAGCCCGCCCAATTAACCCCCCCGGCCGCCGGACATTATACATTACCGGATCCCCATTCCTGCTTGCTTCGGGGCTCCCGGTGTCTTCACGGCCCGCCCGGCCAATCAGTGCGCTGCGGCGGGGCAGCGCACTGATTGGCCGGGCGGAACGTGCCGGGAGCCGCTGAAGCAAGCAGGAGCCGGGATAAGGTAATGTATATCGCCCCCAGCCCCCGGCCGCACCATCGCCCGCAGCCCCCGGCCGCACGATCGCCCGCAGCCCCCGAACGCACCATCGCCCGCAGCCCCCGGCCGCACGATCGGCCCCAGCCCTGCAGCCCCCGACCTCACGATCGCCCCCAGCATCGCAGCCCCCAGCCGCCGGGGCTGCGGGCGATCATGCGGCCGGGGGCTGCGGAGCTGCGGACGATCGTGTGGCCGGGGGCTGGGGGGCTGCAGGCGATCGTGCGGCCGGGGGCTGCGGGGCGATCGGGGCTGCAGGGGGGCGGGCAGGATATACATTACCAGGTCCCCGCTCCTGCTTGCTTCGGCGGCTCCCGTCACGTTCCGCCCGGCCAATCAGTGCGCTGCCCCGCCGCAGCGCACTGATTGGCCGGGCGGGCCGTGAAGACACCGGGAGCCCCGAAGCAAGCAGGAATGGGGACCCGGTAATGTATAATGTCCGGCGGCCGGGGGGTTAATTGGGCGGGCTGCAGACAAAATCGCAGCAGGGATGTACATCCCTGCTGCGAGTTTCTCTGCTATTGAAAGTATAGGGCCAGGATCTGCAGCGAGTCTCCCTGCAAAAACGCAGCAAGGAGACTCGCTGCAGATCCGGCAAGTGAGTTCGTAACCTAAAGGTATGTTTACTTGTTTCATATCTTACATTTTCTGTATATGTCATTATACCAGCAGAACTGTTTGCTGATACATACCGCTGCTTACCAGAGTTGTGCCCATTCATTTCAATAGAAAACACTTAGGGGGAGATTTATCAAACTGGTGTATAGAGTTAGTTGCCCCTAGCAACCAATCAGATTCCACTTCTCATTCCTCTCAGATTCTCTTGAAAATGAAAGGTGGAATCTGGTTGCTAGGGGCAACTGGGCGAATTCTACTTTACACCATGTTTGATAAATTTCCCCTTTAGTCTACCAGGGACAGCATTTGACCATCCTTTGAGTCACAAACTAAAAGTATACTTTCTGAAATTAAATTAAAAAGTCTATGGGAGGCTCAGGCGCCTCCTCTCGCTGAATCTCTCCACGCAGAAGAATGGACATTTCCATTCTTTGTCGCAGAGAGAAGAGGCGCACAAGCCTCCCATAGACTATCATTATCACACAGAGGCTGGCGGGATTCCATCGTAGAGAATTCCGCCAGTTTTGCTCCGAGTGAACAGAGCCTAAGATGCAATTATACAGATATGTTCAAGGTCAACAGAAATTCTCGAGAGAACTTTTAAATTCAAGAACTTGGCAATGTGTCTGTTTATAATAGTATTTTTTTGTTTGTTTGTTTAAAGGGTTGTTTTTTTTAATCAGAAATCACACTTAACAGCCACAGATTACAGATTTTGCATAGAAGCCTACAGTACTCTGACTAGGAATTTCCCTTGTAGGGAATCTACTATTACATGAAGGCAATTCAGATCAATAGCTGTATGTGCAGTACATGAATGGATTGAGTCTGCCAGAACAGGAGCTGTATATACCCTCATAGGGTGTATGGACAGAGGTTGCCCAAATGCTCGCTGATGCACAGACAATGTAGCATACATCGCAGAAAAATCTTTCAGTCTACATATTGCAAAGCTGTGTGTGGGTCCTTATTTAGCTGTGTTGTAATGCATTCCTCTTTAAGTTTGGTGGACAAGCCGGGCTCAACTTACATCTATGCAATTGCAAATCACAGCGCATGCACTGTGAGCTGCTGCAGCCACAGCTTCTGTCCTTGCACTTTTCATAGCTCAACTGATAGGAGCTATTTTTTTGTAGACTCTGTCATTCTGCTGCTGCAAGCAAGGTGAGAGACAGAGACCTTGCCTGTCCATTAAAGTCCAAGGGTCATGCACACTAGGCTCTGCCCCTTTGACACTCTTCTGGCCCAAATAAAAGCATTTTTAACAAAGCAAAACTACATATAGAATTAAAGTTTTTACTGCGATGTAGGCTACAGTGCCAGTGGTTCAGTGTTAATTTTTGAGGTGACATAATCAACCTCTTTAATAAAAAAAATAAAAAATTGTAACAAAAGTGTGATGAAAAGTTATATAGTTAAATAAAACAAACAAGCAAAAAGCCCTGAAGATTCATGAAAGTTTATAATTGAGTCCATTTATGTGTGATGTAAAACCTAAAGGCCCTATTTCACGGAACGATTATCGTTCATAAACTCGCTCCAACGACCGCTTGTTAACGATAATCGTTCTGTGCAATAGCTGTAAACGAGCGAACGACAACTGCAAAATCGTAGTCGTTAAAAATAGTTTTTCGGCATGTCGAAAAAAAATCGTTGGTATTTCAAAGATAATTCGCTAATCGGTTCGTAAAATTAGAAATCTTTCGGTTGTTCGTAAAAAGGTTTAAAAAAAGTAGGTGTGTCGTATGGTCATGAATACTCCGGCAACGTTTTAAACGACCATGTAACGACCGCAAAATAATTGTTACACTACATATATCGTTCTCGTTCCCAAGTGTGTTATGTGTTATCGTTCGCTAAACAAAATCGTTTAGTGATTGTTAACAAGCAGTCGTTGGAGCGAGTTTATGGACGATAATCATTCCATGGAATAGGGCCTTAACTCTCCCCAAGTAATGCCTACAGGGGTTTGAGAAGCAGAGATTTGTGCTGCTGCTTGCCAGGTTCTTGCATCTGCTTTCCATGTCCCTGTGCTTGCAGACCTGACAAGGAGGGAACACTTGAGCCAGGTTAAAAAAAAAAAAATCTATTTTTAACTTAACACTGTTTGCAGAGACAACACTTTGTCAGTCAAAGACAGAAATACACCTGTGACCACACTGTTGACGCCATGAAGCTGCACAGGGACTGCTAAACCAGCTCTCAATGTGAGGACTCCATAGAAGATCCACTAAGATCTCTGCTTTTATGGGAAAATAATTTAAAGTATCACTTAAAAAAACATTTTGCCATGTCATACAGCCATATATAAAAAAGTTAAAATGGTTGGAGCCTGGGTCGCCAGACCCCCATCAGTTCCTAAAACTAGACTGTAGAAGCAAAGTGCTTCTCTCTCTGTATCCATGTTTGATGCAGAAGACGGGCTTCACAGACATATTATAGAGTTGGTCGCCCACTGCTTAGAATAGTAACAACAAAAAATGTGATGATAGTCAGCTCACCTACACATGGATGTGGAAAGATCTCAGTTCATGCAAGGAGGGTGCACAGGTCTGGCTTCGGCCAATAGCCTGTTCAGTAATGGAGACGATAAGGTGATGGTCCCAGCACTCCGGAATTAAAATATCAAAAAATCTTTATTTCATATAAAAAAAAGGATAAAAAAAGCTCATAACATGATTTGCTGAAAAACCAACGCATGATATTTTAATTTCGGAATGCTGGAACCATCACCTTATTGTCCCCTTAGAATAGTGTTTCTTCAGTCAAAATTATTTGTCCAGAAATGTGGCCACTCTAGCAGTTTTGTTGAAGGGGATCTTAATGGGGTTGTCTAGCAAGGGCCCTTTTTTTCAAAATGTCGAGGGAGGGGGTGGCAGAAAAAAATACACCAGGAGCCAGAAGTTTTTATGTTATTTGCTGTGGGATAAAATTGTTTACTGTATTCCTCTGATGGGTACGCTTACCCAATATATATATATATAGTATTCCTCATGTTTTACTTCTTTTAAAAAAATGAAAACTTGGACTTCCCTTACAACAGTTCGGCTTCCCATGATTGCACCACAGGGATCCATGCCAGTGCACCAACGCTGTCAGGCATCGCTCAGTGTTGGCAGCTGATGCAGATGGGAGTCAACAGATTCAAGTCCCAATCCCTCTCTATACCCTGTTAAAGGGAACCAATCACCGGAAAAACGCATATAGAGCTTTTGAAATGTGCTGTTAGAGCACACAGCACACTTGCCACACGTGTTTCCATAGCCTCCGTGCCTTCCCCATGTAAGCCGCAAAGTAACTTTTTAAAACTGGCGCCCTGTATGCTAATTACCTGAGGTAGTCACCTGGGCGGTGTTCGGCTAGCAGGTAGTCACGGTCCCCTGGGCGTTCTACCGCTGTAATCACGCCCCTCTGGGCGTGATTCAAATGGCCGAGTAGCTGTGACATTCTGATGCTGGACGCCGCCGCACATGCGCAGTGCAGCCGCTTTCATTCCGGCGGTACTGCGCCTGTGCAGAATAGCCTCGAATAGCCTGTTAGCCGGAGTTCGAGGCTATTCTGCACAGGCGCAGTCCAACCGGAATGGAAGTGGCTGCACTGCGCATGTGCGGCGGCGTCCGGCATCAGTACGTAAGCACGCCGACGTTGGGCACGGCGCGCTCCTGAGTGACGCCACAGCCACTCTGCCATTTGAATCACGCCCAGAGGGGCGTGATTACAGCGGAAGAACGCCCAGGGGACAGTGACTACCTGCTAGCCGAACACCGCCCAGGTGACTACCTCAGGTAATTAGCATACAGGGCGCCAGTTTTATAAAGTTACTTTGCGGCTTACACGGGGAAGGCACGGAGGCTATGGAAACACGTGTGGCAAGTGTGCTGTGTGCTCTAACAGCACATTTCAAAAGCTCTATATGCTTTTTTCCAGTGATTGGTTCCCTTTAATGGCCTCATGGAGAAAATAAATGTTATAGGCCATTGTTGTTAAGGGTTTAAAGGGATGTACTGCTGCATATTTTAGATGTACTGTTTGAGAAATATGGACTCACTAACACCCCATGTGCCTGCATTGCTTTGATAACCAGCTGCCCTTGTTTATGACCCACTAAGGTGGGTCGGACATGCTCAATTTAAATGCAATCACCTGGAAGTACTGGTTTCCATTAAGCCTGCACACAAGTAAGAATGTGAAGAAGTGTGCGCACTGTGGCATGGCTAGAGCAGGTTCACAGCACCGAGAGAAAACCAGGAAGTGAGTAGATCCATGGTGAAGGAGTTCCAAAAAGAACGGAAACTAGTGTTGCAGTGTACACCATTTTCTATTTTACACACTTTCATAAATCTGAACAACAGTGTTAAGTCGCTTGCATATAATGCTTATTTATAACAGTACGCTCTGGATATTAGGATTATTGTTTAACATAATTGGCAAATGATCGATTACCAATATATACAATAGCTGCTTTTGCAGTGATACCAATAGGAAAATAAAATATGGAGTTAGAGACTACCTCATTGACCTTAACCCTGGCCATTAGATGATTTAAAGAGACATAATTTTGTTTAACATAGAGGGTCCAAAACCAATCTTGCACAAGTACTTTTTTTTTTTTAAATCAGAGACTTGCATGTCCATCTCCAGCATTGACATAGATGGAACAGATGTTAGGAGCATACACTGGCTTCCATTCCTGGTTTTGGAAGTCAGTTATGTGGGCTTGCAATGAATGAGGGGCTATAGCATTAAGGGGAATCTGTCACTACCCAGCCCCTACCTAAGGTGCTGACAGATTGTTGTAGCTGGCAGTCCCCTAGTGAGAATGGTACCTTTTGGTAATTTGTCAATGCTGCCCAGCCATCTGCTTGCTCAGCTGTCAGCCAGTGTCTCTGATTGCAGATCAGTCCTCTGTAGGCAGATTAAGTCTGAAAGAAACACTCAGATATAGTTAAATCTCTGAGCCCAAATGTGCTGAAGCTGTGGTCTAGGGGTCACTCAACTGTCTAGAGATCTGCCAGCAGTTTATTCTTTGGTTCAAATCCTTGTTGAAATTGAGTGGATGGCCACCATTTAATGGCAAATAATTGCTGTTATTTTAAAACATCAGCTGTTGTTTTGAAATAATGGCCGTTGTTTGCCATTAAATGACTGTCATCTACTAAATTTCAACAGTGTGTAAACATAGCCTTTCTGTGTTTTTAATATACTCCTGGTTTTAATTGCAAAATACTGACAAAAAAACTAAGTGTGAATATTGCCTTAAAAAATGAAACAAGAATGCTAAAAAAAAAGAAAAATACCTAAATTTAATTTCTATCAGGGAATTCAAACCAAGGAAAGAACTGCTGGCCGGTCTGTAAACAGATGAGTTACCACTAGACCACAGCTCAAACACAGTTGCGCTTAGAGATTCAACTAGAGCTGAGTGTTTCTTTCAGACATAACCTGCCTACAGAGGACTGATCTGCAATCACAGACACTGACTGACAGCTAAGCGAGTAGGAGGCCGGGTAGCATTGATTATTCATAAAGAAGAGGTTGACATCTCATAACATTTTGACAAGTGTCTGCTACATACATACTATTTTACCTTATGATCCACTATCGAGCAGTTCAGACAGCACTTGTGGGGAAGAAGTTGATTTGTGTTGTGAGTCAAAGGGCCCTATTACACGTGACGATTATCGTGCAAAAATTCGTTATATATATCGAATTTAAATGATCGTTTCCTGTGTATGCAGGCAACGATCAAAAAATTGTTTGTGTGTCATTGATTGCATCTTTAAAGCTGACCATGAAATCATCATTAATCATTTGCTAAATGTTAGCTAAATATTCGCTAATTGTACTACGCATTATTCGTTCTTTTGCTGGGATCCTAGGAGTAAACAATTGTAGTAACGATTGTAACTAAGAACTATCGTTTTGTGTGTTATGGTGAACGATTTCTGGTTGTTTTCCAAAGCTCTAGTTTGCAATCGTTTATCAATCATTAAAAATCAATAGGACCCTAAGGAGTGGATCTACTCTCTTTTAAGAGAGATCCATGCTGTACTCTCCCAGTATACACTTGAGTGTTTAACAGTAGTTTAACTGTAGTGGTGGTAAGGCAATTGTGTAATTTTAGTGAGGAAATCCCTATGGCCTCCTGGAGTGCAGAAATGCAAAGAGCATCTTTAAATAAGTAGTCATTAAACTTCCACTGAAACAGCTGGAGGAGCTGGAATAGGTCAATGCAATGCACTGGGGCATGGACAACTATCCCTGTGAAGAGGGGTGCCATGAACGATACATTGTACGGAAAAATCGTTTTGCGATCGCATAAGCCTATCGCACACATAGGTGAAATCGTTGAAAGACTGTTTACACGGAACGATCTGCGAATTTTTTGCGAACGATTAACAACGATTTGAGAACATGTTGAAAGATCAAAATTAACGATTTCTGGCTCGTCGCTTGATCGTTCACTGTGTTTACACGGAACGATTATCGATCAAATACGATCGTTATCTTGCAAATTCGAACGATAATCGATCCGTCTAAAAGGACCATAATAGATAGTAACTAGTGATGAGCAAACCTGCAGCACACTCGGGTTCATCCAAACCATAGTCTTAAGGTTTGCTCATCTCCAATGATGTAACCTTCGGAAATGATGGTCAAATTTAGAGTGTGGAGAGTGGAGGACAGGACCTTCATATATGAACAATCTTTGTTCTCTGCTGCACAAAAGACACATCCCAGGAAAGACCAAACATGAAGTAAAAATGACAATCGACCCCAAGGCCCTGTACAAATGTTTCCAATCTGTGTAGAAAAAGGCTGGGGCTGGTTATCGAGATAAAGGTTAAACAATGTGACAATTTTAGAATGTAATGATATTTTTGGAAAAATGTATTGACCTTCCGTATCATATTGCATTACTGGAACAGTGTGTGGCAAGGAGTTATGGATTCCAATATCAGTCCCTTTAGAATTGGATTCCAGATTAGTACTATGATGCCAGGCTGCGCAGTATGCATCGACAAACTGAGAAACATGTTTTGAAATGTGTCTCATAAAGAACTGTTGTGTACCCATCCCTTATGTATGTGGGACAGAGCCTAAAATATTTTAATATTTTTGCCAGGAACATTCATATCCTAAATCTTAAGCTGCACCATGATTGAGAAGGATTAAGGCTATGTGCACACTATGTATGAGACGGTTACGGAACCGCCCGTCTCTGGCCGGATCATCTCGGCCGGTACTTAAGTACCGGCCAGGTGATCTTTCCGGCCGCGGAGCTCTGATGCGGGCGCATCAGTGTGCGCCTGCATCAGAGCTTCCCATAGCACACAGTGAAGCGAGTGGCCGGAGCCGCTCGCTTCACTGTGTGAACTGACAGGTCTTTCTGCGGCCGGAATTTACTGAATTCCAGCCGCAGAAAACTGACCTGTCAGTTTTTTCCGGCGCCGCATGGGATCCTGGCCGGTGCGCATACGATGTGTGTACGCTCCGGCCGGGATCCAATTGCACACAAGGCTATGTTCAACTCCACAAAACTACAGCCGCAGTTCTTCGTCGAGAACTACGGCCGTAGTTTTACGTAGTGTGAACATAGCCTAAAGGAGTGAATGGGAGAAAAAGAAAAAAGAAGAGAAACCAACTTAAATAGAATTTTTTTATTTTTTTTTAAAGGAGCTATTGAAGTGAAACACCAACCCTCTGGTACCTAGACCAAAGGGTAAACCTCCTGGAACAACAGCACTCAGAAGTAATATGTGCAAAGGAACACCATATTTGTACCTGTCAGAGCTGTGTAGCCTACACACCTCTGACAGCACTATATAGGTCTCATTAAACAGGCTTAAAGGGAATCTCTCAGCACCTTTTCAGCTTCTGAGGTGCTGACATTTTGAGGAAGGTGTGTGTGTGTTCGTGTGTTAGTGTATGTATTACCTTTCTCTTTCTGGTAGCTGCTGTACGTTTTCCATAATCTTTTCTGTAACTTGCGGCACCAAGACTCCTCTTTGGCACTTGTGCCGCAAGTTACAGAACAGATTATGGAAAAAGTACAGCAGGTACCAGAAAAAGAAAGGTAATACACACACACTAACACACACACACCTTCCTCACAATGTCAGCACCTCAGAAGCCGAAAAGGTGCTGACAGATTCCCTTTAAGGTTCATTTACACAGAAAGATTATCTGACAGATTATCTGCCAAAGATTTAAAGCCAAAGCCAGAAACAGACTATAAACAGAGAACAGGTCATAAAGGAAAGCCTGAGATTTCTCCTCTTTTCAAATCCATTCCTGGCTTTGGCTTTAAATCTTTGGCAGATAATCTGTCAGATAATCTTTTTGTGTAAATGGACCTTTAGGCTATGTTCACACTACATACATCTCCGGACCTAGCGCGTTCCGTGAATAAGCGTCCGGAGACTTACGTAGTTTGCGTACAATGGAAAGTATACGATGTACGGCGGCACAGTTCACACTACGTAAGAACTTACGCGAGGATCGTAAAAAATGAACCAGACCATTGTTAGAGGACGAAAATGCCGTAACTTACGCCCGTAGCGTTACATGCGGTCCCGTACGTAGTGGTGATTTCTTCATTTTTCTAGCTTTATGTGCCGATCCAAAAGGTTCTGTGGGGTGTCCGGGGCTAGGCGAAGATTTCCAAGTAAAAGACCGCTGTCAGATCGCTACGTAGGGCGCTCGGGAAGCATAAGTAGACTTCGGGCGTAAGTTCGCGCTCCGTACGTAACCGGCCGCAAGTAGCGTAAATCCCCGGCCGGAGTTTACCGCGTATATGTCCGGCCGCGTAAATATGCGGCCGGACATATACGCAGCGTGAACATAGCTTTAAACATATCCATGTTGCCAATAACAATTTAGCTTAAAGTGTCACTGTTGTTTAAATGTTTTTTTTTTTTTTTTGCAGAAATCAATAGTACAGGCAATTTTAAGAAACTTTGTAATTGGGTTTATTAGCTGAAAAAAAAAAAAGTTTTACATTTTTATCATGAAAAAGCAGTTTGAAGCTCTCCCCGTGTCTTCATTGTTCTCTATGGAGAGGGGAGGGGTGGAAGGAGATTAGGGAACCAAAACAGGACAACAAAGAGTTAATTTACAGCTACATCACCAGGCTATCTCCTCAAAGTCAGCACTGATCTCTCTGATCTCTGAATACAGGCTTTCACACAGGTCCCGCTGTGTAATCCTTTGTTCTCTGCTGGCGACTTATCTCCCCCCTCCCCTCTCCATAGGTTACACAGGGCACATCTGATGTAAAAGAGTCGGAATTTCCTGATAATAGACAGTGAATGAAAGGGGGGGGGCCTGGGGAAAGTCTTTCTGTACCCACAATCTGACCCCCCCAAACCGCTTGTACCTTCGGATATCTGCTTTTAATCCAAGATCTGTCCTGTGGTACGTTTGTCAGGTGATGCAGTTATTGTCATAAAAATGTACTCTTTAAAATTGCAGCCCCGTGCTCTATGGGTGTATCTCTGCCCCAACTTTGCACCACCCCTCCGTCCCTCCTCCCCACCCTCCTTATCATTAGGAATGCTCCTGGAACATTTACTGCTGTTTAAACTTTGCACAGGTGTCTTAATGATCCAGCCCATGTGCTGTGGTAACACAGGTGGTGAATAGGAGGCAATCTGCCTGGAGCATTCCTAATGATGAGGAGGGTGGGGAGAGGGACGGAGGGGTGGTGCAAAGTTGGGGCAGAGATACACCCATAGGGCACGGGGCTGCAATTTTAAAAGTACATTTTTATGACAATAACTGCATCACCTGACAAACGTACCACAGGACAGATCTTGGATAAAAAGCAGTTATCCGAAGGTACAAGTGGTTTGGGGGGGTTGGATTGTGGGTACAGAGTCGCTTTAAAATCGCCCGTACTATTGATTTCTCAAAAAAAAAAAATCACGACAGTGACTCTCTAAGGAAAGAAACTTAAAAGAAAAGAAACTTAAAGTATATTTTCGGCAAGTAGAAGATGGCTAAAGCCTTCTGCCGGTTGTCACTGACCCCCCCCCCCCCCCCAAGCAGTCATTATTTGAGACACTGTGCAGCTATTTGCAGGGGTAGTTTTGCCCACACGCCCAGCCCCCCCACATCTCGAAAGGCTTACTTTTGAGACTTGGAATTTTAGAAGGCTAGAGCAGTATCTTCTGTTTGTCGGAAAACCCATTTAAATCCATATCATGCCATGCTGATAAATCCTGCCCTCTTATCACTGAAACCTCCACAATTTCCCCCCATTTGGTCTTGAGTGACAGCTCTCGCATTCCTTTATTCAAAAAATGTACCAAAATTTTATTTCACAAAGTTCCATTTTTTATTTTGAACCCTTAGACCTTTATTTTAAAGGACTATGCTGGGCAGACATACAGTATATTTTATAGCACTGATCAGTAATAGCAGTGCTTTGTTGGAAGAGCCTGCAGTGCTTTGTTGGAAGAGCCTGCCTGAGGCAGACTCAATCGGGGCCCTATTACACGGATCGGTAATCAGCCGAATCAGGTTGATTCTGATTATCTCTCTGTATAATAGAGACAATGACCAGCCAATCTGCTCATCGGCTGTTCATTTCTTTAGGTCCAGCCCTAAAATCATCAGCGGCCGACCGTACATCACTATGTGTAATAGCAATGCGTGGCCGACTGCTAACAATTGATTACACTGTTCATACATTACCTGTTTACACTCCCGGTCTTCTCCTGTTTAGGGCAAGGGCTGCATGGACATCGCTAACAATGTCCGTGCAGCCCTTGCTAAATGATAATCGAGCTGTGTAATAGGCTCAGTTAACGAGCACCGATCTATCAGATTGTTGCTTGTTTACATTATTGATCGGGCTGCCATCACCTGTCTAATAGGACCCTTAGTATGGCTGGTAACAGGGCCGGACCGGCCATCTGGCAGTTCTGACAAATGCCTGTGTCTTCTGTGCAATGCTCGTCTCCTCCCAACCAGTGAATCAAGTATTGTTCTTATATTTTGCGCAAATCATGTCAAAAACTACACAGACTTATAAGCAGCTAGAAGCTGTAGTGATGTCATTGAGCCATTCAGCAACTAAATGCGAGAGAGGGTGACAAAGACTGGGGGTGCTAAGAAAGAGGGCTTGCAGTCTAATTAGTCTGATGTATTCATTCAATGACAACTTTCTAAGCCAACATTCTATGTTAACGTTCTAAGCCTAAATTTTATGTCAACTTTCTGAGCCTACATTCTGTCAAATGTCTAAGCCTACATTCTATGTCAACAGTCTAAGGGCCCTATTAAACCAAAAGATGTCTGACAGATTATCTGACGGATTTTTTTCAGCCAAAGTCAGGAACGGACTATAAACAGAGAACAGGGCGTAAAGATAAGACTGAGATTTCTCCTCTTTTCAAATCCATTCCTGGCTTTGGCTGAAAAAATCTGTAAGATTATCTGTCAGGCATCTTATAGTGTAATAGGGCCCTAAGCCTACATTCTATGTTAACATTCTAAACCTACACTCTATGTTAACAGTCTATTGGCCCTATTCCACAGTAACGATAATCGGCCAGATCGGCCCCATTTGGCCCGATTCGGCCGATTATCGTTCGGTGAAATAGAGAGAACGATCAGCCGATGATCGTGTCATCGGCTGATCGTTCATTTAGGGCCAGACCTAAAATCATCGTACCCCCACCGCGCATCGCTACGGTTAAATAGCGGTGCGCGGCGGGCGACCGACGATTTGACAAGCAGCAGCAGCATACATTACCTGTCCAGGCTTCTTCTCCGCGCTGTCTTCATCCCCGGGTACCGCGCTCTCTATCTTCAGAATGGCCAGTCAGCTGACGGAGCGCTCAGCCAATCACAGGCCGGGACCGCCGCGGCCTGTGATTGGCTGAGTGTGGCCTGTCAGCTGACCGGTCATTCTGAAGATAGAGAGCGCGGGACCCGGGGATGAAGACAGCGCGGAGAAGAAGCCTGGACAGGTAACGTATGATGCTGCAAGGACATTGGTAAAGATGTCCTTGCAGCCCTCGCTCAACGATCATCGGGCCGTGGAATAGGCCCAGTAAACGAGCGGCGATCTAGCAGATCGCTGCTCGTTTACATCGTTGATCGGGTCCACCTCGGCCCATGGAATAGGACCCTAAGCCTACATTCTATGTCAACAGTCTAAACCTACATTTTATGTCAACATTCTAAGCCTACATTATATGTCAACGCTCTAAGCCTAAATTCCAAGTTCTAAACCTACATTCTGTCAACAGTCTAAGTCAACTTTCTATACTAACATTCTAAGCCTTCATTATATGTTAAAGCGACTCTGTACCCACAATTTGTCCCCCCCAAACCACTTGTACCTTTTGTATAGCTGCTTTTAATCCAAGATCTGTCCTGGGGTCCGTTCGGCAGGGGATGCAGTTATTGTCATAAAAACAACTTTTAGGGTACAAACCCACTTGACGTATTTGCTGCGTGAATCAGTCTTAAAAATAAGCAGGCAAAACGCAGGTTGGCTTTATACGATTGTTCTGCATTAAAATACGCAATTGCGTATTTTTGAAGCGTGAAGCTTGTTGTTAGCAAAGCATCAGTTGTTAACAACCTGTGCGAAAAACGCATGTAGCTTCATGCTTCAAAAATACGCAATTGCGTATTTTAACACAGAACAATTGTATAAAGCCAACCTGCGTTTTGCCTGCTTATTTTTAAGACTGATTCACGCAGCAAATACGTCAAGTGGGTTTGTACCCTTAATCCCGCAGCGCTGTGTCTAACGGCTGGGGCTTACATTTGTATATGCATTAGGCTGGCACAACCTCTCTGTCCTTCCTTCCCACCCTCCTCATCATTAGGAATGATCCAGGAACATTTACTGCTGTTTGAGCTTTGCACAGGTGTATTAACGATCCAGCCCATGTTCATTATACACACAGGTGGGGAATAGAAGACAATCTGCCTGGAGCATTCCTAATGATGAGGAGGGCGGGGAGGAGGGACAGAGAGGTTGTGCCAGCCTAATGCATATACAAATGTAAGCCCCGGCCGTTAGCTCTGTCATGCAAATTCTGTTTTTGTCCCAGTCTAGCCCTGGCTGGTAAGGAGGCCTAGTAAAGTGCCATAGTAACTGATAGGCACTGCTCAGTCTTGCTGAGGAGGTGGCAATTGGGCTATAGATACCAGATGAAGAGCTCAGTAAGGCCTTAAAGGGGTATTCCCCTCAAGAGCCCCCGAGTATTTTGAGCCATCTCCCGTCTTTCTAGCTGCCCCTGTTCCTGAGTTTTCTAAAAGATGGTCTATATCCATGATGGGAAATTACATTTCCCATCATGCAATGCTTCTGCCTAATTGGTCCATGATGTAGCAGAGCTGATACCCACATGACACAGCAAAGTTGAGGTAGCAGAGGCAACCCAGTGATATAGCAGAGGCGACCCAGTGATGTAGCAGAGGCGACCTAGTGGCTGGTGGTAGCGGCGCTTCTGTGTGTGTGTGTGGGGGGGGAAGGGGGATTAAGCGGCTTTATCGGAGGCTGGTGATAGCGGCGCTTGTGTCCAGAGGGTGGGATGGGGGGTTGAGCAGCCCGACCGGTGGCTGGTGGTAGCAGCGCTTCTGTGTGTGCGTGTGTGGTGGTGGGGGGTAAGCGGCTGGACCGGAGGCTGATGATAGTGGCGCTTGTGTCCTGCTTTCCTGTTTAATCAGAGCACCACTAAAAACTACCCGCTCAGCCATTCAGTGTCCCGCCTCACTGATTGCCTGAGCGGGCATTTCTAAGTGGGGCCACAATGTCACTGAATCAGGAACATGAGTGGTGACGGTCTGCTGCAGGGGGACAGGCATAGGTAAGTAAAGCTTCTTTAATATGTTTCCCCCACCCACTGGATTTATCAACTTTGCCCTTTAGTACCCCTTTAAAGGGTTAAAGGGGTATTTCATTATCCTAAATTTTCTGGGCATGTGGTAAAAATATTTTAAAAAGTATAATGCTTACCTACCTCACTCCCATGCAATTCCCATTCTACCAACTTATGGTTCTCTGCCCATTTCCACTGGCTTCTTGGCAATCACTGACTGACAGATACCTCTGTAGCCAGTGATTAACTGAGTAGACAAGTCCTACTAAGAAGACTCATCGCTGAGGACTGGAAGTCACTTTAATGGTTGCTGCAGGGGATTGAGGTGAGCATTTACATTGAAAACACTGCACTGCTGTACTTGGCTATGTAAATAAACTCTCTGAACATTTTCACTACCTACGGATGTGATTATGTCATTTCTCATTTGATGTTATGTGATTGGTGGTCTTCTGGCATGCATCCACAATCTACGAAAGGTGTAACAAACTATACCCTCTGGTGCTGTTGGGACCCTGACTTAGCTGTCTCCTGTGCCTGAAAGTCCCCATCAGTTGTAATAAAAAAGAATGGAATTATGGTGAAGTGGTAGGAAAGTGACCTCTAGATATAGGGGACAGATTTATGCACACAAAAAGTGGAAGTACATAACCATGTGTCACCAGTAAGGGGCCATTTACTTTGAATTTTAGCGGAATTTCTAGCGGAGTCCGCAATGCTTGACACAGACTCTTGAAGTTCCACCTGTCCCATTCATTCAGTAGGATGTCTCATGCACTCTACCATCCACCTGAAGAATTGACATGTAAATCCTTTGGGCAGATGGTGGAGTGCACGTGAGATATCCTATTGAATGAATAGGACAGGCGGAAGTTCAAGTGGAGTCCGTGTCAAGTGTTGCGGACTCCACTTGAAATTCAGCTCAAATGCCATAGTGTGAACGGCCCCTAATGGTGGAAACCCACTGTAGTCGGGTGTGTTATACCAGCTTTGCATGGTAAAAAAAAATCTTTTTCCAACTTCTGCTAGTCATTGATAAATACAGCTGGAAAACTACCGTGGATTAAGTGTATTACAACTATACATAATTTGCCTTTTTCCCTTGCTTATGTGCAATCATGATGGGAAATTATGGGTAAATTTAAGCCTGTTATATTTTCCATTTGATGGCACAGAGATAAACACCCATAACTTAGACCAGCATTTTTAATGTCCTTAAATCCTATGTATATTGTCTTTAGAAGACCCATAGTTTAAAGATGAGAGGTTATCTCAGAGACATTTTACTTCTATTCTTTAAGGCTATGTTCACACAACGTATATTTTTGTAAAATTACATTTTATTTGTGATTATTACGAAAATTTATGCTACCTTTCTTTCTTTCGCTCCGGGCCAGGATCCCTAGCGGTGCCGCAAACAACTGATATGTCAGTTTTCTGCGGCCGCTATTTAGTGAATAGCAGCTGTAGACAACCCTATCAGTGCAGCCGCTCACTCCATTGTGAGCAGTGGAGAGTTCTGATGTGGGTGCACACGGATGCGTCCGCATCAGAACTCTGCGCCATAAAGATCATCCAGCTGCTACTGCAGTACCGTCCGGGATGATCCTTTCAGAGATCGGTCGTTCCGTGACTGGGCTGGGTCAAGGAACGGCCGGTCTCTTACGACGTGTGAACATAACTACTTTTAGTCATCCCAATTTAGGCTAACACATTGAAGAAGACCTATGTAGACTCACAGGAACCTCATATAGTAATGTAGTACTCCGTCTGATGATTGGTAACTGGAATAAAACATACTAGAAAATATCATATAAGAAGCAAATAAACAGTTTCTATAAAAGCAGCTTATAATAACAGATTACAGGAATGACATCGGAGATATTTCATTTGCATATAGTTTAAATAAATCTTTCCTATTCTGACATATTCATATAGAACCTTCTTTCGTTATACTGTAGCAGACTCCTAGAAGTGACATGAACACGGACTCCTTTTCAGCTATACAAACACAAGAGGTTAAATCACATCCGTCGTATTAACGTTTCCTGTTTATGCAATCCTTTTACATTATTATTTAACTCAATAAAACATTAAGCTTTATGCGACATGTCTATGGTTTTCAGTGTTAGCCTTCCCATTGCAAAAATACCGGCTGATCCTATTACAGCTGGAGGAGAGTTAGTATGATCTGTCGGAATCAGATGTCTGGATTTATGAACCAATCACAGTGCGAGAGGGGCGGGAATATTAAAACTCAGCTGAACCCAATGACTTGACAAATCCAGCCGCATGCAAGATGACTTAACACATTCTTTCGGAGCAGTCTGATGAGAGGGTTCATATCTTTTCACATTGGCACGACTCCCAGCCAAAAAGCTTGGACCAGTTACTTGCTGCTAAAGTTTTGTGCATTTGGCAGCCCAACCCTCAGACATATATCTGTAACTATATATCTCAGGATTTTATTTATAATGCTGAGCAGGGAAAGTTTTTAAGGACTAGAACATTTTTGCTCCAGGCTGCATAATCCATTTCACATAATTCTAAGAATATTTGCAATTATAATCGCCTCGTCGATTTAACTCATCGATCATTTATATTTTAGTTATAGACTAAAACCTGGAATGTGGTTATTATGGATACCTCCACCAGTATATGCTGCAGTGTGCATTCCTCCTCACTGTCATAGCTGTGAACTTGCTGCTGCCGGGTCTGTCATACATGCTTTTTTTCTGCTTATAGGGTCAGTGCATGCACCCAAACCGATCCCTGAGCAATCTGTTTCTGTTTGATTCTGCCTTATCTGACGTTGTCTCTGTCTGTTGTTTAGTACTCTGCTATATATCTGACCTTAGCTTTTTTCCGACCACTGAACCTATGCTATATGCCCTAACCTATTTCTTATTCCTTGACTGCACACAAACCTTGCCACTGCCAGTGACTCATCTATTGCACCAGTATCTTTTGGCCTTCAATACCTGCTATCATCTACAATGGAAACTACCATAGAGGCAGCTATCTAATGGTCCCCTGCAGCAAGGTCTAGATCCTCATTTAGGACCCTTGCACAGTACCGAAATCACGCAGATAACATGCTGCGGATTCCGCCGCTCGTCCCCACGTCGCCCTGCTTCATTCTACGTCCATTCAGTGGGCTACATTCTATGCACAGGCAGATTCCACCATCCCCCCATTGTCTCGTCAATTCTTTGGGCAGATGGTGGAATCTGCCTGAACACAGAATGGAGCCTATGGGACCAGCAGAACCTCAAGCATGAGTGCCAGCGGGGGATGGGGGGATGCATGGCAAGTCATCCATGTGATTTCCATAGTGTGCAAGGGCCCATAGGGGTTAAAGGTTGAAAACCAGGAAACCACTTAGACAACATCCTCAGGAGTGGCTCAAAGTCAAACTGGTTAGGTGACACAGTGGATCCATACCTGCTAGTTGTCACAGTTTGCTCAGGCTATGGACCCCTCTGGTAACCTTAAGCAGGGTACAAAAGATCTACATAAAGAGCTCTGAAGCCATAGTAACCACCAGGCCCAGCTTCTGCAGTTTATACATTCCATCTCTGTCTGGATGCCATGTCTTCTCTTGCACCTTGCAGTCCCTGCACCTCCTACCTAACTTATACTCCTGCCAGTTGCAAACCTGACATATCAAACCAGGTAGGCCCTTTTCTTCAGATGATTTTATTTCCTCCTATATCGTCGCTCCACAGACAGGAATATTAAAGTAGATGCCATCTCCTGCTCTTTTGATTCTTATCAAAATAAGAAACTCCAGCACATCATTGGTCTGTCTTGTTGGATCTGTGGCTTCTTTCCTGTTTAAGGATATCCCTCCTGGGGTCACAACTCTAAATCTGCAGGTCATCCTGAAGCACATAGTACACCTAATTGGCCATTTTAATAAGATGTTGGTCTTTCTCCAGAAGCATCCATAGATATGTATCTTTTACATAACAATAGATATGTGATCTACCTTCTTCGGCTGACTATGCCACTGTCACCTTCTGTACCCGATTATAGTCACCTTGTTAAACACATCTTTAGTTTAAATGTTTGTTACTTCACATCAAAGTTCTGGAGGGCGCTTAGTGGTTTACCAAATGTGAAACTTGACTTATCTTCTGGGTATCATCCTCAGACAAATGGTCAAGGGTATCAAGTCAACTGGACCTTGGCGTATTATCATCCCCCATTTCTTCATCATCTTATAACAAGCATTCTGGGTGTTGCACCAGTTCTTCATTCTTCTCTGACTTTTGGGCAGCATTCATGTTTCTATTTGAGCATCCTCTGCCAACTCCTCCTAGAGAAACTTTCTACACATTTGGCAACAAACCAAGTCTGCCGTTTGTCAAGCTGTAGCCAATATGAAAAGGAATACCAACAAGAAGCGCAGATCGCCTTCAGTTTAATTCTGGAAAAGTCTGGACTTCCTACCAAACATTCTCAAGGCATTTTATAAATTTGCTCCCTGGTTCCTTGGTCCTTATTAGGTACCAGTCCAGTATCCTCCAAACTGCCTATTTCTGCCCAGATCCCCAACTCCTTTTATGTTTCACTGTTCAAACGTCTGGCGTTTAAAAGGTCTTCCAAATTCCAATATTCTAGCCTGGAACATAGTTGTCAAGAATACCTTTTATTTGCTATATGCTGCTGGCCAATGAGGTGCATGGTGCAGATTAATTTAGGGATTGTAACTAATTTGGAAGGCCGCACTTTGGGTCAGAATTTATTTCTGTTGCTATAGAGGGTAGGAATGGACTCTAGAAGGGCAGCATGCATATTACCGATAAGTTACTGAATGTAATTGTTGTTCTGCCTGTGGTTAGCACATGATAATATTATGTACATCCTCTGGTTATAATGGTGCTTGTATAGTGGTAGCACATGAGTAAAAGAGTAAGTGCCTGTCCCTGACTGTGGATCACTATTAGGCTATGTTTACATTACGTAAGAGACCAGCCGTTCCGTGACCCGACCGGGTCACGGAACGGCCGGTCTCTGCAAAGATCATCCCGGCCAGTACTGCAGTACCGGCCGGATGTTCTTTCCGGCCGCAGTGTTCTGATGCGGGCGCATCAGTGTGCGCCCGCATCAGAACTCCTCATAGCACACAATAAAGCAAGCGGCCGGAGCTGCAATTCACTGAATAGCGGCCACAGAAAACTGACATGTCAGTTCTTTGCGGCGCCCCATGGGATCCCAGCCAGAGCATGTACTATGTGTATACGCTCCGGCCGGGATCCCATAGAAGAATAGGCAGTGTTCCAGACCGTACAAAGTACTGCCGTTGTTGGTGGTGGCAACAACGGTCGTACTTTTACGCCGTGTGAACATAGCCGTATTCTGGATCTGCCCCTGCAATAAGCCCCTTTTTCTTTAACAGCTTGATTGCTAGAACCTAGAATAATGAGTAACCTACTGAACCTTCCTACAGTATGAGATATTAACGGGGTTATCCAGCGTAATAAAAACATGGTCACTTTCTTCCAGAGACAGCACCACCCTTGTCTCCAGTTTGAGTGCAGGTTTTGCAACTCTGCTCCATTGAAGTGAATAGAGCTTAATTGCAAACCGCACCTGAACTGCAGACAAGAGTGGTGCTGTCTTTGGAAGAAAGTGCCCATGTTTTTCTAATGCTGGCAGTGGCGGACATATCACTTGTGCAGCCTGTTCAGCTGCACAGGGGCCCAGGTCAATACAGGGGCCCCCCAGGCTCAGACTCTAACCTGTCATCTCAGCATGGCACATGACTGTAGTTGGCCCCAGCAGTCGGTATCAGCTCCCGGGAAGTGCGGGCCCACTTAGTCACTGGACGCTGTGCCCAGCGGGGGCTGGTTCTCCTCTGCCAGGTACAGGATGTGGTGACGGGGCTGGAGGGATCCTGCAGGGTTATGGCTGCCAGGTACAGGATGTGGTCACAGGGGCTGGAGGGATCCTGCAGGGTTATGGCTGCCAGGGACAGGATGTGGTCACAGGGGCTGGAGGGATCCTGCAGGGTTATGGCTGCTAGGTACAGGATGTGGTCACAGGGGCTGGAGGGATCCTGCAAGGTTATGGCTTCCAGGGACAGGACTGTGAAGAGGAGCAACAGCAGCAGCAGCTCTGACAGTGAGTGATTATTGTCAATGAGTTTGTCAGGCTGCTGGAAGTTGTAGGATAGAGAGTGGACTATGTAAGAAAAAGCACAGAGCCCTCCCATTGATGCTGTAAGTTTGTTTGTAAGTTTATGCCTTTTTTGCCCATAACTGTTCCCCCCTCCCCCTGCAACATGGTTGTTTTTCTCTTTCATCTCCCCCCTAACCAGCCACATACAGCACATGTATCCCACCTGTGCAGCCACATACAGTACATGTATCCCACCTGTGCAGCCACATACAGTACATGTATCCCACCTGTACAGCCACATACAGTACATGTTTCCCACCTGTGCAGCCACATATATTACATGTATCCCACCTGGGCAGCCACATACAGTACATGTATCCCACCTGGCCAGCCACATACAGTACATGTACCCCACCTGTGTCCCAGCAGTGATTAAGGGACCCTTTGTTCTATCCCCTATTAGTGCTGTTCTGGGGACACTTCCACACTCTGAGTTATATATTCTAATCTCCCACAAAGCCTCCAGTGTACAATGCACCCAGGACCCTCCAAGTACAACAGCTGCAAACACTACAACTCCCAGCATTTACTGCAGTCTGCAGTCCTCAGGATGTACTGGGATTTGAAGTACAAATGAGCAGACAACTCAAGTGGTTATCCCCTTGGAAACTACAACTTCAAGCATTCTCTGAGAGCTTCAAGCATTCTCTGAGAGAGTTGTAGTTATTTTTATTCCCGGAGTTGTGGTCACAGATACATCAGTACAAGACGGGTTCTTTATTTGGGTGCCCCCCTTGATCAGTTCTATTGGTGGGCCTGCACAGACAAAAGTACAGTCCTTTAGTGGGCTCTGGCATCTGTGCTGCTCTGTAGGGCTCTCCCGAGAAACCAGGACACATGTACCGGGCGTACATATGAGTGCGCCTTTAAGGCAGAAAGGTGGAGAAACGAATAGGTTATAGGGGCCCAAACACATTTTTTGCACAGGGGCCCTTTGCAGTCTGTGTCCGCCCCTGAATGCTGGATAACCCCTTTAAATTCTTAACTATCTTTGATTACTAGAAATGCAAATATTATTGTCTTCCCTGATCTAAACCACTGGCTATAAATCTCATCAATATTCTTTACCACCAGGGATTTTGCAGTAACCACTTAATTACTTTAGACTACAAGGGATAGGGCATTAAGTAAAGATGAGCGCAACTTGAGCATGCTCGGGTCTATCTGAAGCCAAGTGTGCAGCATATGATTAGCAGTGGCTGTTGGATGCAGCCCTAGGGAGTCCTGGAAAACATGGATACAGCTGATAGCTGTATGCATGTTCTCCTAGCAGCTGTAGGGCAGCATCCAACTTCTTCAGCCACCACTAATGAAATGCAGCACACTCGGGTTCGGATGGACCTGAGCATGCTCAAGTTGCGCTCATCTCTAGCATTAAGCCATTCAGTTCAGTAGATCACGGGGGAAGTGGGCACCAACCTAGTCCACCAAAGAAGTTGGCATTAGGTCCACATCTGGCCTACAGAGACTTATAGTTTGAATCCAAGACACAAGTGAGATGCCTTTCCTAATAAGACAAGACTAAAATAACACTTTCCCAAAATGTATGTGTTATGGGCGAAAATGGGACATTATATATTATCTAAAAAAAAAAAAGCCATTTAGAAACGGAATATTTCAGCTGAACTAAAATGTAGTAACCCCTTGCACAGAAAGAGATGATATATTGTAGTTACATTCTTTTAATCCAGTCCAACAGAAGCTGACACATTTTTAGATTTTTTGGATCACATATTGGCATAGAAAAGTACCTAAAACTATGGTTCTGTGTAATATGATGAACAATTTGAGGTTAACGATAAACAATCTCGTTTGGGATCGTGACATGAGTGAGGACACAAACAATTTTCATTTTTCTGCTTTTATCTTATCTTTCTCACCTTGTAAGAGCCATTGTGCTTATATTTTTCCATCTACAAGGTCATGTAAGGACTTTTTATCAGGAATAATTGTACTTTGTAATGACTCCTTTCCATCTACAATAAAATGTTAAAAATAAAACTTCTGGGAGGGTTCTATGTTTGGGCAATGCACTTTACAATAGCTTTTCTAATATCTAATTTTTATTTTTTTTTAAAATAATTATCATTAAATTGGCTCTTTTGTGACTCCTTTAAAGGTTTTTATTATTTCCCCGACGGGGCTGTTTGAGGGCAAATTTTTTTGCGCCGTGATCTATATTATTTAATTGTACCATGTCGGTATAGACTTTGATCGCCTTTTATTTTTCTGATAATGTGATGAAAAATCAGTAATCCTTTTTCTTCCCCTCTTTTTGTTTATGCTAATCATGGTGCAGGAATATTATTGGTCTGTTTTACTAGATTGGACAATTGCACTCTATGATACCAAATGTATTTATTTCTTTATTTTTATGTGTTTTATTTGTAAAATGGGACAGGGGGTGATTTAAACTTTTTTAGAATTCTTTAACTTTTTATGAACAATTTTAAAGTCTCCCTAGGAGACTATTACACAAGCAATCATGAAATTGCTTATATTGCTTATAATGTCCAATTCTATGCCATTGCATAATAGCATTGATCATCTGCGCTTTTTTTCTTGTCTCACCACAGTATCTTGAGTTAGAAATGCACAAGATAGTGTTTTATGTGTTTTTCCATATAAAACTTTATGGCTGCTGTCACACACAGAAGTTTTTTGGGGAAAAAAACTTCCCCAAAAATGAGCCATAGCCAGAAGTGGATCCAGCAGGAAGAAGTAGTATAATCTGTCCTTTATATTATCCACTCCATTCCATTTGGCTCAAAAACTGCTGTGTGTTCCAAAAAACTCACTTTTTCACCCACTTCCTATGCTGCTGCCACTCTGCTCTTGGCCCTCATTGTATACAACCATGCAAGGCAACATGCTTATCAATAACATGTCAGCATACAACATTGTATACAGAGAAGATGAATAAGCAAAACATAATCAAATAGGTATTTTGAGGTTTTCTGTGTAGTCTAGAAAGCCTAGTGCTCACAGACCACATCCACCTTGCCCCTGGGTTCCAGAGAGTACACAGCATACTGGGAATATAAAAAGGTCCTACAGAAATAAATGTACCGAAGCATGCCAGACAAACCAAAGCAGGCCCTGCGTCTGCCCTGCTCCACTCTCCCGAATGGTCTCAGACATTTCCTTAACTATTCTCAGCACTCATGAATTCCTGGTGACACACAGACCTAAAGACGGGAATTATACACTGGAAATGAATCACTGTTTGTATACATTCTATTCAGAGAAGATGATCAAGGGTTTTTTTCTTTCTTAGTTTAGCAGACAAAAAAATTCTATTGATAATATGTTGTATGATTCATTCATCTAGAATTCTCCTTTGTGTTATTTGTTTGAAGGCATCAAAGAATCCAACAGCAGAAATCATCTGTTAATGAAGCCACACTGTTCTATGGATGGTTGAGGTATGAGGGTTAAAGTGGTTTTATGGCCTTTGGACAAAATTCGTCAGAGGCAGGAAGTTGGGGGGAAGGGGTTGTTATATTCGACACTCCGCTTCTGCTGGTGATTGGCTGCAGTGGCAGCAATACTCTACTGGGATGGAAAAGACAAGTTGGTTTTATTTAGCAATTTTGTAAAGGGGAACTATCAGCATGCTGGTGGCACCATAGTGGGAAAGGGGCAGTTTCCGTGCTGTTATCTTCTGCCCAGTAAGTCATTAGAAGCACTGGGGATGGGGCTACCGGTGTAGTGGGGAGCCCTGCCCCCAGTGCTCCTAACTGCTTACTGGGCAAAAGATTTCACAGCTAACAGCATGAAGGCTAAAAGTATATATGAGGCGCCATAGGGTGATAACATAAAGAAAAAGAAAAGTGAATTGTTTAGGTTTAAAACTGCTGACATGATGGTGTTGTGCTAAGAACACAACACCTCTAAGCGTAATTAGTGTAGAAAATATTAGTGATGGTAGCCGGAGCAGCCTGGTCCAAAGAGATACCACAATTCCAAGCCAGGGAAACGAGAAGTAGAGAAATGGAGATCCGGTGTCAGGTCCAAGGATTTGTGCCCTGGACGGCTTCAATATTCAGTAGGTACAATATCATACTTTATTGGTCTCATGTACAACACGTTTCTGGGCAAGATACCCCTTTGTCAAGTAATAGAGACATCGTCTCAGAAACGCCCAGAAACGCGTCTCTCTTACTTGACAAAGGGGTATCTTGCCCAGAAACGCATTGTACATGAGACCAATAAAGTGTGACATTGTACCTTACCTACTGAATATTGAAGCCATCCAGCCCCGTTCTTTTGGTCCCTGCGGCCCTCAGCACAAATCCTTGGACCTGACACCGAATCTCCAAAGCTAACAGCATGGGAACGGTGCCGAGGATGAAGGTAACAGATATACCTTCATCTTCAGCGCCCCATGCCCACTAGAAAGCTATCAGCAGGTTAGATTTGTCTAACCTGCCGGTAGTTCCCCTTTAAAATTTAATAAACTGTTAAACTATAATACAGCTAAAAGGCGTATTCCAGCTTCGGGAAATAAAGAATATTCTTTCTAGTATAAAAAGTTTTAATAATTTTCACAAGCAGCATGACACAATTTTCTCATTATAATGTGCTCTGATTTAGTTTGAAACACTCCTGTTTAGATTTTTTGTACAGAGACTTTCTTTCAATATACTATTGGTTGATTTGCTACCTTTTTATGTATATGCTTTTTTTCTTCTTTTAGTGTTTCCAAACTATTGACTGATGACATTCCTTATCTCAAACGATAAATGGTGTAAGCGCAAAAGAACTCCAAAGTGCAAAATTGTTGATTCTTGGTTACATCACATCTCAGAAAAAGTGCAAGAATGAAAATAGGTCATTAAGGGGTTAAAATCTATAAAACAGAAGCAGGATTGTTGGACAGTGTAAACTTAGACTAGACAGTCTTGGCTTACTTTTAACTCAAAAAACCTGTGCAAAAGTTATGCTCTTGGTCTCATATTTAAGTCACACCCTTGAAATGAAACCATGCCCACTTTGCAATAATCTATTTCCCCTCATTGGACAAGGTTTAGCAGTGTCTGGAACACATAAATTATGGTATATTCACATACCATTAAAAAGACGGATGTTTTTTTTGGACAGCCATTATTTAAAGGGAAATAGCGTCTGTTATTCGTTAAACAACGTCTGTGATTTGTCATCTGTCATTTGAACGGTGTGTGAACATTGCCTTAAGTTGAATCACATTTCAGCTATGGTCACATACCAGATATGTTTATTTATTTCATGTACAGTTGTGCTGAAAAGTTTACATACCCCGCCAGATTTTTTGCACTTTTTTCAGTTAATATGAATGATAACACTATTTTTTCCCCCCACTCCTTGATAGTGGTCGGGTGAAGCCACTTATCTTTAAACTACTGTGTTTTCTTTTTTTAAATCATAATGACAACCAGAAACATCCAAATGACCCTGATCAAAAGTTTACATACCCCAGTTCCTAATACAGTGTATTGCCCCCTCTAACATCAATGACAGCTTAAAGTCTTTTGTGGTAGCAGTGAAAGAGGCTTTTTATTTTCTCAGATGGTAAAGCTGCCCATTCTTCTTGGTAAAAAGCCTCCAGTTCCTGTAAATTTCTGGGCTGTCTAGCATGAACTGCGCACTTAAGATCTCCCAAGAGTGGCTCGATATTGAGGTCAGGAGACGGAGATGGTCACTCCAGAACCTTCACTTTGTTCTGCTGTAGCCAATGACAGGTCGACTTGGCCTTGTGTTTTGGATTGTTGTCATGTTGGAATGTCCGAGTACATCCCATGCACAGCTTATGGGCTGGTGAGTGCACATTTACCTCCAGTATTTGCTGATAATGTGCTGCATTCATCTTTCCTTCAACTTTGACCCAGTTTCCTGTGCTTTGTAGCTCACACATCCCCAAGACATCAGCGATCCATCCCATGCTTTACAGTAGGAATGGTGTTCCTTTCATCATAGGCCTTGTTGACACCTTGCCCAATGTAACGTTAATAGTTGTGGCGTAAAAGAACAATTTTGGTCTCATTACTCCAAATTACCTTGTTCCAGAAGTTTTGAGGCCTGTCTTTGTGCTGTTTGGTGTATTGTAGTGCCTCCTTATTGTGCATCTTGAAACAGCCACATCGGTAGTTTTCAGAGAGTCCTGTATTTCAGCTAATGTTATTTGTGGGTTTTTCTTTGTATCCTAAATAATTTTCCTGGTAGTTGTGGCTGAAATTTTTGTTGGTCTACCTGACTGGGGTTTGGTTTGTACAGAGCTCTGGCGATGATGATTTTTAGTCAGGACCAAATGATACATCTAGTTGATGATCGTTGTCATTGGCTGATCGTTGCATTTATTACATGGAGCGATGATCCGTCAAATCGGCCTGATACGGCAGATTATCACTCTGTGTAGTAGGACCCTGGCCAGAGACCATTGTCTACTGTGGACCGGGCTAAATTGAGAGAAAAAGGAAAAGTGAAAGACTGATCATTGAAGAAGCCCCCTGTGAGTCACAGGATGTAACTGCACTCTGTTATAGGGTCTGTAGTAGTAGTGATAGTGATCATGGTGTGGCAGTATTATTAAGGTATTGTTATGATATCATTGCCAATATCTTTCTGTTTTGTTTTGGGCAGTTTGGAGGCAATATGTAATCACTGTATGGTGGTAAGAGTGTACTTAGTCTCCTGATACTTTGTGAGGCATTTTCAAGGCATTATACTTTATTTGGAGCACTGAATGGATCGGTGGTGGTGGTGATGTGTGTGTGTGTGTGTGTGTGGGGGGGGGGGGGTTGGTGTTTGGGTAAAAGTAAATTCCGCACAGGGCACCATCTACCCTAAGACTGGCCCTGGTCCTAATACCATCTTATCTATGTACTGGTGTCACCTTTTGGCAAGTGTTATTATTAGGGTTAGTGCCCAAACTAAGAATGACAGGATTATTTAGTATCATAGACAGTAAAATTTAAAATGAGAGAAAACATCACCCAAGGAAATCTTAAAATATTGTATATTCTGGTGTATAAGGCGACTGGGCGTATAAGACGGAAAATGTCAACCCCTGCCTGACCGCAGCCCTGCTGCGGTCAGGCAGGGGTTAACTGCAGCTAAATTAAAAAAAACAAACAGTTAACTCACCTGGGGCCTGTTCCCGGGATCTGCATGTCTCCTGGTTTGTTCCCAGCGCAGGCAGTGTGACGTACATTGCCTGCGCCAGGGATTGCCGAAGCTCTCCCGAGTAGACGAGCATCTCATTGGAGAAGCTCGGAGACACTCTGCTGTCGGGAGAGCTTTGGGAGAATGACAGAGGCTTTGGGTACTTCTGGAGCCTCTGTCATTCTCTCGAAGCTCTCCCGGCAGCCAAGCTTCCCCGATGAGATGATCGGCTTCTCGGGAGAGCTTCGGGAATCCCCGACGCAGGCAGTGGACACGCAAATGCCGGGAACGGGTCCCAGGTGGGTCGTCTGTTTTTTTTTTTTTTTTTATAGTAGTCGCCCCATACAGTGTAGATGCGGCCATTTTTGAGCTCCCCCACCGTATGGGGCGACCATACCCGGCATGTAAGACAACCCCAAACTTCTAAGAAGATTTTTCGGGGTTAAAAAGTTGTCTTATACGCTGGTGACACATTTCCTTTCACTAGACATATTTTCCATTCAGGTGTCTGGAAAAGCTGAATAGCAGCTTGTATAATTTTACCAGACTAAAAAAGAAAAAAAAAGTATGGAAATGTTTTGACTAGATTAGTGCATAAAATGTTAACACAAATGGATATTTAAGTGCTTTTATATTTATGTTTATATCCAGTTAGTCAGAATTACTGCAAGGAAAATCTTGTGGATCTGTCTGGTGAGGATCGTGGACTTTAAACTTTGGCTTTGTGCCGTGTCGAGTTCAGGTGATGCAGCCGGCAGTCCTGTGTAAGGAGCTCAGCCACGCACTTGTTTCCATGGAGACATTAGCCGGAGCTGTGTGAGGGAGGCCTCCTTACAGGGACATTCCTGCTGCCCTGCTTACCTTGGGCAAGCATTCCCCCACACTGTAGCTGTCTGCTAGATGGATGATTGCATAATGGTGGAATGAGAAACATTTCCTCTTCCTGCTGTCAGCAAGAAAGAATTCCACCCACTTCCAAGTGCCCCAGAAGTAGCAGGGAGGGAAGGGTCTGCTTAAGAAGCCAGACGCAGAGCAGGAGAGTAAGGCGAGAGACTGATCTACAGGGTACATGTCAGGAGGGCAGCCATGTACCCCTGGAATCTGCTCACTGATTCTGTATAGTATGTGTTCCTTCTATACATAGCTCCCATCCTATGCACTATATAGCTGATGGAAAACGTAACAATCTTCTGCTCACTGATTCTGTATAGTATGTGTTCCTTCTATACATAGCTCCCATCCTATGCACTATAAGGCTATGTTCACACTGCGTATGTTTCCGGCCGTAGTGCGAACCGCGAATATACGCACGTAGTTTTGAGGTTGATGCGTTTGCTTGAAAGTATACGATATACGCCCGCACATCATATACGGCGCCGTGAAAAATGAACAAGACCATTATTTGACGGCGGAAATGTTGAAACTCACAGCCGTGGATTTCCATGCGGTCCCGTACAAAGTACTTATTTCAGCCGAATTGAACTTGATTTTTCAATCCAAAAGGTTCTGTGTAGTTTACGGGGCTGGGCGAAGATTTCCAAGTAAATGACCTGCCTCAGATCGCTTCGAAACAAGCTAGGGAAGCATAACTGTACTACGGGTGTATGTTAGCGGTGCATACGCATCCGGCCGCATGTCTACTTTTCCCACGCCCGTAGTTTCAGCCGCACATCTATGGCGGCGTATGAAATGCGGCCGGACTCATACGCAGTGTGAACATAGCCTAAATCTGATGGAAAACCTAACAAGCTTATAGTGTCCTTGTCATTATAGAAATAAAACTTGTGACCTGCCACAGAGACCTGTGAAAAGTTTTAAACAGTCAGGTTCTGATGTTCAGACCCCCAAGATTTCTGCATATAGTATAGCCGGGAGAAGCATTCATCTGTATACTTCACCCCATGGCTTCCTGCGGTGTCCATCTCACTGCACAAGACAGGCTCTATTATAAACCTATGATGCTTGCCAAGGGATCGTCGGGAGTCTGAACATTCAGTCCATGATCAGTCAAAACTTTTGATATGTCTCTACAACTTGACTGAAGTTTCTTTTTTTAATAATGACATAGGCACTTTAAAATACGGCCTAGTGCTACTATAGAAATTTTTTGGTACTTACAAGAAGAAATAGATGTTGACTCACTGCTGTCTAAGGTGTATGACTATTTTTATACTTTTTATTATTTTCTCTCTCTGTTCTTTGTCTTGGTCATAGACTGCTCCAGCTATACACACTGCTGCTATAATCTTATGGAAAAATTTGCTTTGGTTTAAGAGTGGATTTCGATTACAAGCACAGTCCCGGAACAAATTATCCTCATAATCCAAGGCACCACTGTGTGTGTGTGTGTATATATATATATATATATATATATATATATATATATATATATATATATATACACACACACTCACCGGCCACTTTATTAGGTACACCATGCTAGTAACGGGTTGGATCCCCTTTTGCCTTCAGAACTGCCCTCAATTCTTCGTGGCATAGATACAACAAGGTGCTGGAAGCATTCCTCAGAGATTTTGGTCCATATTGACATGATGGCATCACACAGTTGCAGATTTGTCGGCTGCACATCCATGATGCGAATCTCCCGTTCCACCACATCCCAAAGATGCTCTATTGGATTGAGATCTGGTGACTGTAGAGGCCATTTGAGTACAGTGAACTCATTGTCATGTTCAAGAAACCAGTCTGAGATGATTCTAGCTTTATGACATGGCGCATTATCCTGCTGAAAGTAGCCATCAGATGTTGGGTACATTGTGGTCATAAAGGGATGGACATGGTCAGCAACAATACTCAGGTAGGCTGTGGCGTGGCAACGATGCTCAATTGGTACCAAGGGGCCCAAAGAGTGCCAAGAAAATATTCCCCACACCATGACACCACCACCACCAGCCTGAACCGTTGATACAAGGCAGGATGGATCCATGCTTTCATGTTGTTGACGCCAAATTCTGACCCTAGCATCCGAATGTCGCAGCAGAAATCGAGACTCATCAGACCAGGCAACGTTTTTCCAATCTTCTACTGTCCAATTTCGATGAGCTTGTGCAAATTGTAGCCTCAGTTTCCTGTTCTTAGCTGAAAGGAGTGGCACCCGGTGTGGTCTTCTGCTGCTGTAGCCCATCTGCCTCAAAGTTGGCCGTACTGTGCGTTCAGAGATGCTCTTCTGCCTACCTTGGTTGTAACGGTTGGCTATTTGAGTCACTGTTGCCTTTCTATCAGCTCGAACCAGTCTGCCCATTCTCCTTTGACCTCTGGCATCAACAAGGCATTTCCGCCCACAGAACTGCCGCTCACTGGATGTTTTTTCTTTTTTGGACCATTCTCTGTAAACCCTAGAGATGGTTGTGTGTGAAAATCTCAGTAGATCAGCAGTTTCTGAAATACTCAGACCAGCCCTTCTGGCACCAACAATCATGCCACGTTCAAAGGCACTCAAATCACCTTTCTTCCCCATACTGATGCTCGGTTTGAACTGCAGGAGATTGTCTTGACCATGTCTACATGCCTAAATGCACTGAGTTGCCGCCATGTGATTGGCTGATTAGAAATTAAGTGGTAACGTGCAGTTGGACAGGTGTACCTAATAAAGTGGCCGGTGAGTGTATATATAATTGTTTTTTAACCTACTTCCTGTTTCAAAAACCTGCCAAAAAACTGTGTAACCCTGGCCCACCCCAAATACCATAGCAGAACTTACCCCAATTACCTGTGTCTCAGTCTTACAAATCTAGACATGTAGCATGGTGATAGGAGTAAAACCACTGGCATGCCTCAAGCAAAGCTTGGCGTGTTGCATGTGCACTGTATGTGTATGAAGTGACATTTGTTACATTTGTGCACCAGACATTCTTGTTTTACCTGATGATTATTGCTAAAACAGCTGATATCATTAATCAGCTGTTCAAATACTCAAGAATGTGACAAGGCAACACTAGATAATCTCCCTAGATCTGAGCTGCCTTCTCATGCAAAATAATTTCCAGGAGGTGTGTTACAGGTTGTCCCAGACATTTCTTAATGTCTTCTTACTTATGCAGATTATTTAAGTATGATAAGTTAGTGTTCTCACCAGTGAGCCACTTCCGCACAGAAAGAACATGGTAAGTTGGGGGCACTGCAGTGCGGGGCACAACTGTACAGTACGAGCCCATTTACATGAACCAATCAGCACTCCTCTGCAGAGTCTCTACAAAGCTCCAAATCTGACAAATGAGAGATTTTCCATTTGTGGGTTGATCTCTTGCCTCTTGCACTTTTACACAGGCCGATTTTTGGCAGTGAACGTTCCTGCCCGCCAATAATCAGCCCATGTTAAAGGGCCATACTCGCTTGATCAGTGCTGCAGCCCCTACATTTCTTGGCGGTCAGTCTCCAACAGAAAGACATAGCATATCAAAACATAGGACCTTGAATCACACAATGCCGCTCAGATTTTATGGTGACATTAACGTTAGCCATACATGTTTAATACCTGTTCACCTGTTACTTATCACTCCCTTCCATTTCCCGTCTCCCCCATACACAGCAACATTCAGCATGACTGAGCATTCCAGTGGACAGGAGCCTCGGGCACAGGCCACTAAAGTATTTAGTGTATGGGGACCTTGAGTTGGAGAGAGAACATAGTGATCATGTTTGTTTTGTGTGAAATGGCCGTTTCTATTTGTCCCTATTAGTTTATGTAAAAAAAAAAAAAAAAAAAATATATATATATATATATATATATATATATATATATATATATATAAAAAATATATATGTATAGTTGTTAGGGCAGATCCACTAACGAAAGCCACAAAGGAGGTACACAAGATTATAATGAAGGCTGAAGATATACTAATGGCCATAGCTCCTAGACAAAATGTTACCCCAAGAGCGTACTAAAATTAATCTCTTAGGATGTAATTTTTTAAATATTTTTGTAATCTTTTAATATCCCTACTCAGGAAACAAAATGTGATTAACATATTAACTTACACATGAACACTAATATCTCACACTGTATTAGGATAAACATTTCCCAGACCTGTCTCATATAATGAAATAAACATTTTTACTGGCTATGGAATGATAACAATAAAAATGGTCCTAAACCTCTAACACTTTCAACATCCTTTTGTTGTTGCTGTTGCATGTTTGGTCATAGAATATGGCTCATGATAAAACATGTCGTGAAAGCTTCTTCATAGCATTGCCACTTAGCCCGGAAAAGTAACTAGCAATGCATAGTGGATCAGCGCTTACTAAAGGGGAGCAAGGACAGGTAAATGACAGGACTCCCTGCTCCTCTACATAGACACCCTTGGTTAGTGTGGCACGGAAACTATGTATTGAGAAAGAGCTAGTGCAGAGCACCTGACCCGGCGGATGTAAGCATCACCACTTACTCCCAGATGGCGCACATTCATTGCGCTGAGTGCTCAGCCTGAGTACAGGAGCAGGAACTCCTGTCTTTGGTCTGATACAGATTCGCCAGGAGCGAATGAAATAAAACTTATCGTATTTTCCGGTGTATACGGCGAATGGGCGTATAAAACGACCCCTGACTTTTAAGCAGATTGTCAGGGGTTTGCCTTATACACCGAAAAATGTTAACCCCTGCCTGACTGCAGGCAGGGGTTAACTGCAGCTAAATAAAAAAAAAATCCTTTAACTCACCTAGGGCCCAATCCCGGCCTCTGCGCGCCTCCCGTACAGTCCTCTGTGCCGGGAACGGAGATCGCCGAACCTCTCCCGGGCAGCCGAGATTCTCATCGGGGAGGCTGCCAGGAGAGCTACGGAAGAATGAGAGAGGCTTCGGGAACTTCTGGCACCTCTCTCATTCTCCCGAAGCTCCGATGAGACGCTCGGCTGCCCGGGAGAGATTAGGATCTCTGTCCCCGGTGCAGGTAGTGTACGTCACACTGCCTACACCAGGAACAGTACGGGAGGCGCGTGGAGACCGGGAACGGGTTTTTTTTTATTGGCCGGCCTATACGGTGGGGATGGGGCCATTTTTGAGCCCCCCCCCCCACCGTATGGGGCAACCATACCCGGCATATAAGACGACCCCCGACTTTAACCCCGGGGTTAAAAAGTCGTCTTATACGCTGAAAAATACAGTATATTTGAAAAATTCTGATTAGTTTGTAAACTTCACAACAAATGTGGTTTGTTTCAAATTCATTAACTCATTTCTAGTTAAAAAGTAATGTTCTGTAAAAGGCTAGCTGTTATAGTGGCTGATTCCGGTTGACTCAGAGAGGAGGAGGATCACTGTTTCTACTTATGGTGTGTTTACACAGAGAGATTTATCTGACAGATTTTTAAAGACAAAGCCAGAAATGGATTGAGAAGAGGAGAAATCTCAGTCTCTCCTTTATGACCAGTTTTCTGTTTATAGTCTGTTCCTGGTTTTGGCTTCAAAAAACTGTCAGATAAATCTTTCTGTGTAAACTACCATGCCTGAGGTTTTAAAAATGATAGCCTAACCCACAAGTTGTGGATTCAGTAAATTTTTGAACATTTTGTGCTCATGTTCCTGGGACCAGACAAGGGCTTTACCACGTGGCAGTGTATTCAACTTTTATGTTTTTTTGTCCTATTTGTAACAGTTTTTCCAATTTTTTCCAACCTGTCAGGTCTCCGGGGAGCTCACAAACTAGCCCTGGAATCTGGCAGGTACAGGGACCAGCACTCTTTCCTGAGCGCTGTGTGATCTGGCAGAACAGAGAAAATGATGTTTATTCATTGCGACCGTGACTGTATTTTCCTCTCACTTCTTTTTATAAATGTTATCCCCTCTGCCAGATTGCACAGTGCTCAGGAGAACAGTATCAGAACACTGACCTCCAGACCTGTCAGGTCCCAGGACCAGTTTGTGAGGCCCTGGTGACCTGACAGGTTATACTTTAGCACTGTACCTTTATGTATAAGGGTAAATTCACATGGGCGGATCCGCCAGCAGTCTCACGCACGAAATCCGCAGCTAATCCGCAATACATGTATTTTTCTTCTTATTATTAATACGTGTATTGCGGATTAGGTGCGGATTTCGTGCGTGAGACTGCCGGCAGATCCGCCCGTGTGAATTTACCCTTACAATGTAATGTTGGGGTGCGTGTCCATCCCCCGGTACAATGCCACATCAGAGGGACACAGCCGGACCCTGGAAGCTATCTTGTGACGCCAGTGACAGTGAGGCACACAGGTTTGATGACACACCTGCTTTTAGTTGGCAAGGCCAGTTGTACCCTTTTCCCCTGTGGTCAGTGTCCTGCCAGGTTGCTACTGGGTCCCTTGGGATAAGGTAATAATGGATGGCCAGAGTGGTATAATGACCCTCCCGGATTATTGGAACTGCCACCCACAGAAACGGGAAGTGTCCCAAGGTTGTGGTGTGTGCTGTGTCGGTGGATAGTGAGGAATCACAGAGTCTCTTGAGCGTGGATAAGTTTGGTTTACTCAAAGTTGCAAATGTGCAGGTCATACAGAACAGTATGAGGTTTCTCTGGATAAAGCACTTGATAACACACTTGACAATAGTTCTGGACAAATACTTGACAATACAGCAACCTGATCTGTAGTAGAAGTGCAGTGTAGGATAAAGAAGCAGAGCAGCAGAGAGGAGGATTCTGCGAGAGTCTCAACCCTTGTATTTCTGTGCTCTGCTGGGATGTTGGAGGATGAGGTAAATTACTTAGAAGAAGAAGAACACCTGTGCCCGTGTATTGACCTTGAATTAGTCTTCACACCACCTTATGCCCACTAGACTCGGCTAAACCTTCCTAGAGGGTGACACAGGCCCCAGACCTTGTTACCTGGGATGAGCAGAATGCTGAGGATTTCCTGCTGAAACCCGCGCTGCGAGATAGAGCTCATAGGCTTACTGCAACTTTGCTCTATCTAGATCAGTTCCTAGCTCTTTCGCTTTTGTGGATACTGTCCTGCTCTGTTACGTCTCCTTGTCCATGGCGTGGGTAGAGGTTGTCTCTGGCTTGTCCTCTCCTAAGAGGGGTTTAACAGTGCATAGTGCTGTGTTACTGAAGGAAAAGGTGTACTGTCTTGCTTCCTACCCATACGAGGTTCTAGCTAAGACTGAGCTTTTCGAGCACGGGGACCTGGCAGAGGGCCAGGGCACAGATAGGACCACTGTGGTGAGCTATCTAGCTTGCGTCCTTCCTCCACAATGTCCAACATGAAAGACCCTCGCTCCTCCTCCACCCATGTGACTTACTTCCCTAGTGTAACTAACGTGCGCTGTGAGTGGGTGAAGAGCGCAACAGAAGAAAAAAGAAGAGAGGTGATAGGAGAGAAGAAAACAAGACTCCTACTGGTCTACAGATTCAGGTGACACACAGCGAAACAATAACCCTTCAGATGCGCAGCTTCCATCTATGCATATACAATACAGTGACATCTAGTGGCGAAACTTTAGTACTGTTTTCATCACCACACAAATACAATAGGTACAGATGGGTGTATATTACTGTAACATCCTTGGTAGGACACCACATTACCTGTTGAATGCCAGAATGCAGTTGTCCTCAGTTATTTTTCTGTGTGTGGTATGGGGACCGATCATCCAGACTCATGGCAGTGAAAAGGGCTTTCCATGACATAGGAAAACAGAGAATGGCTCAGAAAAACAGGGGTATTTACTGACATCACCATACAATTCCCAAAAGAGCAGCCATTTTACTTAGCAGTACTAGCAGCCCTTTAACAGCAATCTCACCTCACTCGCCAAAATGGGGTCCTGGTGGCCAATGTGGCAGAGGGTATCTACCACATCAGGAAAAGATATTAAGGGGGTCCAAGACCCACTAGATATTGTCTTTAGCACCTAAATCTGGACAAAGACACTTTAGATGAGAAGAATTGAACATACGTCTCTGAATTACCCGAGCTACACCTGGCTTTTCTCTCTATCACTGGTTTACTAAAATTAGAGGTCACACTCACACATTGGTGTGTGGAAGAGACAGATCACAGCATAGCAGCTAATTATAAGCCCAGGCTGGGGACACCTGACTCCGCTGTTCCTGCGCAAGTTGCAACCATATCTAGAATTAATATACTTGATAAAGAATCACTGTCAATATAAAATAACTTCTTAATGAGATAAGCAAGGTGCTGAGGGTTGTTTCTCTTGGCTGCTGTTTAATAATACCATTCTTTTTCTTGATTATGAATAAAGATACAGCAATATACAGAGTTCCCATTCATTGAGTGATAAAAGAAGAGCTCCCATGGCAAGCTTTTATATTTATGTGAACACATGTTCTGAGATCTCTATTTTGTTTATCTTTTGTTTGCAAAAACTTAAAGGGTTTTCTGGGGGTCAAAAAGTGATATCCTTTTTAATGTTAAGGGGAAAAAGAGAAGGGAAAAGAGCGGGGGCGCCTCCTGGTGCGATAAACGATGGCAAGAGTATCAAACACAGGAAAAGGAAAGTGTTGCACTCACCTAGGGGAGTTGTGCTGGATTATAGGCACAACTCTATATTAGGCATTGTAGGTAGAACACCGCAGCTCCTGCCGGGGTACGTCCAAGGGAGTCGTACAATAAATGATGAAGTATGCCGGCCACAGCAGGCTATAGGACCATGTGCAGTCCCGGCTTGTATAGAGCGCAGATGTCCAGTAAGCCACAGATAGGAGTGGTTATTTCATGGAGGGAATGTTTATTAAAATCACGACGCGTTTCGGCCGCCAAATGTAAGGTGGCCTTTCTCAAGTTTGCGCAAACTTGAGAAAGGCCACCTTACATTTGGCGGCCGAAACGCGTCGTGATTTTAATAAACATTCCCTCCATGAAATAACCACTCCTATCTGTGGCTTACTGGACATCTGCGCTCTATACAAGCCGGGACTGCACATGGTCCTATAGCCTGCTGTGGCCGGCATACTTCATCCTTTTTAATGTTGAAATAAAGATAAAAAAGCACCATTTTGACTATTTTTTCTACTTTTTCACTTCACAGTTCCTGTACTGAGCTCTATATTACCTTTCCCATACTCCTAAGCTTCCATTGTACAAGCATGTGCCCACATGTGCAGAGATCCACCGTGATCCAGAGATACAGCTGGAGTGAGTGTATGGCAGGCAGAGCATCCAACAGCTCCATAGACTATATTGAAGCAAATGAGTAGGATTTGATTATCACCTGAGGAAATATGCTTCTGTGCACTCCCCCAGCTGTATCTTGGGCTCAAGAGTGAGGCCTGATGCAATCACTAACTTTTGACAAGTCCTAGGACATGTCAAAAGTTACTGCAAATGATACATTAATGCTTTAATTTAAGGTACAGATGCAGTCCATTGGAATACATGCATGTAGTTCACTTAAAGTGAAATTGGATAAAATAAGGTGAAATAAATTTGAATTTGGATCCTTATCAATTTGGATCATTATCTATGTTTTTTTCCATTTATGATCAGGTCATTATAAAAAAAACTATGTCATCACTATAGTCTATGAGGCAAAAGTGGCTAGCCGGGGAGTAGAGTGCACTGCCTTGTTACTAACCGATCGTGAGCCCCACAGTGTGACTGCCGGAGGTATACTGCTAACCTCCATGCAGTCTACTCCTTTATCTTCTCATAGAGTCTGACTCTATCAGAGTAGATCACAGATAACACTGATTAGTGCTATGCTAAATATGCCAAAGCCCCTCCCCAAATAAAAGTTTAAATCACCTCCTTTTCCTATTTTACAAAACAAAAAGTAAAAATAATTAAATAAAAAGACAGATTATATATTGTAGCATGTGGAATTGTCCGATCTATTAAAATATGGCGTAAAGGAAAAGAGAAAAAAATTGTTGATTTTTCGTTTCATTATATTTTAAATAAATTAATAAAAAGTAATAACATCCTATCTACACTACTAAAGCTAAGACTACACTGAAGGCCATGGACTTAAGTGAGGACTGCACAAGGGGCAATCTAGAGGTGGGGACCATACTGGGGGCCATTTACTAACTGGGTGCCATCTACTAATGGGGGGACTATATTGGCGGCCATCTATTAAAGGGGGTCCACACTAGGGGCTATATATTGATAGGGAGACTACACTGAAGGTCTTATACTGACTGGGAGCCATCTAGTTAAGGGGGGGGGGTATACTGAAAGCCATAGACTTAAGGGGGGACTACATAAAGAGCTATCTACTAAAGAGGGGAATATACTTGGGGCCATCTACTAAAGGAAGGACTATACTGGGGGGACTACACTGGGGCTATATTCTGAAGATGGGGACTACATTGGGGGCCATATGCTGAAAATGGGCTATACTGGGGACCATATACTGATGGGAGAAATACACAGGGAGCTGACTACTATACTGGGGCTATTTACTATATTGGGGGGTGCAAAGAGCGCACCATCTACTATAGGGGGACTTACACAGGGAGCCATCTACTATATAAAGCAGTGATTTTCAACCAGCGTGCCGCGGCACACTAGTGTGCCACTACACATGGTCGGGTGTGCCGCGGGGAAAGTTCGTCTTACTACACTACACAGCAGCAGAGTGGACCCCTGATCGTGCTATCTGTGAAGTCCGCCGTGGTGCCGCCCCCGCGCCGCACTTAGCTCTCTGACCCCTGCGTGCATACGTACGGGCCTTGAGACGCAGCGCAGCGTTGAGAAGAAGCATGTCTGGTGTCAGCTCAGCTGTACCGTGCACCACCGTCCGCCGCCCATGCCGAAGACGAGGTGAGCAGCCCAGAACAGCAAAGCAGAGGAGCGGCCTGTGCTTGTCTAACATGTAAGTTGAATTAGGCACTGGGGGGACCCGGACCGGGCCGGAAAATGGATGGACCGTTTAGGGCTGGGGGGAGGGGAGGCTGCCTGGCAGTAGGACTGGGCCCAGCGCACAATGATTATTGGGGCAGGGCCAGGCTGCATAGGGGGGCCAGATGGCCATATGTTTATAAAGGGCAATAAGTTAAAAAAAAACAAGATGTTAATGGGGGGAGGGAGAGGGGTTGTGACCTGACCTCCCCTATAAGATCAGCACCTTCCTCTCCTGACATCCTCTGTGCTGCTGTGACCTCCCCTATAAGATCAGCACCTTCCTCTCCTGACATCTTCTGTGCTGCTGTGATCCTGTGACCTCCCCTATAAGATGAGCACCCTCCTCTCCTGACATCCTCTGTGCTGCGGTGACCTCCCCTATAAGATCAGCACCCTCCTCTCCTGACATCCTCTGTGCTGCAGTGACCTCCCCTATAAGATCAGCCCCCTCCTCTCCTGACATCCTCTGTTGGAGTTCCCCATTCTGGCCAAAAAAGCTATTTTGACATTGCTCCCATTTTCAACCACATATCTATGTGAGCTGGGCTTCTCAAGCTTGACTGCGATAAAAACTAAAAACAGGGAGAGACTGAGAACTGTTGAGGAAGAGCTTCATGTGTGTCTTTCCACCATTCCTGCCAGGATATCCCTTTTGTGTTTATCGAAACAGGCCCAGGTTTCACACTGAGTGAGTATAAATACATTTAGAATCTATATTATTAACTATATGTATAATATGTACTGTTTTAGTGTCATTTTGTGCCATTTTGGTTGGTGGTGTGCCCCGGGATTTTTTAAGTAAGAAAAGTGCCGCGGCTCAAAAAAGGTTGAAAATTACTGATATAGAGAAGAGGGCTCACTGATACGGGCGAGCTCATCGCTCTAGTGTGTTTGTGCTCTGGGGGACACTGTACAATCCCTTTATTAAGAGCTATGATCTCAGCATGGTTGTTCCAGTATACAATCATAAATATCACTTGCAAGTCAATAATAAATTCAGTATATGGACTGTTGATTGTTAATAGGCCCCATGTATTTCTCTTACGTATCCTGCCTGTTCTTACATCACATGAGTTACAAGCAATGACAGATCGCTGCTGTGTTATTCTTAGAGCCGAGTGATGTATCTTGTAAAGTACCAAAAATAGAAAAAGACATCAATGAAGTGAAAGTGCTTCCCACTTGCACGATCCGAGTCCGCTGCTGTTTTACAGAATCCTTTCTTATGTCAGTAGACGTCTTCCGTGTCTTGTGCCATCGCCCCTTTTAAGGGCTGGGTGCCTCTTCAGCTCGGATTGACGGATTTCAGCTGGCAGCCTTGGGCTCTCTTGACGTCACTGTGACCTCAGCGGGGCTTGCCAAATGATTGCTGCCTTCTCAACTCTGCTACTGCTGCCTGAAATAGCAACAGCCTTTCCATGTATAGAAGGCCCTGCTCCCATAAGCATCTCACATTTTACATAACTAAGATTTACTGCGACAGACACAGTACACTGCACTTTATTGTTTAAACAAGGATTCATTAAGTATTATCTGTCAGATTCTCTGCACCACACAATTCTGATACATGACTCAGTTTAATATTCTTAAAGGGGAAAAGCTGAAATGTAAGATGACAGGGAAAGAAAACAACGCAATAAAATATAGCTTTTATTCAGTATATTTTTTCAGCTGCAAATAAAATACATTAAAAGAAGCTGAGCTGGAGTCGGCAAACCACACGTCGGGTCTGGAAAACTAAGAGCATAGGGAGCAAGATAAATTACTTTGAGGGTAAATGTACCCTAGGTGGATTTGCGCTGGATTGTCTGTGTCAAACTGCACGGAATCTACACACATAAATTAACCTGTCATGCAGGTTTTTCAATTCACAGCAAGGAGTAAGGCTTTTTTAATCCATTTTTTATTTGTACTTGGTTTTATGTTGAGTGGCAGCCGTAAAGGGCAACACGGGCCGCTCTGCTACCACCAATGTTCTTGTTGGAAACTGCAGGGCTGTCCAAGCTCAACAGATTACCACTTACTGCAGGACATACAGCAGATAATAAGTACTGGAAGACTTGAGATTTTTTGATAGAAGTAAATTATCTGTGGTAAATCTCTGGCACCAGTTGATGAAAAACATGGTCACTCTCTTCCAGTGACAGCACGACTCTTATCTCCAGTTTGGGAGGGGTTTTGCAAGTTCTATTGAAGTGAATGGAGCTGAATTGCAAACCCCACCTAAACTGGAGGATCGTGTGGTCTCTGGAAGAAAGTGGCCATGTTTTTCTAAGTATTGGGATCAGGATAATGCCATTGCTATGCTGGAAAAATTGTTCAGGAATGGTTAGTGGAACATGACAAAGAGTTAAATTCCCCAGATCTCAATATAATCGAGCAACTATGGTATTTGCTAGAAAAACAAGTCATGGAGACCCACCTCACAACTTACAGGATTTAATAAATCTGCTAATAATCTTTTGGTACAATATAGACAGGTGTTTTTCTATTGTTACAGCTGATCAATATATAGTAGTAAAAAGAAATGTGTCCTAAACAATTGTTAGCGATAATTGACATTATGTGTAGCACTATAACAATGTGTTACCAGTTAAAATCAACTGGTTTCACAAAGTTATACAATCTTACAAATGACTTTTATTAAAAAAAAAAACAAAAAAAACTAACAAACAAAAAAACAGCCTTCTAGTACTTATCAACTGCTGTATGTCATGCGGGAAGTGGTATATTCTTTCCAGTCTGATATGGTGCTCTCTGCTGCCACCTCTGTACACAACAGGAACTGTCCTGAGTAGGAGAGGTTTTCTGAGGACATTTCCTACTGCTCTGGTCAGTTCCTGACATGGACAGAGGTGGCAGCAGAGAGCACGGTGTCAGATTGGAAAGCATACGTCACTTCCTGCAGGACATATAGAAACTGATAAGTACTGGAAGACTTGATTTTTTTTTAAATTAAAATATTTACCAGTAAAGAGAACAAGCAACTGTAAATATTAGATAAAAAGATATATCCTTTTTTAAGAAGTAACCAAAGACCACAATACATTTAAAAGAGAAAGATTTGCAATATACGCAGTATAAACCTGTGCACCACAAGAATAAATCACAGGAGCAGCAAATAATGTATAACTACATAAATCAATAATGCAATAACAGGGAACAGTGTGCTAAAAATGCAAGTGCAAAACCCATATATGTAAACAATGAATTGAAGAATGAAATTTAAAGCGAATGTACAACTAGGTGCATCACTTTTTTGCTTTATTACATGAACAGACCAGCACCGGCGTAGGAATGCCGGTGCCATAGTGTTTTTTTGTATTACCAGTCGGTTACCAAGCACTGCACCAGTCTATTTCCAAACACCAGCCGGGCATGTAGCACTGAAGGCGGGCCCACTGGCCACCATTGTGATGATCCCCCCCCCCCCAATGCATCGTCATTGATTCTAGTAGAGCCTCATCACAGAGGGAAGGGGGTCTTGTCACATAAGGTGCCGGCCCACCCCCAGTGCTTCACGCGTGGCCGGTGCTCGAAAAAACAGACTGGTGATGTCCGCTGAACCGGCTGGCGGTACAAAAAGAGGACCACAGTATTGTACCTAGTGGTACATTTGCTTTAGGGTATGTTCACACAACGTATAATTTCATTAAACAACGGCCGTAGTTGCAGTTTTGCAACCACAGCCGTTCTATTGTAATGGAATCCCGGCCGGAGTGTATATATCTCTACTCATCTCTACTCACAAGCTTTCATATTCTGTTCATATACAATATAAATATTTAATTGTCAGGGAACATCTTGTTGAGGATGTTGTCTCAGTGACCAGTCCCCCTGAACAATCTATTATCCATCAGATGGCGAACTAAATTCTTAAATCTCAAAGAGGAGGGAGTTAGGTTTCGGTATTACAACAGATTTATCGTGTTCCTTTTAAATGTTTGCTAACCAATTACTTATAAAGTGCACAGCGTCTGCATACAAAGGTCACTTTTTTTGAGAATTAAGAAAACAACGTCTGAGGAGAGGTGGGTGAGATTATAAGACTCTAAAGAATCCCATGGGGTCAATGCACCTGTGAAATAATGTGTTTATGTAGTGCAATGCTGGCAGCCAGTGTGTCTGTATGGGAGACCAATATCTGCTGAACCAGCAGGAGTCACAGTTCATATTCAAAAGCAGTGGTTGTGGCAGCTGATTCAGCGCTCACTGAAGGGCTGTCGTGTATCTGCTGGTATACTGGACAGCCGTCAATCACTATGATTTATTTGTGCTGTTTGGGTTAACAGTGCACCAGACCAGTCCCCTATGCTGTCCTTAGGCCCCATACATATCCTTATAAAATCAAATTTATAATCTATCCACATATATTTCTGTGCAGCTGACAGGCAAAAAGGTGCAAGCAAGTCCACATTTAATGCTATGACTGCAAAATTGCCGTACTATTCGGCTGTCTAGGTGTAAAGGAGGCGATGAGAGGGGTGAAAGGGAGCGCCTGCTTGCTCCTCATTCCCCGTTCGCTGCCGGCACTATGACATTGTGCATGTTGGCTGATCATTGTCTTCTACTACACAGTATGGCCGATAATCACTTTTTGTAATAGGGCCTTAAAGTGTCACTGTCGTTTTTTTTTTATTATTTGCAGAAATCAATAGTCCAGGCGATTTTAAGAAACTTTGTAATTGGGTTTATTAGGCCAATATGCCATTATCTGCATTCAAAAATACTTTTCCCAGATCCCCTCCTCCTCTCTCATTTACTGCTCATTATCAGGAAATCTCGACTTTTTTTTACATCAGTTGAGCCCTGTGTAACCTATGGAGAGGGGAGGAGGGAAATTAAAAATGCTTTTTTCGGCTAATAAACCCAATTACAAAGTTTCTTAAAATCACCTGTACTATTAATTTCTGTACTAATAATTAAACAACAGTGACACTTTAGGTCAGTACATTTGGTTTATAATACATTTCCCCTTGTGATGTGCAGCCTTTATAACTGAGGTGAATCTTTGGATATTTTGCCACAGCCAAGTCCTCCCACTCTTGATAAATCTAAAGGTTAGGTGTTAAGTAACCAAGGCCCATTGCACAAGAACCATTGCATAATTCTAAACTTGGAGCAAGGAAAGACCTTGTAGCTGGAACATAGCAATGATCCAGCAAAAATCCTACTTTGTAATGGATACTTTTTGTGTGATCCTAGAGGATGGCATGCTGCACTCAGGGTAATTTCATGACGGTTGTTACAAGGGAAACAATGACTCATTCGTGGCATCAAATACTGTTAATAAAAGATCTGTTTCCTAAAGGCCTTCAGAAAGAGAGACACGCTCGATGACAGTCAATACTGGAAAGATTTGTCTATCAGTCTGAATTGGATACTTTTCAGGGATTTTAATTGTGACAACACAAGGTTTTATTCCTTTAGGGAGCTGTGTTCTAATACCCTTCTGTATTATTCAGTCACAGTCAGTCAGGACCTTGGATGCTACATGGGCAGTTACTAAAATGTAGTTTCTTATATAGTTTTCGTATACAGAACATAGAGTGACGAGCTGGGGAACCATAAAAGGAGACATGTGACCTCGCTCGCCCAGGTTAACTGTAGGTAGAGATAAAAAAAAATCCTACATATGTCGGCATGTGGTATAAAAAAAAGCGTTACTCATCTACCTCGTGCCCCCATAGCTGCTAAGTCATTGCTTCCAGTCCCCACTCATCACTGCTCCCTCCTGGTTCCTATGGTAGTGACATGTTGTCCCCACAGGGGCTGTCTAGCCCAGCCAATCACTGGTCACAGCCTCAGCCAATAACTGAGACATCATAGATCTTGGACAATGTTATGCAGGAAGCAATAAAAATAACTTAAAGGGATACTCCAGCAAACATATTAGCCTTAAAATAATCTGGTTTCAGTTATATAGATTTATAATTTAATTATATATGAAACAAACATCTTCCTGTACTTATCAGCTGCAGTATGTCCTGCAGGAAGTGGTGGATTTTTACCCGTCTGACACATTGTTCTCTGCTGAAACCTTTGTTCGAGACAGGAACTGCAAATCCTCACCAAAAACCTCTCCTGCTCTGGAGAATTCCTGTCTCTGACAGAGGAGGCTGCATAGAACACTGTATCAGACTGGAAAGAATACACCACTTCCTGCAGGACATACAGCAGCTGATAAGTACTGAAAGACTTGATATTTTTAAATAGAAGTAAATTAGAAATCTATATAACATTCTGAAACCAGATGATTTGAAATAAAAAGATTTTTGCCAGAGTAACCCTTTAGGCTACATTCACACTACGTATATTTCAGTCAGTATATGTATATTTCAGCCAGTATATTTCAGTCAGTATTGCAACCAAAAGCAGAAGTAAATTAAAAACACAGAAAGGCTCTGTTCACACAATGTTGTAATTGAGTGGATGGCCGCCATTTAATGGCAAATATTTGCTGTTATTTTAGAACAACGGCTGTTATATTGAAATAATGGCCGTTATTTACTGTTATATGGCGGCCATCCACTCAATTTCAACATTGTGTGAACAGATCCTTTCTGTGTTTTTAATCCACTCCTGGTTTTGGTTGCAATACTGACTGAACTATACTGACTGAAATATACATAGTGTGAACGCAGCCTAAAAGTGATTGTAACCAGGCCCGGATTGGTAATCTGCCACAGCGGGCAAATGCCCGCTGGGCTGTTAAGATTACCGATCGGAGGGCCGCCAGTCCCTCCACACATTTGCGTCGGCCCTCTGCAGAGGCAGAGTGAACAGCGCGCAGTGCCGTGCTGTTCACTCTGCCTCTGTCAGGGTTCACTCAGCAGTTATCTAAGGGCTGCTGGCCTGCTACCGCTTTGTGGCCGCACTGCCCCTTTAAAATCCTTTGTACAGCAGACGTGCCGCGCGCAGGCACGTCTGCTGAACTCTACCCCTAACGGCTGACGTCACTTCCGGGCGGAGGAGCAGAGGAGCCTGGAGATCAAAGAAGATGCCGCCGCCGCGCTCCAGTCCCCAGCAGCAGAGGAGCCTGGAGATCAAAGGAGAAGATGCCTCCGCAGCGCTCCAGTAGATAATAACTGGAGCGCGTCGGCGGCATCTTCTTTGATCTCCAGGCTCCTCTGCTCCTCTGCCCGGAAGTGATGTCAGCCGTCAGGGGTAGAGTTCAGCAGACGGGCCTGCGTGCGGCACGTCTGCTGTACAAAGGATTTTAAAGGGGCAGAGCGGCCACAAAGCGGTAGCAGGAAGAAGATTCTGCTGGGGACCGGAGCCAGGAGGAAGAAGAGGCAGCTGGAGACTGAGCCAGAAGGAAGAGGTGAGTATACTTTTTGTTTTTGTTTTTTACATGGGAGCTGCATAGCAGGGAGGTGCCTATTTTATATGGCTATAGTACAAAGGGAGCCTGGCTGGCTATGTTGTGTAGGGACTGCACAGAGGGGCCAGTATAATGTAATAATGTACTGGCCTTTTACTATGTGGGTGTGCTGCACTGGGGGCTTATACTATATACTGTATTGGCATACTATACTGTATGTGGGTACAGTAGGGCCCTATGAAGGCTCAGAGGGGGGTTTAATACTATGTGGGGGTAGCGAGGAGGAACTCAATATATGGGAGTACAGGGGCCCAAACTACTATAGAAGAGGGGCCTATTACTATGTGGGAACACAGCACAGAGGAGGTCTATATGGGATACAGAGGGGGCCTGATACTAAAATACTATATGGGGGGGGGGTGTGCAGAGGGGCCAGACTACTATTTGGAGGCACAAACTGAGCCTAACTGCTTATACAGGGACACAGAGGAAGCACAGTTACAATTTGAAGCAATACACTTGGGGAATTTTTATATAGATGTGGGTGATGCTGGAGTGAGGAGCCTAAAATGTTTGTCTGGCAGATCCTGTGAAGACAAGTCATGGCCAGAGAGAACTTCATGGTAGCCGAGCCAGACGGAGAGGAAAATTAAAAGTGAACAACTTGAGAAAAAACATCACTTGCAATCCATGCAGAGAAGACGCCTCATGTGAGTGACAGAATGTAACTGCACTATAATCACTTATATGGTCTGCAGAACCTTGGTACAGTTAGGATCTACTATTATATGGTCACTGCTTGTTGCTATTACTATTGGTAATATGTCTTTATATAGTGGATTTTATTCAGTATCAGTATGGTGGTATTACTCATTATATGATGGTAATGGTCATGGTGCGGAGGTATTATTTGTTACTTGTATACTGGTATTATTGGTAATATTGGTCTTTGTTTACTGGTTATGCTTAGTAACAGTGTGGAGGTAACATGTATGGTCATAATACTTCCTCCTTGTATACTGGTATTATTGGTAGTATTAGTCTCTGTATACTGGGTTTTGTCGGTAACATGTATTGTGATATTTGCTTCCTGTATACTGGTGTTATTTGGTAGCTGTGACTGTTATTTCAGAAATATACAGTGTTATCATGCAGAGAAAATTGTCTTATATAGGTTAATATTATATATTTCTTTTTTTTTTTTTTTTTTGTATATCCCAAATTTTTCCCTGAGGCCCTACACTTGTGATCGCTGCTGTAGCTGCATTGATATATAGATATGCGAGAGATCGATTAGCGATAGTTATGTGACAGATGAATAGATATGATAGAGATATATAGGAGATAGATAGATAGGAGATAGATGATAAGGATGAGATAGGTAGGTAGAAAGATAGATAGTGTATGAAACAGATATCCAGCAGCTCTTTGATATCTTTGATTGCATATAAATTTACGATCCCAATATGACAATACAACTCTTCCAAAAACAGCACCTGCCCTTAGGTTATGTGTGGCATTACAACTTGGCTCCATTCACTTCAGTGGAACTGAGCTGCAATACCACACCCAAATTGAGGAGGAGAGTGGCATTATTTCTAGAAGTAAGCAGCCATGTTTTTTCCCATTTAAAGGGAATCTACGAGGTCCGTACCAGGTATGGAGTTGTAGATCCCGGAAAACAGGTGTGGGGGAGATAAAAGTGGCATGAGCTTTAGTGCAGTTTACACTTTTATAATAATCCTTTTAATTACCTGCTTAAGTGTCATGACTACAGCTGCAGTGCTGCCCTGTATTAGTCAGAACAGGAGGTGCTGCTGTGGCTCGCCTCCGCCTCTGTGACACTTCAGCTGGTAATAAAAAGAAGGATTTTAAAAGTTCAGACTGGACTAAAGGTCCTGTCACTTATATCTACCTACCCCCAACACACACCCCTAAAACAAAAACATCAAATTCACAGCAGATTATGTTATCTTTATTATTATGTGTTGATGGCGGGGTTCACATATTTAAGGGAGTAGTGAGGAACTTGGCCGATTGAAGCAGAATTCGCTGCAACGTGTATTCTACACCGCTATCCATAATATATCTGGGAGAATATGGTATGTGGGCTGCTGAGGTTAGAGTGCCAGGGCTGATTTTTAGTCCCAGTCCGGCCCTGATTGTAACACTTAGATTGTTTACCAATTATAGCCAGATACTGAAACAATTTCTTCCTTTGTAATTGATTTCTATTTTCTTTCCTGTGCTGTTTTTAACAGCATTTAGAGATGTGCTTTACAGCAAGCCAAAGAGACATAGACACAATGGTCTGGGGCCCTATACATATATCCAGTGTTACCTATTACTATAATCCCATCTGTGATGATAACTGGTGACCTGAGCGAGCCTATTATCTGGCGAGCTCACAGCTCCCACACTTTCGAATCACAATGTAATGGTGTCAGCCGACCTATTTTTGCTTTTCTCTATGTATGAACCTATCTTATAGTATTAAGTGACAACGAGGAATCTCCAAGCAGGATAAGCAAATGGCTGTGCCTGCAAACTTATCAGACACCACTTGGGCTACAACTTATGGGTTAAAGTTATGGGCTATAGTATGGGCTTTAGTTTTTTTTTTTTTTTTTTTTTTAATATATGTGGCCATCTACAAAAAAGACAATGAAAATTTATAATGATAAACCCTTTATTGCAGACGATATAACATCTGTGAGTCTCTTCAGGATATTGTTTAGTAGGCTGAGGGTTTAATGATAACACATAGCATTCACCCTTTGCACACCCATACAGAAAACTCCCTCCTGATATTAGGAATTTCATGCATGTTATTCATTGCCTAGAAGAGACTTATGTTGCTCTAGTCCAAAAGCATAACTTCCTGTCTCCACCCTTGAATGACTGTAATCTGCCCAGACCAATACTTACTACTATTTGGCTGTGTGATCCATCTCTTATACAGTGACTCACAGCGTTTTATATTTGTTATTAATCACCTAACATCTGATCTGCATTTTCGCTTGGTTTTCTTTAATATCAGGCTTAAAGGGGTAGTGCGGCGCTATTCACAAAATAACACACATTACAAAGTTATACAACTTTGTAATGTATGTTAAGTATGTGAATGGCCCCCTTCCCCATGTTCCCCGCCCCCCGCCCGTGGACCCGGAAGTGTAGTGCATTATACATACCTGATTTGTGTCGACCCCTGTCCGCATTTCTTCTGACAGTGATGTAATCTTCGGGAGGCCGGCCGACCCGCTCCTGCCGTCCCTCATGCCGCCCCCCCTCTGCCGCATCATAACTGTGCTCAGCCGCGATTGGCTGAGCACAGTTATGCTCAGCTAATCGCGGCTGAACAGTTATGACGCGGCAGAGGGGGGACGGCATGAGGGGCGGCAGGAGCGGGTCGGCCGGCCTCCCGAAGATTACATCACTGTCAGAAGAAATGCGGACGGGGGTCGACACGAATCAGGTATGTATAATGCACCAACACTTCCGGGTACACGGGCGGGGGTCAGGGAAAACGGGGAAAGGGGCCATTCAAATACATAACATACATTACAAAGTTGTATAACTTTGTAATGTGTGTTATTTTGTCAATAATTTCTTAGCGCCGCACTACCCCTGTCAGGATGGTATCTTTGCGGAGCGTTATGCGTCGCTCTGCTCGTGCTGTGCAGCCGAGAAGGCGCTGATATTCTCTTATTCTGTTCTGTGTTTTGTTTTGCTGTGTCTGAACACTGGTTTATTTGCTCTCTTTGGGAGACACACCCGACTTCACCTGCTGAGTTCTGTCTGGCCATGTCAGGGTTAATCTGTGTTCTGGTTCTGCTGTGACTGACAGGTCTTCCTGCCAGTGGATCTGTCTTGTTCTCAGGTGTCTGTGCTTGGAGATCAGGGGGATGGTCCAATTACGTTCTGGACCAGAGCCCTGGTCTCCTATATAACAAACTTCAGTCTGTGCACTTATTGCTGGTTATTGACTTAGTCTCTGCCTGCTTGTGGATTCTGTTTCTTTGCATCTCCTGACTACTGCTTTGTACCTCTGACCTCCCTTGCTTGCTGCCTGCCCCTGATCATATTGCCTGTTTTCTGATTACGCCTTTGGATCCTGATTTTGTACTTTTGCTGCCCGACTGTTGTGACCCGGCTTGTGGACTATTCTTCATTGTGTTTGTCTGTCTGTTTTGTATTTGTGTTTCACCTAGCCAGTGCAGGGACTGACGCCCAGTTGCTCGCCGCCATCTTAGGGCGGATAGTGGCAAGTAGGTAGAGGACAGTGGGCGGGGCTGAGCTTAGGGCTCACTGTCTTGTCTTGTCCTGCTGTCCGGTTCCTAACAACCCCTTTAAGGCTCAGCCGATCGCTTTGTGTAATAGAACACAACGATCAGCCGATATGCACGATGTCGGCTGATCATTTTCTTTCAACGGGCTGAAACACATGATTAGCCTGGCAACGATATGCTGCAGTGGCACCATGTAATAGGAGCAGCGCAGCAGACCGCCGCTTTCTTCTATGAGCTTCCCAGACAATTTAACGATTGCCCAAGGAGCCCCTTCGCAGCTCCCTGCACCCCCCCCCCATCACTTACCCACTCGCTGTCAGCACGTGTAATGGCGCCGGCAGCAAGCGGGGAAGAGGAGCAAGAGAGCGCTGACCCGACAGTTTGATGCTTGCTTGTGCCTCTGAATCGGCCCGTATAATAGGGGCTTTATACATCAGTTTTAATATATGTGAGTTTACAGCTAGCAGTCTCCGCAGTTGGGTTCACATGTACAATTGTTGCAGTAGTTTTCTTGAGGGTTCACGTGCTTGATGGAGAAAGAACCTCATTTAGATAACTGAAACAACACTGAGCATGGTTATTTTAATAAGACAGCAGCTGCCAGACATTTCTGCCAAAGGTTTACCCCTTGTAGGTACAGTACTGTACATCGTGTTGGAATTGAATCCAGTTGGGAGAGATCCATACACATAGAATCATCAACCAATCCCACCAAAAAGGTGGATTATGCTGCCTACTTTTATCTCTGTGGCCGACTTGCATCTCTGTTGAGTATAGTTTAAATGCCCAAAGCATTTTTGCCCAACAGCTATTTCTTCTGACCTCTCTATAGGAGCAAACCATTTGGCATCAAAATGAATGGCATCTTCCAGGACCTTATCTTGGAGAAATAAGTCCCCCACATTATGTTAGAGACTCTCCAAAAAGCAAAAGGAGGCCTTGCAGTTCCTAACCAATGGCTATCTTAAGTTGCTGCACAACTCCAATATATTAGAGTTTGAAGGCAAGATCCCCCTTTCTCTACTGGTGCCAAGATTCTTATGTTCGCTCTGTGGCCCACGTCTTCATGCAGCTCTTAAGGGCCCACACATTTCTTTTATCTATTATTCCTACTCTAAGCTTCCTTCAGTATATAAGGTTTACATGAAATAATGGTTACATGAAATTGCTGATTTAGTCTATATTGGCCAATCATTTTTTATAAGTGATATGCAAATAATAATTAACGATGACTGATAGAAGACCAATGTCTATTGTAAATTTGATCGGCTATGTTGGACTCTTTCAGCTGTGGTCAGCTAAAAATATTAGTGTATGGTCTCTCTGAGCTCAGTGATTGCTGTGTTTTGTTGGTCTATTTTTCATGGCCCCTGTTAGCCAGAATCCTACTCCACACTGACGAGGGGCAACTACCCCGAAACGTCTGTCTGTGGATGGATGCCTGCTTTGGTAAACCCTTCTAATGTATGGCTAGCTTTATTCCAGCTCTTTGGCCCAGTTTCCCTTCCCTAGTCATTCATTCTGAACAAAACCGTAAGTATGTTTTGCCATGTTCATAACTCCTGTATGGTGATAGAGAGGTAAGACAATTATTTTTCTCATGGGTTCTGTAAGATTTTGTGGTGGTACTTTTTGGTATGGAGAATTTCCAAATATACCAAAAACAAAAACATAGAAATAAATTTTAACCATGTAGCTGCTGTAGAGGATGTGCAGCTACTACACATAGTTGGTTATGTTGCTCCTTCTGACATAGACTTCAATTAAAGTGGCCATAAGAAAGAAAAGCGAGCAGGTGATTAGGTCTAAAGAGTAGTGCACCTCGTTCTTAGTGGCCCCAAAAGGAGGAAAAATAGTGTGCCTGTCACCCATAGGATGCTGGAGAGGAAGTGGCTGCTTGGTCAGAAGGTTCTCCCAAATCGCTTATCACAAAAACATTCAACAGACTGCTGACAGACCCCACAGCAGAATCTGAAAGGCTTCCAGAGGGCTTCTTTAAAGTATATTGAATTTTTTATGAATTTACTCTCAATGCCGGAGATTTATCAAACATGGTGTAAAGTGAAACTGGCTTAGTTGCCCCTAGCAACCAATCAGATTCCACCTTTCATTCCTCACAGACTATTTGGAAAATGAAAGGTGGAATCTGATTGGTTGCTAGGGGCAACTGAGCCAGTTTCACTTTACACCATGTTTGATAAATCTCCCCCAATGTGCTGAAATAAATCTGCAATTTTAGGACATTTTCCTGACTGGAAATTGCCCCGTGGGAATGGAGCATTCGGATGCAAATAAAGAACACATGCAGATTTATGATGCTGATATCATGTGACTGGTGGAATTTATCCTTAGGCATTCACAGCATAAGAATACAGGTTCAAATACAACCCTGCAGTTCATAGATGATATACACCTGGCTAGAAATCCTATTACAGGGTTAAAGCATCAGACAGGGTTAAATCTTTGAAACAATATATACAGTGCAGTGATGCAGAGGTTTTGTACAATAAATAAATAATCTTTACACTGCAACCTTTACAGCTGCCTGTGTGTGCTGAAAATGGAGGCTCTTCTGCAGAATGCTGATCTCTGTACATCTAATGTGAGCAGACAAGGCCTTGAGTCAGCACACAGTGCCTGGGGAGTGCGTTGGGAAGCATGTGTCAGTCACAAACACTGGGTGAGGCTTTGGTCGCAGGCACTGACTTACTCACAGTTTTGCAATTCTTTGCATTCATTGAAAAAAATCAACTGGACAACTTTAGCCTAAGGAGAGAAAAGTACAGAGGCCTCAAACTCTGCAGCTACAAAAACATCACGACTTATATGGAATAATAACACGCTTGAGTGTCAATGTATGAACAATCAAACCAGTTCTGTATATATTACTGTCAACATTAAGGATATTACAAACCAGCAAAGGAATATGCTTAAAGTTGTTGATAACACTCACATTGATACCACTAGGAATTTAAAGGGGTAGTGCGGCGCTAAACAATTATTCACATAATAACACACATTACAAAGTTATACAACTTTGTAATGTATGTTATGTATGTAAATGACCCCCTTCCCCGTGTTCCCCCACCCACGCTAGACCTGGAAGTGTGGTGCATTATACTCACCACATCTCGTGCCGACCCCCGTCCGCCATCTTGGGACAATGTTGTAGTCTTTGGGAGGCCGGCCGAACCCCTCCATCCGTCCCTCATGCCGGCCCCCCTATGCTGCGTCATCAGCAGCTCAGCTTTGATTGGCTGAGCATAACTGTGCTCAGCCAATCGCGGCTGAGCACAGCTATGACACGGCAGAGGGGGGCCGGCATGAGGGACGGATGGAGCGGTTCGGCCGGCCTCCCGAAGACTACATCCAGCAGCTCTCAGGAGGCATCTTTACTGAATGGAGACATTCACTTTCTCTTCACTTTTCCCAACATTATGATTTCTCTCAACCACAACTCATCTCTGCAGGACCTGTCAAACATCTTAGGCACTGCATTCTTGCAGCCTTAACCTTTCCCCACCTATAGTTCCCCCATAGGTAGTTTGCCCAGTAGCTATACCCCCACCCCCTTAGGCAATTTTTCAACTAGCCAAGTTGCCACCATAGGTAATTTCCCCAGTAGGTAGATTCTCCAAGTCTCCCTATTATACTCACCTGTCCTTCTTCTGGAGGACTTTAAGTGGTGTCACTATATGTGCCTCTGCAGGATCAGGGAAGGAAGAATTGTTCCCAGAAACAACTTTTAACTGTAAGCACATCATATGGACCCAGTTAAAGCTTAAAATGTCATTCGAACAGAAGAAATTAAAAAATTTCTTCTGCCCTTCTGGCAGGTTTACCTCTGCCAACTCATGTTATAGCAGAGGGAACCCAGTCTGCCCTGCATTGAGCTTTATCCTATAGAAACTCCTGGCTGAAGATGGTGACCCCATTTAGAGCACAGAAACACATGTAATTTCCAGCAGGTCACAGTGGGATCTCATGACCCAGCTGAAGAAAACTTCCCATCTGAATTCCAGAAGAATTTTTAAAAGGAGCAACTTCTATCTATCTATCTATCTATCTATCTATCTATCTATCTATCTATCTATCTATCTCCTATCTATCTATCTATCTATCTATCTATCTATCTATCTATCTATCTATCTATCCGACAGAAAATATAAGCAGCACTGCACACAAAGAACTTTCGGGTGCCAGGGGTCCTGGATCTTGACCATAGATCGTTGTTTAAATAGCAAATGGAAAGTCCACGGCACTCACAAGGTTAACAGTGAAAAATCTGTGATTTATTGCATACAGCACTCCAAAATAAGACACGAAGTGCTATCTATCTATCTAAATCCAAGAATTTTGCGGCATATCCGTATAGTGAAAAAAGTTGTGGTATTTATTGGTACATCAAAAAGCAAGTGCAACGTTTCATTCTCATCTCGAGACCTTTCTCAAGCAAAAGTTTTGGTGGGTTTTGTATTCTAAATATCAACCATCTTTAGTGTGGCGGGCAATCAGACACATTAGAAAATCTAGAAATAGAAGAGTTGCTACAGCATCCAAGTAGAATCTGACTCTACTTGGATGCTGTAGGAGCTCTTCTATTTCTAGTTTACTGTGCCCACTTTGAGGATAGCGGGCTTTCCAGCGTGCATCCCTATTGACTACCTAGCCGAACTTTGGATATATATCCAATAGGTGCTGTTGGACTTTTCTTGTTTTGTGTGGAACATTGGAAAATCCTTCGATTTCAGAAACTAAAGCCCCTATTACACAGGGCTATGTGGAGAGCAAGTGAACATCTGTCAGGTCAGCACTCACTTGCTCCTCGCTCCCCTGCCCACTGGCGGCGCTATTATGTGCGCACAGAGGAGTGGGTAAGAGCCGGGAGAAATGCGGGGCGTGGGGGGTGGGGGGGGGCGGGGGGATGTAGTTCGCTGCAGCCCGGGCAATTGTCAAATCACTGCTGCCACTCCTATACTCCTACATGGATCGATGGCAGCAGGTCATTACCAGGCTGATCGTTCCAGCCTGTTGAAAGACAATGATCAATTGACATTGTGCATGTTGGCTGATCGTTGTCTTCTATAACACGAAACGATTATCTCCCATAACGGTTGTAGCGTTCTTAAAAACCAGACAGTCGGAGTAAATCAGGGTCTACATTAGCTCTTCTTTTTTAGCATGTCTTAGCATGCAGTTGTTTATGTGGATTACAAAGTTATGCGACAGCAGCTATTCAGCTAGCATATGGCATGTTAGCATGGCAGCAGTTCTAGTCATCAGCTATATAACAATAGCACCCTGTGTGTTTGCATATATCAAGTAGCAAGAAAACCACGGCACTCAAAGTAGTGAGTAGTAGATCTGGTGGAGATCATTTTATCTTCCTGCATTCACAAGATGTTGGGCTTGAAAAGGGTCTGGGAGGACCAAAACATTGCCTAACTCCTATTCTATTCTATTTTTTTTTTTTTTTTTTTGCTATCTGGTTGGAATAAAAGGAAGATAACAGCACCATTTTTGACTACTTGAATCATAGTTTAACTGCCAAGATTTTATTTGTATTTGAAGGACTAGGGTTAAGGGACCCATTTCCGCAGAGCACCAAACTTTCCTTTAACCCCTTGCCTCTAAAGCCTGTTTTGGCCTTAATGACCAGGCTCATTTTTCAAAATCTGACCTGTCTCACTTTATGCTCTTATAGCTCAGTGATGCTTTAACGTATGCTAGCGATTCTGAGAATGTTTTTTCGTCACATATGACACTTTATATTAGTAGCAAAATTTGGTCACTACTTTGTGTATTTTTTGTGAAAAACATCAAAATATCAAGAAAAATTTGAAAATTTTGCATTTTATGAACTTCTGAAATTCTCTGCATCTAAAAAAGGAAGTCATAGCACATAAATTAGTTGCTAAATCACATTACCAATATGTCCTCTTTATTCTTGCATAATTTGGGAAACATATTTTACTTTTTTAGGGTGTTACGGGGCTTAGAAATTTATGAGCAAATTATCACATTTTGTGAAAATTTCCAAAACTGATTTTTTTTAGGGACCAGTTCTTTTTTTAAATGGATTTAGAAGGCTTGTATACTGGAAACCCCCATAAGTGACCCCATTTTGGAAACTAGACACCTTAAAGAATTAATCTAGGGGTATAATGAGCATTTTAACCCTACAGGGGCTGGAGGAAAGTATTCACAATTAGGCCGTAAAAAAATCGAAAATTTCAATTTTCAAAAAATATATACGTTTAGATTAAAGTTTCTCATTTTCAAAAGGAACATGAGAAAAAAAGCATGCCAAAATTTGTAACGCAGGTTCTCCTGAATACAACGGTACCCCAGATGTGGGCGTAAACCACTGTATGGGCACACAGCCAGGCTCAGAAGTAAAGGAGCGCCAATTAGCTTTTTTAATGCAGATTTTGCTGAAGAAGTTTCTGAGCGCCAGGTGCATTTGCAGAGCCCCTGTAGTGTCCGCAGAATAGAATCCCCCCAAAAGTCACCCCATATTCGAAAGTACACCCCTCAAAGAAATCATCTTTGGGTAGGATGAGCATTTTGACCCCACATGCATTAGAGGAAAGTATTCAAAATTAGACAGTAAAAATGAAAAACACGAATTTTTCCAATAATATGTTTGTTTAGTTTGAAATTTCTCAATTTCACGAGGAACAAGAGAAAAAAAGTACCCCAAAATATGTAAAGAAGGTTCTCCTGAATACAACGGTACCCCATATGTGGGCGTAAACCACTGTATGGGCACACAGCAGGGCTCAGAAGAAAAGGAGCGCCAATTAGCTTTTTCAATGCAGATTTTGCTGAAGAAGTTTCTGAGCGCCAGGTGCGTTTGCAGCGCCCCTGTAGTGTCCGCAGAAGAGAAACCCCCCAAAAGTCACCCCATTTTGGAAAGTACACCCCTCAAAGAATTCATCTTGGGGTGTGGTGACCATTTTGACCCCACAGGTATTAGAGGAAAGTATTTAAAATTAGACAGTAAAAATGAAAAACTTGAATTTTTCCTATAATATGTTTGTTTAGTTTGAAATTTCTCAATTTCACGAGGAACAAGAGAAAAAAAGTACCCCAAAATTTGTAAAGAAGGTTCTCCTGAATACAACGGTGTATGTTTTTCACTTTTTCACATTTACACTTTTTCACTTGTACTTTTTTTACTTTCATTTTCACTGTATTACTATGATTACTGTGATATTTTCTATCACAGTAATCATAGTTTAGTGACAGAGACCAAATTGGTCTCTGTCACTTTAAATTTTCAGAGCTAACTGCTTCTGACGCGCATGCGCACATCAGAAGCAGTCAGGACGTCGAGGAGGACGGAGCTCCAGGATCAGGTGAGTATATGGGGAAGGGGGGGGGTGACTGGGGTGACTGGGGGGGTGGGGGGCGACTTGGGGGGGGGCACGGTGACACTTATCCCCTGTCACCAATGATTTATGGTGACAGGGGATAAAAAGTGCCGGGCAGCACTGGGAACAGGCGATCGGCGGTATATAGTATATACCGCCGATCGCCTGTTCCGGGACCCCACAGGGGGGTCCCCGATCACTGCCCCATGCTCTCCGCTACCTCCGGTGGCGGAGAGCATGGGGTTTTCATTAATTTTTTATTTCCATCTCTGCGAACAAACATCGTTTATTCGCAGCGATGGGGGCGGCCATCTTGGATTTGATGGCCGCCCGGGGAGGGGGGGGTAGAGATCGGCCACAAGGGGGCTGATCTGAGGTCTGATTAATACTTATTTCATCTCCCCCCACCGTGGATTCACTGTGGGGGGAGATGAAATGCAGCGGCGGCGCCGATACTGGCGGATCGCCGCTATAACGGTAATAGCGGCGATCCACCAGTACCGGGGGGGGACAGGGAACTGCCGGGGGAGGAACTGTAGTGGCGGCGGGAGGAGGCAACATGCCACTGCCCCCTCCCGCCGCCCGATCGCAAAAATATCCCCATAGACGCTGCGGTCGCATTGACCGCGGCGTCTATGGGGTTAACTGCCCGGGGGGAGCGCGGCTCCCCTCCGAGCAGAGGCAGCGGGAGGAGGCTATGTGACATAGCCTCCTCCCGCTGCCCGATCTCACCTCGGGACAGCGGGGGGAGGCAGGGAAGACATGACGTTTGGGAAACGTCATGTTGCGGGAACTACCTGCTTTACATGACGTTTCCCAAACGTCATTTTGCGGCAAGGGGTTAAGAAGGAGTGTGGTTAAAAATTTCTCTACTGGTTGCATATACTGTATCAGACATAGTGAAGGTGTGACTCCATGAAGACAGGTATTAGGAACTCTACAAAGCAGATTTTTGGATGTGATCTGGGAATATCATGGCACTTATCCAGCTAGTTGGTATGGCGCTTCTAAGATTATAGAGAAAATGTTCCTTCCACTTTAGGGAGCTATGTGGTTTGTACAGTATGGGGGCATCTGTGGATGACTGGCACACTAACACTAAGACAACTACTACTGCACTCTTCTGGAAAAATTATGGCTTATTTTCTTTTAAGGGAATGTGAAAAATTTGCTACATGTTATGTATGGGCTTGTACTTTTGCAGAGCATGTATACAAGCAATACAAGCACATGAAGATTTTACAGTGGCAGAAGGGAGTAAGGTAAAGAGGTTTATTCAATATTAGAAAGCAAAAGATTATCGCCACTTCACTTGACTTCACAGAACACAACAGGTGGTATTAGATGGTCCATGACTGCCCAACCCATGTGGCAGATCCGCACTTGATTAAAGAACCTGTAACATGGCTTAGGTTATCATGTGGGAAGGGATGTGTGAGCAATCCATACATTATTTGTGTGGACATTTAGTTTATTAATCGTCTGCCGCACATCCCTTATGCAGGGTAATTTTACAGTCCGCAAAAGATAATTTTTAATAAACTTCTGGCAAAACCTAGAAAACATTGAATTTCCTTGAACGTACTAGGGTGGACCCAGGGGCGTAACTAGAAATGTCTGGGCCCCATAGCAAACTTTTGATCCCCCCCCACTTCCGACTGACCACTAAGCTGTCAAGTGTAGTCATAACTGCATAACAGCAAGCGCTCGTCAGGGGCGCTTTCAGTTAAAAGGACATTTGCAGAGGCCAGTTCAGCCACCTGGTGCTGGAAATGATGACAGCCCAGTGTGTTGCAGGGGCAGGGCACAGGACCCCCTGATGGGGCGGGCCCCATAGAAGCCGCTATGGCTGCTACAGTGGTAGTTATGCCACTAGATGGATCCATTGCCATATGGCAGAGACTTTTTGGAGATCCATAGCAATAGAATCAGGGGTTAAGATGTAACCAAGAAAACCCCATTTTTGAAGACCAAGTCAACTTAGCACATAAATGGTTGTGTCGTAACCTAGAAAGGACTTCCCTTACATGTTCCTGATGAGATTTCCAATCTGGGGAATAGATAAGTATGTCATTTAGGTAAACGACCACAAACCTACCCAGAAGATTACATAATATGTCAAACAGTTGGATGACGGCAGTCGCATTACTGAGGCCGAAGGGCATAACCAGGTACTTAAAGAGCCCTTCATGGGTATTGAATGCTATCTTCCACTTCCATCTTCTGATTTCCATCTTTTGATTTAAATATATAAATGGCCCCTACAAGAAATATGGGGAAAAGATGTTCCGGGTAAAAACCCCTCAAAGGACAAGGGGGCACTGCCTCCGTCTGGAGAAAAAAAGGTTCAATCTCCAGAGGCGACAAGCCTTCTTTACCATGAGAACTGTGACTCTGTGGAACAGTCTACCCCAGGATCTGGTCACAGCAAAAACAGTAGAGGGCTTCAAAACAGGGCTAGACAAGTTCTTAGACCAAAATAATATAAATGCATATGTATAGAACCTATCATCATGCGACCCCTTCCCTGTATCCATTCCCTCCAGGTATACCCCCCTTCACTGCATTCATCCCCTCCTTGGTTGAACTTGATGGACATGTGTCTTTCTTCAACCGTATTAACTATGTAACTATGTAACTCTGAGCAGTATTCCTCAGCGGAGCGAAGACCCTGCTGTAAAGAGAGGATATTTGCTTCTGCCAGTGATACACGGTTCGGATCATCATAGACATGGCCTAAGGACAAAAAAAAAATCTGTTCACTGAAAACAACTCAGGAGATACTGGTTGGAGTGATAGTGCCTAGTCCTGTAGGAAACCCTTAAGTAGGGACACTATTACTTCGACTTTCTCTGCCTTAGTTGGGAAATGGTCACATTTAAAAAACAGGTGACAGGATTCTTGAAGGTGCAAAAATGGTTGGAAACCCCCCTTCAAACCAATCAGGCAAAAACATGCGTGGTCTTTACTGGACTGAGTGGATGGGTAAAACAGGTGTGGTGAAGGCGGCTGGAGCAGTAGCTGTGTCAGTAGGCTGAGTGGTTACAGTATCTAGATGCTGAGATATTTGATCTATGAGGCCAGCCATGCCTTCAAAACTGTTTGCCAGGTCATCCAGTCTGTAAGTGGCGGATTGGTATTCATAGCAAATAGCCTGGGTGACTGGGTAGAGTATAGACCTGTTATAATGTCAGGATACACACAGAGACAAATGCAATCCTGATGCTGTTTAACGCCCACTGTCCCTGCCTACTTGTCTCAGCGTGTCCTAGGCAACACAGGACAACTTGGAGCTGTTTCCTGCGCTAATATAGGTGGGACAGGACACAAGACCAATACGAGACAAATGTGACAAATACAAGACAAGGGCAAAAAATACACAATGGTGAGTGGTGAGCAAGCTAGGGTCAAACCAGGAGAGGCAGATACCAGTACAAAGCCACTAGTCAATAAACAGAGTCAATGAAGAAAACCAGAGTCAAAAAAGCATAGGACAAAAATACAGACCAAGGCAGGAGACAAACACATTTTCAGAGACACGAGCCAAAGGCAGGTAACCAGTTGATCAGGATAGTAAATCAGAGTAGGAAGCAAGTGTAGGCACACAAAGTATACCCTATAGCAGGCATCAGCCATAGTGAATGACTGAGTTTTAAAGGAAACAAAATCCCGGTCTAAGAGGTAAATGCGGTAGACAGACAATAACCTAGACAGGAGGGTTAGGGTACTATTACACGGAACAATAATCGCTCCATGTAATAAATACAACGATCAGCTGATGACAACGATCATCGGCTGATCGTTGATATAGGTTCTGACCTATTTTCGTTGGGCGCACTGACGATATACATTACCTATCCACGTTCCAGGGCTGCTCCTGCGGTCTTCTCCCCGAGTCCCGCTCGCTCTGGCTTCAGAGCGGCCTGTCAGCTAACAGGCCGTCCGGCCAATCACAGGCCGCTGCGGTCCTGGCCTGTGATTGGCTGAGCGGCCTGTCAGCTGGCAGGCCACTCTGAAGTTAGAGCGCGCGGCACCTGTGGAGAAGCGAAACGCTGAAGCAGCCCTGGAGCGTGGATAGGTAATGTATGTAGTTTAAACAAGGGCTGCAAGGACATTGGTAACGATGTCCTTGCAGCCCTTGTTAAACGATTATCGGGCCGTGTAATAGGCCCAGTAAATGAGTGACGAACTAGCAGATCGCTGCTCGTTTACAGGTATTATCGGGCCCCCATCGGCCCGTGTAATACCACCCTAAGGCTGGTAATCACCAGGAAGGCAAGGTGTTAACTATTTAGGTGCTGGTAGAATTCAACCCAGAAAATGCATGGGCGTTAACCAGAATCCCAGAGAGAAGCTGCAGCTGGGACGGAGGTGAGCAGCACGGCAGCTTCTCCCATAAGGTGCAAAAGATAGTTGTTTAAAGACACTCACTGAGATCCCTTGTAGTGGGCAGGGTACTTGAAATACTTTTATACTTGAAAATCACTGCCACATACAGGTACACTGCATAGAAGACATGAGATCAATCATTGCTTGACTGGCAGGTGTACTGTATAGACTTTTGATTGGAGAATGCTTATAGTGACATGAATTAAACTGGACTTGACTTAGACTGGCCGTGGTGACAGTGCACAGTGTAGGGCGAGAGAGGGCCTATCCAGACCCTCAGGTACCCAGCTGTGGGGGCTTAAAAATGAGGTACCTGCATCCATAGGTATGAACATCCACCAAATGCTGTCCATGAGCACTGAGTGACACAGAACCAGGAACCACAGGCCCCACCTAGTGGGTATAGCTACACCAAAGAAAACCTAGCGTGTTGCAGCAGAGTTCTTGGCTTTACTTCCTTTTACCTAACTGCTGACTTGAATCCTGTTGCTTTAACAGGTTGAGAAGAGAAGAAAGTTCCCTAGCTTGGATAGGATTCCCATTTTCCCATCTACAGTAGCCTCACCACAGGAGGCACTAGCCTGTCATAGCTAGGACTGAGGATGCAACTGATACTTGAAGTAGGTAATAGTCTTCAAACATGTGTCCTGGCCTTCAGGCCAGGATTTGGAAAGTACTTAAGCAGGAACAAAAAACTCTCATGGCTCCTTCTGTCTGGAATAATCTAGTAATCTGGCCCAAACCTGTACTTCCACTGAATAAATACACCTCAGGGAGCTGTTTGATTGGTTTTCAGACAGTGGAAATAAGAGATGAGAAAATCGCTTATCTAAACGAAGCGAATCGCTACATTTGATCAGCGCTCCCCTTATCATGCCGCTGGACGTTCAGCACTAGGGGAGGTTTCCCAGGATTGGATCCAGCTTTTCCTGGAATTCTGGGAGGAGTGGCAGGGAGCGGAACAGCGCTGAAAGGCCGTCGGCTTGATGAGCGGAGTGCTGATCAAACAAAGCGAATGGCTATGTTTAGATGAATGATTTGCTCATCTCTAGTGGAAAAAATTACTTTAGGCAGGTTCACAGTTAACCCTTATCCAGTTGACATCTAGTGTTGGGAGTACAAAGTACAATCCTTCAGCCCAGGGCATACATGCATAGTACAGTGGTGCCTTGGATTACGAGCATAATTTGTTTCAGGAACGTACTTGTAATCCACATCCACTCTTAAACCAAAACAAATTTTCGCATAAGAAATCACTGATATGAAGACAATTGGTTCCACCCCCACCCCCCCCAAAATAATGATTTTTTTATTCTGAATATCATGTAGAACAGATGAAACAAACAATGAGAAACAGCTGAATATATGATATTATCAGTTACTTTACAATATAGCAGTCAGCATGGAGTGGAGTAAAATGTAGACTGTGTGCAGCAGAATGTGAGTGCAGGCACTATATAGCAGCAGTGTGTATAGCTGAGTGTAAGTGCAGGCAGATTATAGCAGGAATGGAGAGGTTGGGAAACACAAGGGCAGACAGAGACTGAGTAGGCACATAAATGCAGCACTCTCTGTCGGGGACAGAGGGGTTACAGCTATGAAGAGATTACATACACAGTCCTGTCCCCTGATGTAAGCCCTAGCCTGAAGTAAATCTTCCATATTTGGAAGGTGAGGGAGACTTCCTGGGTCAGAGTACAGTGCTGTAGACCAAGCTATGCAGACCATCTCCCTCCAAGGTAGACAAGGCAGACAAAGTTTATATGCTTAAGAGTAAGGCTGTTTGGTCTTTTTAACCTTTAACATTACTGCAGGCAGCAAGACAACTGAAGAATTTGACTATAAGGGTATGTTTACACTGAGTAAATCAGGCGGAATTCCGTGGCGGAATCCCGCCTGTCTCAATGTCCCATAGTTTGTTTATGGAAGAACGCACGTTCCTCCGCTGCTGCCACTCTCCACTCAAAGACGTGACCTCCCCATAATTGAAAAATAAATAAATATATATATATATATATATATATTGTAGACATGTCACTGGAGAAGTATTCGAAGGGAGGTACATCTCACCCAGGCTATTGCATATGGTGAGGTGGTGAATCCAGGTGAGATCTGTGACTCAGCAGTATTATGCTGCTGAGTGGTTCTTTCCATTTTCCGGGCCTGGATTTACTGGAATGGTGGGTAGGTTGGTAGTGGGACCTACCATTCCCCTCCCCCCGATCCACTTCGGGTGTTGCAGGCAGGTGTGCCCTGTTGAGCCTGCAACAGGGTAAATGCTCCACAGAGATGCAGGGGAACTCTCTCAGCCAAGAGTGAACAGCCTGCAGGCTGGGTTTGCTGCGAGCAAAGGATACTGCCGCTGCTGGGGGGCTTATTCATACCCAGCGACTCTGCTTACCAAAGTGCCAGATAGGTGACCGGTTGTGTTAGTAAGTGCCCGGACGGGCCGGACCTTTTTGTTTTGTTTGTTCTGAAAAGCATGGTATTGCTACATTTCTGTTGAGGACTGTTTATGCTACAAATAAACACCCAGCTGTTTTTATAAGTCCAAGTCTGCTGTCTGAACTGTGTCCAAACACACCATCCCCCGGGAAGATCCCTACAATATATATATATATATATATATATATATATATATATATATATATATATATATATATATATAGCCAGGAGGCTTGACCATCAGCTATTTATATACACTCTAATGACTGAGGAAACTGTGATGAGACATTTCCTACCAGACCTGGGGGCAGACTATAAAAAAATGAAGGATAAAACACAGTAAAATGGAAAGAAAAATATTTTGTGGTTCATTTTTCAAGTCTTTGGTTACAAGTGAATAGGTATAAAATATGCAGAGTTTTTGTAGAAGAGTGTCAATCAGTTCAGACTGATCTGTTTAACACGCCACTGTCCTTATTTCACTCTAGTCCTAGGAGGGGCTGCCCTTTTAAAGTGCCTGCTTGACAATCACCAATTCAGCCAGTGACCTGCCAGAAATTCCTGTGACAAATCCCCAAGAAGGTGCTAAAATAAGGGGGATGGGCACATTTTCAGTGCACCTTAAATAGACACATCAGTCCATTCAGTTGTTTATGTTTTTTTCCCTAAAGAAAGAAAGAAAGGTTAAAGATTTTTTTCTTCTAAATCCATTTAGAAAAAATATTTCATTATGAAACATCAGAGCAATGATTATTAATCACCAGAGTAGTTGCTATGAACTCTCAGTATCTAGAAGAGAAAAAATACACAGGACATTCTTAAGACCTTAGCCTGGAATTCCTAGGGAAGAATCTTGTTACAATTCCTAACATGGAGGCAGCAATCACAGATGAGAAAAAAGTATAGGTGTTGCCACCTGCTTACAATACTTGTGTATGATATTATCTGTAGGAGGAGAGAGGATCGCTAAGTTATTAATCACTTTCCACAGAGTAAAATACTTTTTGTCATCTTAAAGTGACTCTGTACCCACAATCTGACCCCCTTAAACCACTTGTACCTTCAGATAGCTGCTTTTAATCCAAGATCTGTCCTGCGGTCCATTCGGCAGGTGATGCAGTTATTGTCATAAAAATTACTTTTAAAATTGCAGCCCCGTGCTAAACGGGAGTATCTGTGCCCTAACTTTGCACCACCCCTCTGTCCTTCCTCCCCACCCTCTTTATCATTAGGAATGCTCCAGGCAGATTGCCTCCTATTAACCACCTGTGTTACCACGGCACATGGGCTGAATCGTTAAGGATCTGTGCAATGTTCAAACAGAAGTAAATGTTCCAGTGGCATTCCTAATGATGAAAAGGGTGGGGAGGAGGGACAGAGAGGTTGTGCAAAGTTAGGGCACAGATACACCCGTAGGGCACGGGGCTGCAACTTTAAAGCGTAACTGTCATTTCAGGGCCATTTTTCTGAAAACATTAACTATCAACAGTACAAGCGATTGTAAGAAACTCTGTAAAAGGTTTTATGTACTAAAAGAGTTTCCTTCTGGACTGAAAAAGCAATCTCCCAGCCTCCCCCCTCACATCAAATGAAGCAGGATTTCTGTCTCCATTATGTGGCTATGGAGAGGGGAGGGGCTGAGAGGAGTGACTGAGCATGGAGCAGTCCTGCACAGCACAACACCCTGCAATCTTCTCTCAGTAAGTTCATAGATAAGCACTGACCTTTCTGACACCTGAATTTAGCATTTTAGGTGCCCATAGAGTCTACAAACAGCTGACCTTCATGTCACCTCTTCCTGCTCCCTCATCTCCCTCAGCCCCTCCCCCCTTCATAGGCTTACAATGGAGAGAGCAGAGCCCGTATTCACTGGCTTCTCTGTAATGAAGACGTGTTTGCCTGATAATGCACAGATAAGAAGTCAATGGGGGAGGCTGGGAGATTGCTTCTTGAGTACAGAAGGAGGCTTTTTTGGCTGATGAAACCTATTACAGAGTTTCTTAAAATCGCTTATACTACTGATTTCTGCAATAAAAAAAAACATGACAGTTACGCTTTAAAATATTTTTTTTATGACAATAACTGCATTACCTGCCGAGCAGACCACAGGACAGATCTTGGATTAAAAGCAGCTATCCGAAGGTACAAGTGGTTTGGGGGGGACAGATTGTTTGTACAGAGTCACTTTAAATGAACTATAAGGGTACTATTACACCAACAGATCTGACGACAGATTATCTGCCAAAGATGTGAAGCCAAACCCAGGAGCAGACTATAATCAGAGATCAGGTCATAAAGGAAAGACTGGATTTCTCCTCTTTTCAAATCCACTCCTGGGTTTGGCTTCAAATCTTTGGCAGATAATCTGTTGTAAGTTCTGTTGGTGTAATAGTACCCTTACTCTTATCTATCTATCTATCTATCTATCTATCTATCTCTATCTATCTATCTATCTATCTATCTTATCTGTCTATCTATCTATCTATCTATCTATCTATGTAGTAGAGATGAGCAGCACTCCCGACAGTACTTGTTAGGTGCCAGCAGACGGGTCCCAGACCAAGGAGCAGTTCACATAGAGTAAAAAACTCTGCAGCACACTGGTAGTGTAAAAAAACGTGCAATACGTGGATTTATTCCATAAAGATATGAACAGCAACAGCACAAGTGATACACGACGTTTCGACGAGACGCCGAAACGTCGTGTATCACTTGTGCTGTTGCTGTTCATATCTTTATGGAATAAATCCACGTATTGCACGTTTTTTTACACTACCAGTGTGCTGCAGAGTTTTTTACTCTATCTATCTATCTATCTATCTATCTATCATCTAACTATCTATATTCTATCTATCTATGTTTCTATCTATCCATCTTTCTATCTATCTCCTATCTATCATCTATCTATCTATCTATCTATCTATCTATCTATCTATCTCTAATTATCTGTCTATCTATTATCTATCTATTCTATCTCGCTTATTATCTGTCTGTCTATCTATCAATCAAATTATCTATCATCTATGTATGTATCTATCAAATTATCTATTATCTATCTATCATCTAACTATCTATATCATATCTATCTATCTATCTATCTATCTATCTATCTATCTATCTATCTATCTATCTATCTATCTATCATCTAACTATCTATATTCTATCTATCTATGTTTCTATCTATCCATCTTTCTATCTATCTCCTATCTATCTCCTATCTATCATCTATCTATCTATCTATCTATCTATCTATCTATCTATCTCTAATTATCTGTCTATCTATTATCTATCTATTCTATCTCGCTTATTATCTGTCTGTCTATCAATCAAATTATCTATCATCTATGTATGTATCTATCAAATTATCTATTATCTATCTATCATCTAACTATCTATATCATATCTATCTATCTATCTATCTATCTATCATCCATCCATCTTTCTATTTATTTATTTATTTTATTATTATTTTTTTTATTAGGCATGTGTTCACACATGCATTTACATTGCGTTACTGCATCATGTAATTGCTGTAATTAATTATTTTATTGCCCCATTAACACAATAAAGCTCCAAAATGTGTAAAAAATACCCTTATACCCCAATTTATTCTCACATCATATCCAGTTTCCCTATCTACTGTATTCCTGTATATATTCCAATCTAGTATATCCTACACTAATCTCTCTCTATTTATCCATCCATCCATCCATCCATTCCTCCATCTATCTCCTATCTACAGTTGCAAGTAGTTTCTCCAAACTAAGGCCTCACTCCCACGTTCTGTGTGCGCTCCGTAAATACAGATGATGTGCTAAAGAACGGAGTTCAGAATTCTCTGAAACTGCGTAAATCTCATTACACTACAGTAAGCATTTAAAGGTTTTGGAACTCTTCCATAGCACATCATCCACATTTATGGACCGTGCACGGAATGTGGAAATGAGCCCTAATGGTGCACATGCCACATTACCAGCCACAGCCAATGCCTGTGTGATGATAATTGAAGGCAAGACCTGGACCTGAGGCTATGTTCACACATAGGGTGACATGTATCATCCGGCGTACGGATGATTTTCGGCGGAAAGTGCCGATTTGCGTATTTTTTATTCGCAAATGGACGATTTGCGAATAAAATATTTGCAAATTGGCACTTTCCGCCGAGTACGCTGGGGGGGCGGGGAGGGTGTGTGTAGGGGACGGGACGGAGGGCGTGGACTCAGAGTCCGCGCGATTCACCATCCGTTCCACCGAAAGATACGCCGAAAGTCCTCAGCCGAAGTAGGTTTTCTGCGGTGCGCACCAGAGCGCACAGGATTTATGTAGAGGCAGTCCGCCTCTACATAAATGCCCATAGCGCCGGAGATGCGGGGACATTTATAAACGCCGGACTTAATAAATGTCCCCCATAGTGTTTAATTGGCGTTATTTTGCCGCAATCACTAGCCCTGGGCTACACATGGACTTTTAAGCGCTGTTAAAGAGAATATGTCACCAGGTTTAGGTTGCCTGAAATGAGGGCAGCAAAAATTGTGACAGAAGTGCTGAACAGATAAATGTATTACTTACATAATTATGTTCAGCTGTTCTCCTAATATGCAGGAGAACAGGATTTGTGCCTCAACACTGCCCTCTGCCTCCAGCTGCTCATTGACAGTTAACTGCCCATACACAGCATGGATAGATAACTGCCAATCAGCAGCTGGTGGGCGGAGTTTGCTGGTGGACTACTAAACTCGTGCACATAATGGAGAGGACTACTTATTGCCCATGTTATTTAGGATATCTCGGAATCAGCTGCACAGAACAATGTTAGTGATACATCATTCTGTTCAGCGTCTCTATAACTAGTTTATGCTACACTGACATAGGACAGCCTAAACCTGCTGACAGATTGTCTGACAGATTGACTTCTGCAGTCTCAGAATTATTCAACCTCCTGAGTTGAATCCTCCACAAAAGCTCACATCTTCGTGCTTGACATTAAACACATCACATACCTGGACTGGCTAGGGCATTTTGGACTGTAATGTTTGATGAAGTTTTGGAAATAAGTTAAGAGAATGATCTAAAAAGTTAAGAGAAAAGATCATTGCCTTGTACCAACAAAGAAAAGGATATAAAAGGATAGATTGGAAACAATTTACAAATTCTAAGTTAAAGGGACATTGGCACTATCTGGACATGGCAGAAGGAGGACTATCTGGACATGGCAGAAGGAGGACTATCTGGACAAGGCAGAAGGAGGACTATCTGGACACAACAAAAGGAGGACTATCTGGACATGGCAGAAGGAGGACTATCTGGACATGGCAGAAGGAGGACTTTCTGGACATGGCAGAAGGAGGACTATCTGGACACAACAAAAGGAGGACTATCTGGACATGGCAGAAGGAGGACTATCTGGACACAACAAAAGGAGGACTATCTGGACATGGCAGAAGGAGGACTATCTGGACACAACAAAAGGAGGACTATCTGGACATGGCAGAAGGAGGACTATCTGGACATGGCAGAAGGAGGACTATCTGGACACAACAAAAGGAGGACTATCTGGACATGGCAGAAGGAGGACTATCTGGACATGGCAGAAGGAGGACTATCTGGACATGGCAGAAGGAGGACTATCTGGACATTGCAGAAGGAGGACTATCTGGACACGGCAGAAGGAGGACTATCTGGACACAACAAAAGGAGGACTATCTGGACACGGCAGAAGGAGGACTATCTGGACACAACAAAATGAGGACTATCTGGACACGGCAGAAGGAGGACTATCTGGACACGGCAGAAGGAGGACTATCTGGACACAACAAAAGGAGGACTATCTGGACACGGCAGAAGGAGGACTATCTGGACAAGGCAGAAGGAGGACTATCTGGACACGGCAGAAGGAGGACTATCTGGACACGGCAGAAGGAGGACTATCTGGACACGGCAGAAGGAGGACTATCTGGACACGGCAGAAGGAGGACTATCTGGACATGGTAGAAGGAGGACCCTATCACCAGGTTCCAGAGGCAAGTGGTCAAAAACCCTGACCTGCAGTAATATTTTGGGGGCAGCAGCTTGGAGGTTCCCGTTTGCATGGTAAGATGCTTACTAAATTCAATTTTTTCAGCAAATCAGGGTTTTGGATTTGGTTTACAGCACTTCTCAGTCCAAGAAAAAACTTGTTTATGTACTGAAAATTACCCAAATGTCCAAATAGTCATTGAAGGGAATCTGTCAGCTGTTATTTACTTTCCAAACTGCTGACATTGTTAGATAGCTGTTAGGACAAGGAGACACATGGTACCTTTCCTATATCTGGCTGTGCTTCCAGGATGTAGAGACTTGCTTTCATTCTCTGGAGTCAAAGAGGCTTTCCTAAGCTCCTGATCTGCTGCAAGCTGGGATGTCTCCTTTCTCCCCTCCTCCCTGCTTGACTGACACCTGAAAGCTGATTCTGAAGCAGGGTCAGCTAGGGGAGGGGTGAGTAAGGAGATGTTACAGGTTGCTGCACTTTAGGAGCTCAGGAAAGCCTTTTTGACTCTTCATTTTATAGAATAAAAGCATTTTTCTACATTCTGGGAGCACAGACAGATATATGAAAGGTACCATGTGTACCCTTGACCTAATAGTTATCGAACAGTGTCAGAAGTTTGGAACGTGAATTGCTGCTGACAGATTACCTTTAACTTATGATGCTCAACAATTTGAAATAAATGGGGCCTATAACTCTCCGAGAATAGATATGTCAGTATATGATTTTTACAGTTTCCTGACATATATATGCCTCAGAGCCCCAAATCATGGTAGGAACCCTGCCTTAAAGGGGTTATCCAGCGCTACAAAAACATGGCCACTTTTCCCTCTCTCTTGTCTCCAGTTCAGGTGCGGTTTGCAATTAAGCTCCATTTACTTCAATGGAACTGAGTTTCAAAACCCCACCCAAACTGGAGACAACAGTAGGGGGAAAAGTGGCCATGTTTTTGTAGCACTGGATAACCCCTCTAAAGCGCCTTCCATCCCCATCCAGCGCTACAAAAACATGACCACTTTCCCCCCCTCTCTTGTCTCCAGATTGGGTGGGGTTTCAAACTCTGTTTTCTATTGAAGTAAATGCAGCTTAATCGCAAACCACACCTGAACTGGAGACAAGAGAGAGGGAAAAGTGGCCATGTTTTTGATAACCCCTTTAAAGTAAATCTGGAGAAACCATTTGTTATAATGGTTATACTGCGAGGTTTTACAGTTTTTTTTTTTGTTAAACATAACAACCAATCATAGCTCAGCTTTCAATTTTCCAGGGCTCAATAAAATCTTTATATATAACATGAATATATAAGCAATTATTTAACTAACAAACATGTATCTATATATCTAATATCTATGTACTTAGGGGGACAACACCCAAGCTGCCGGCTACATGCAGCAGCCAATCTCCCCACAAGTTTGCCAATGGTCTCTTATATAACATCTATCTATCTATCTATCTATCTATCTATCTATCTATCTATCTATCTATCTATCTATCTATTTTCCATCCATCCATCTGTATTTTATTGATTTCCAAATGTATTTGTCCTTCCGTCAGTGTATGCTAAATGCTGTACAGTAAAGAATTACACACCATTGTAAAACATATTTTTAGATATTATATAATAAAAAAAAAAAAAAGAATGAACATGAATGAAAGTAAGTATGATATAATTAAGAAGAAAATTGCTATTGATTAAGGGCTTTAACTGTTAGAAACAACAAACACACTATATAAACTGCTGTACACATAGATCAACATTTTTTGATATACAAAAGTATTATAAAAGTTGGCCACTAGATGGCACTATAACCATATGTTTTGGTGATAAACAGATTTTGATGCCCTTTCCTAACCAGTAACTTGGTGAATAAATCTTATTAGAACAATTCATCATACAATAGAATATTGCAGCAGTTGTACTGAAGTGTAACTCAGTACAGCTTCCGTTTTTAACCACAAACTTTAGTTTTCAGCCCCTAAACGTACCAAGGATTCCTCAATGGTGCAGATACTATAAAGATGCATTTTTTTCTTCACCTTCCTGGCACCCTCATTGGCAACCTGTTTATGATCCGCTCAGGGCTGGCCTTGGGGTAAATGGCGCCCTGTGCGAAACCTTTTTTGTGCCCCGCCCCTCATTAAGGTAACATAAAGCTCCATCAGCCTCCCACCCCTACAGACAACACCCATCAGCCGACTCCCCCGCCATAGACACAACTACCCCCCCAGGCCTTTCACACAACTATCACCCCCAGCCCCCCCAACAACTACAGCCCTCACCCAACTACCACACCCAGCCCCCCACACAACTACTACCCCCAGTCCCCAAAACAACTACCACTCCCAGCCCCCAAAACAACTACCACCCCCAGTCCCCAACACAACTACCACCCACAGCCCCCCCCCCCCCACAACTACCACCCACAGCCCCCCCACAACTACCACCCTAGCTTCCCACAAAACTACCATCCCCAGACCCCCAAATAACTACCAACCACAGCCCCCTCCCCAAACAACTATCAACCCCAGCCCCCCCCCCCCCAAACAACTGCCACCCTAGCTCCCCACACAACTACAGCTCCCCGCACAATTACCACCCCAGCCCCCAAAACAACTACCACCCCCAACTCCCCACACAACTACCACCCCCAGCTCCCCACTCAGGTGTGGCCCCCCAGCTGGCCAGGAGTGAGGAGCCCTGTGCAAGCGCACAGGTCACACACCCCAAAGCCGGCCCTGGATCCGCTCTATCCTCTGTATATAAAAGTGCTACCCATTATATCTTGTAAAGGAAATAGAACAGAACAGGGCAGACTGACATTACTTCATAATAAACATAATAAGGTCATCATAGCAGGTCAGGACATAAGTGATTGCTAAACGGTCGGATGCCTGGGAAACAGAAGGGCATGTGGACAGAAGAGAACTACACACCACAGCACCACAGGTAAATCATTTAGGGGAAAGGAAAATTTATTTCCATTTTCTGTTTTCAGACTTAAGGCTACGTGCACACAGAGGAGGTGCTGGCGCAATGATGACGGAGTCCCAGTAAAATAAATAAAATGGTTTTACTAATAGTCTCTTGTGATACAGGATAATAGAAAACCTCTTTGGTACAGACTTGTGTTTACTGGATCTGTGCTGGGAGATACTTTAAGTGCTGAGGTAGAATAGCGGTGCTAAAGTAGCTTGGTGTTGTTCAGTGAAGAGGAGAGGAGTTTGTCATGAGAGCCCCAACCCAGGGTAGTAGTGTGCTCTTCCAGAACTTGAGAGAGATACTTGAGAGAAGAGAGAAATACTTGTGAGAAGAATACTTGTGCCCGTGTTTCACTAACCACCTTCTGCTTGGCAGTGTCAGGGTGACTGTCCTATCAGGGTGACACAGGCCCCAGGCTTGGTTAACTGAGAGTAGCTAAGTGTCCGAAATTATCCGGTGTCACCTGTGCTGCAATATAGAGTACGTAGACCTTGGTTACAGTTGCTTTGCTCTATCCGGGTCAGTTCTTCTGTCTTAGGATACCGCAATGCACTGTTTCGAGAGGTTCACGGTGTGTGGGCTGGGGTGATTTCTGACTTGTCCTCCTTTTGGGGTCTAACACTGCATGGTGTATCTGGGAATACCATCAGAAGTGAAAGGTAAGAGAAGAGAGAGTATCTCTTATTGGTCAGTTCAGTCCAGGTGGTACATAAACAGTAACCCTTTAATACCCCCAGGATTCTCTGCTACTTAATAGGGAGGTGCAGCAGCTGTAATTATGAGAAAGGAAGACTTGTCCTGCTCCGTGCATGCTCAGGAATGGCTGTCGATCAATACCAAGCCCTGTCTATGAGGGTGCAAAGGGCTGGGACTTCCTGGGTTTGGTCTTCTTATAATGGCCATCGAAAAATATGGCCCAAAACAAACACTGTGTGTACATAGCCTCTGCATTTAAAATCAGCACCTGAAATCCGTGGAGAATTCTCAAGATCGAGAAGCTAAATCTGCACTGATATTTTTAACCACATTATTTATTATTATTTATTTATAAAGCGCCCTTAATTCCAGAGTGCTAGTGAATGCTGTTGTATTGAACCCCATGTACTAATTCTGTATTGAACCTTGGTAGAATCTGGGCAGACAAATATCCATAGATAGGTTTATTCCTGATTACTACCTCATGTAAAACACCTAGCGAGCAGCCAACGAACGGGCATGCACTACTTTGTTGGCTGATGACATTTTGCAGTGTTGGCAGTGTATCTTCCCATGCATACAGTGGATGTACTACTTACAATAATGGAAGTGAATGGCCGAGCCAATCCAGGGAATGGTCCCACAGACTACCATGCACTGTGGGTAACAAATTACCTTAAATTCCTGGGTGCACATGAGAAATATACTGGCCATCAATGTACGGTGTATGTAATGCCTAAATGCTCTGCATAGTTTCATGATAACATTTATATTACAGAATATTATGAAACATCTCAAAGGGAAATAGTTGTAAAATAAGAATGAAATAGATTTCCAGGAGAAAATACATAGTGCTTGAAAAGAGCGTCCCTGTGAGGAGTATGGAAAATTCTTAAATTCTTAATAATTTCTTAAAGTAAACAGACCTATTATAATCCGCTATACATGTATATCTCTTAGCTGTACCAGATGAGGCCCTCTACCCAGGATGCATGCTGTGCAGGCGGTCAGCTCTCTGTAGCCCTTCAGGTATTAAATCTCCCACCTCTTTCTAGGACCCAGGAGTAATATGCGGAACTACGGTAGTAGTGGAAACTGGGTCGAAGAGCCATTTTTGGTTTTTCAAACATTCTGGGGGCCCAGCCAGATCCAATGGTATCAGAACCACTATCTCCCTTTGACCCTGTGTTGCAAAGTTATGTCCCTTCTTAGGAGTGTATGGGTTTTGCTTTCAGTCCATAGAGGAGGAACTTGGGGCCATCCTACAGGGCGGGGGGTGTCCGGGCAGGCGTATATATGTTGGGGCCTGGCAGAGAGCAGGGGTTCTTTTTCCAAGGGATAGCATCATTATGGAGAGTTGCTAAAAGTGCTCAGCAGCACACACCTCCCATGTGTTTGTTTTGCAACCAAGACCCACATCATAACAGTCACTTACTATTGCTATAAGTGCTTGTTCCTGTATTTGCATCTGACCATTGAATATATCTTCTAACGTGTATATAGTGATTAGTGATAGGCAAAAAGGTGGATGATATTTGCTTCTTATTAAGAAAAAAAAATTCTTCCCCTACAACAAATATGGTGGTCTCAATAAATCCTTTGACCAAAATCCCTTCTCTGGGAATCTCGTTTTCATAAGATTACATATAATAACTTTGAAGGACATCCAGGCCCCTCTCGTACTGGTTAATGGATAACCATCACCACATTTTGCGGAGAGTTCCTTAGTCTATATGCTTGCTCTTACTGTAAAGAATCCTCTCTATGATGATGGGGAATTATAAGCAAACTCACAGATCAATAAAATAATTCCTTGACTGTCATGTTGTCTTGCCCGGGATAAGTTTCAGATTTAAAAAAGAGGGGGTGGAGGTTAATATCTCCCAAACTGAGTTTTCCAGTAAGTGTAAGTGACTTGGAAGGTGTAATAAGTCTGACCTATAGTGAGATTTTACAATTATTTTGGTAACCAGGGCACGCCATACAGGTTAGTCCTATGCATGCACAATGATTGTAGCGCGCCATTCATCACCTAATGTAAATATGACTATTCCTACAATTTAAAACTAATAGCTTAAACCATTGATACGATTGTATATTCAGCAAAATATGCTTCCTCTAATGGACCTACCTATTTAATATGAGCGTCACTCTACGCCTATCAGTAATTAATTCAATAGATTCTCATGCCAGGCGTGTGCCACTCACTAAAGTTAACTGGAATAACATGAATGTGAAGAGTCAGCACATTTGACACTAGGAGAAGCTTACAGGAGGCCATTAGGTAGAAATAGAACTGCTTACTTCATACAAAAATAAGCTGACGGGGAGCCATGCGGTATGTAGGCATTTTACAAGTAGCTTGGAGCTAGGATTGTTAGGTCCATCCATCTTGAGAGGATCAGAGAAAAGCTGCCGCCATTAATTACGGCCTACAGTTTTATGTGGTTGCCTGAATAATAGATCTGTCATAGTCCTCTGGAGTAAGGTAGAGTTTGAAAATCTATGATACATATCACAGTAGGTAAAGCAACACCACTAGCAATCTTCATTAGGTATATAATGAACTTACCACTGCATTTCTTTCCAAGTACAATCCCTGTTCTGGTCCTAACCCATGTAACTGGTGTCTACTGTGTGGTCCAGAAGGAACATTCTCCATGCATCTTTTCGAAGAACTCCTTGAGTGCCTCATAGAAATACATAGAGAAAGTGACTTCCAGTGTTCAGTTTTCCTGTAACACCATAAGGCCATGTTCACACAACGTATCTTTTGCATAAATCATGGCCGTTGTTTCAATTTGCAACAACAGCCGTGATTTATGCAGAAGATATGTTGTTTGTGCATTAATGGAATCCCGGAAGGAGTGTATACACATACAACCGGTCGCACAAAAAACTGACATGTCAGTTTTGTGCAGCCGCTATTCATTGAATAGCAGCTGCACAGACATGTCAGTTCACACAATGGAGCGTGCAGTTCCAGCTGCACGCTCTATTGTGTGCAGCGGTGAATTGGGATGCGGGCGCACACAGATGCACCCGCATCCCAATTTAACAGAAATGAAGTACCGGCCGGGATGATCTTCTCTGACATTAGCCAATCTGTGACCCGGCTGGGTCACAAAACGGCTGGTGTCATATGTGAACATGGCCTTACAAAGGAAATGAAGAATTACACAGTGCCCATTCATATCCTTGTGAATAATTATAAGGAGGTATTCTGTAGGAGCAAGCGGGCGGATCAGTGTGATAGGGGCTACAGGAACGCAAAGAACATCTCATCTACATATTAAAGGGAACCTGTCACACCCCCCCCCCCCCCCCCCCCCCCGTGCTGGGGTGAAGGCCGCCCGCTCCCCCGCTAGAGCCCCGGATACTTACTCCATCTTGCCAAGTCCCGCTCGTGGAGCCGGTCCCGGGACGGAGATATCCTTGTTGGAAGCCCGAAAGTAATAAACATCCTATTCTTGCCTAACCACGCTACTCCATTCCTGCCTGGGTCCGCCTGTCATGTCTTCGAGTCCCCCACTGAACACATAGGAAGGCATGCTATTTATTGTATTGAAGACAATAAGGTACAGTAAGCTGTAAATGAAATGTTAGTTTTAATGTATGGTATTCCTATAGGAGATGGATTGTTGCACACTGTAGACAGCTGTGAATGTCTCTCACTGGAGTAGACATATGACCTTGGTATTACACAATAAGGCATTGTCCAGATGTCCTATATTATTGCATAAAGGGATGCACATGGTCTGAAGTAGTATCACACAATGCTCGGTGCATGACATAATACCCACGCTCTTTCTCTTGCATCATGGTATACCCTTGCCTCCTTTGAGGTTTTGCACTGTACATTGTATTTAGTTATTTTATTTATCATGTACATAGTGGCAACTTAATTTACAACACCCTACAGACCCTCACTCACATGTGCAAGTCATGTATTGGCATATGGGCAGTGCCAACTTATAAAAAGCAATTGCTGACCGTGTCTTAGTTCAAGTGTTGTTAGACAAACCCTATAGGTGTCCTTCCATTTACTGTCTTTGGATTGACCCAGGTTATTTTCCGACTTTCTGATCACTATCATTCCTGACCTGTATCTGGATTCCTATTTTTCTTGAAATCTTTTTACCTTCATTTTACATTGATATGATCATGCTTCAGTCTTACAATTTTGACCACAGTTTAACCCAGTCTGTATTCTCTAACATACACTTCTGGCAATCCTCTTTTCTCCTGTGATAAATCTTGGACAGCAGTTTAGTTGTAAAATATAAATGATAAGCAATAAACAATTGTGTTTCCAAGTCACTTATACTAGGAGATTCTCCAAATAGTCCTCAATTATTCCCTCCAAACCCGCACTGATCGATCACCAAAGTCTTGGCGTTATTTTCTTTTCCTTCATCACAGACGTATATATATCCTAATGTTATTCTCATGCATATGTATATCTGTTAACCATGGCTGCACAGCCTAAATCTCTCTTTTTCTCTAACGTCAATATATGCCGATCTCAGCTGCACATATCTTAAGAACAGATTTTTTGGCACATTAAATTCACTCTGTAATGTCTGAAATGATTTAGGATCTACAAGTGTGAATGAATCTTCCATCATTTTTATACCATAACTTTCCCAGATTTGAGGTCACTCAGGGGATACAACATTCTATTCATCCAAACTGGAGTCATTGCAACTGATTGTTTTATCCCTCTACATTTCTATCCTATTTCTAGATCTTCCAAGTCATAAGTTCAAAAAGCCATATACTGCTATTATGTGTTTGCGCCATTGTGCAGATCTCAATACTGACTCACTGGCTGGAAGTCATGTATATGCCGTTGTCTCAACTCGTCCACTGTCTCCCAGTGAAAGGGATGTGAACGGGCATCCATGATGGTGTGTCGTGTGCCCATGGCCAGTGTTCTTCTGACATCTCTGATAACTCTTGAAATGGCTGCAACCTCAGTGTGTGTTCTCCAGTATTGACCTCCGAGGCATATCTTTGGTGTTGCATTTGTCACTGATTCATCTCTATCTTTGCTGTCTTGGCTTTTTGACCCCTGGCATGTTTTCTGATATAGGCCCTATTACACAAAGTAATTATTGGCCGTATTCGGCCGATACTGACCGTAACGACTTATAATCGTTTAGTGTAATAGAAGACAATGATCAGTCGACATGCACAATGTCAGCCGATCGTTGTATTTCAACAGGCTGAAACGGCAACGATCAGCCTGATAACAATCTTCTGCCGTCGCACCGTGCAATGGGAGCGGTGGTCGCAGTCTGCCGCTGTCTTCTATGGGCTGCCCCCCACAGCTCACAGCGCCCCCTGCCTCTCACCTGCTTGTGTAATAGCGCCAGCAGCGAGTGAGGGAACGAGGAGCTCAGATGGAATAAACGATCATAGTAACAATCGTAAGAGTGATAGTAACTAACGATTATCGTTCTGTGCAATATAGTGAACAATTTCAGTTTAATGATAAACAGTCTCGTTTGCGATTGTTTATTGTTAATCGCTAATCGTTAAAAATCGCTTTGTCTAATATAACCCTTGGGTTTCAACAGTGTCTGACAGATATTGACCAGGCTGGGGACTTTCCCCTGATTGGTTTCCATCTAGTGATAGTAGCAACTGTCACCCATTGGCTGCCACCCAGGGCAGATTGCCCAAGTATAGAGATGATCGAACATGCCGAGGTTCAGGTTCGTACGAACCCGAACCATCAGCATTTGACTCCCGCCGACTTCCCGTCTTGTGGGGAAGGTGGAGACAGCCCGAGTACCGCCTGGAAAACAGGGATACAGCCTATTACTTGGCTGTATCCCTGTTTTCCAGGTGGTGCTTGGGCTGTCTCCACCTTCCCCACGGAACGGGAAGGCGGCGGGAGTCAAATGCTGATGGTTCAGGTTCATATGAATCAGAATTTTGGCCCTGTTCGATCATCTCTACCCAAGTTAACAGGTACACTGGGCTGGGTGCAGTTCAGGGTAATAAAGTTAAAACTGCATACCCACCTGCTGTTCTGATGCCGTCCATGTTCATCACTTTCTGGTCAAAATGCCAGACAGACCATTAAAAAAAAATCATGCAGGCCTGGCGTTTTTGCTGACAACTGTGTCCCAGCTATTATAAGCTCCTTAAGTCACACGCTCCTCCCCATCTCGGAATGTCAGACGGGTTTAACCTATCACAGGGTGTTTCAGGGTATTTCTGATCTCTCGTGGTATTAGGGCAATATAGCTGAAGAGACTGTGTGCTATATGCTGTCTCCCGTAGGGGTAAGGAGATAATGTTAATTGTGATTTATTGAGATGATAACGTTGTCTACATAAGTCAGCCAAAGAAAAAGAATCCAGCAAAGCAAATCAATATCTGAAGTAATTGGGTTGGTTTATAAATATGGCTTTTGAAAATGTGTACTAAAATAAAAGCAATTTTTGGAGCAGAGAGGCTTGAAAATAACATTTACACCTCAGGGATCTGCAGTAAAGTAGCAAAGGCTGTTCATCATATGACTGTAAAATGACAGCCTTACTGTATGAAATCCCAAACAGAAGCTGATAAATGAGTTTTACTCAAAGCTTCCCATGCGGTTATATTTTGTTACTTTGCTTCTCAGTATAAGTTCAGATAAGGTCACATGCAACATAGAAATGCGGGTTGGAAATGGTGGATGGTCAGTGCTGGGAGTGTATTGGGATCATATCCTTGCTCTAGATCAGGGGTAGGGAACCTTGGCTCTCCAGGTGTTGCAAAACTACAACTCCCATCATGCCAAAACTAAAGCTTTGTCTGTTCTTTTGCGAACAGCCTTTCGGATTTAGTAAGGGCTTGTACCACATTAATAAATTTGACACAAAAAAACCCGACAGCTTACCAGCTTAAAAGAATTTACTGCAAAAGTGAGTATCCCAAAATGTTTACGTAGTAAACCCTGCAGAGGCAAAATGTAGCTGAAAGAAATCTTCATGGATGTAAATGTTTATTCTGCCTCTGACTGTGTTGGATCTGTACGGAATTCACTTGTATGACCTACAGCAAGATGATGAGTAGCTCTGTTAGCTGGTAAGAGAGCAGCTCCTAGCATACACTTACCATTGCCAGGGGGCTTCTTCAATTACAGCGCAAGGGGGACTAAACTTGTTTTTCTTCTTCATACAAGTTGCATGACCATCCACTAAGATATGTTTACCTTTCACCTATCGCTGTCAATAGTCTTAATGGGTCAGATCTGCTGACAGATGGCCAGTAATATTTATATTTTGGGGGAATTTCAAGGGGTTTTATGAGCAAATAACTATACTATAGCAATTGATTGTTTTCATTCATTTATAATTGTGTATGACCAAAGGAATTGTCATTGAATAATAAGATTTTCAGGAGCCTATTTTCAAAATGGTGTCTATTAGAATAGGTGAAGAAGATAAATGTTGAGGTGCCTGACAGCAGCTTATATCCCAGTGGAAAAGAAGATGGGGCATGTTGAAGTTCCATATTCCCAATTATTTCTTTTTTAAAGCAATATTGTCCTGTGCACTATTATAATCTGCTTTTCTTTAAAATTAGATTAAAGCAAAAGACTGTGCAATAGCTTTCTGAGACAGAGCCTACTCTCCACCACGTATTCACATCTTCCTATTAAAGAAATATGTGGTTACGGTGAAGAAAGAAAGGACATTGTATAACTACAAAGAGAAAAATGTTAGGCTAGTGAGGGTAAATGGCTACCCTGTTTACCAGGTTTTCCATTCCTCCGATACAGAACCATCTCCAGTCTTTGCCACTGCTTAGTGGACTGGGAGGAGAATATACATTTGTAGTTGAAATGCCTCTAAGTATACACATGGGCCTCATGCAGAACCCAGGGGGCAATGCACCTAGGATTTCACTGCATTGAGCAATTTAACCATCAGCCGGCAGTGTTATCGTTTGGCTGGTCTCCCTGAGATCAGCAATCTGTTTCTCTTATAGCTCTACTAGGCATTGCTCCCACCTAGCCAGAATCCTGCTCCACACTAATGAGTGGAAACATCACAAAACAGCTGTCTGTGGATGGATACCTGGCCTTGGATTTTCTCTTGTCATTACATTGACTTACAGGGCCACTTAATATGGTGGTTTTGGTGGTTTCCCAACAGGAGTCACTCCCTTGGCTTTGTCCTTCTCGGAGGGATATCTGGTTAGTCCTGTGCTTCGAGACTCCACAGGCTCTTCTTTTGCATATTCATGTTTCCCAAGGAGCAATGCACCTAGGATTTCACTGCATTGAGCGCTTTATCCAGCAGCCGGCGGTGATATCTTTGGCTGGTCTCCCTGAGATCAGCGATCTGTTTCTCTCATGCAGAACCTCACAGGATAATGTATAACTTCACTTTTTTTCTATTAAGAAATAAAAATGTACAACTTTATATCACACATGGTATGGACTGATACACAAGCCTAACATGGACTATTCCAGAAGGTTACTGTATCCTCAGATACTGCTATTCCTAGCTCCCATACTGCTATGAAAGCCTCTGTACAGAAGTATAGATTGGCCATTCACTGTGCAAGTAAATGAGAAAAAAAGTGGTTCCGTTTTCTGGTTTCAAGCAGTGCACAATGGAAAGATCTTATCGGTACTGGCTCAAAGTCTTGTGCTTGGAAAGAAAGTCCCATATAAAAATTGTTGGAAATGAGTTAGAGAAAAGGCCCTGAGAAATGTTTTTTTTATGTTTTACAATTTTTCAAAGTCTCCTTTTTTCTGTAATTCACTTTCCACTGTACATTAGGGGAATTCTGTCTCTAGTAACAGATCATGATAGAAAACGGAAAGTGGGGGTGAGGCTTTGCATGTGCTCTTTGCAAGGGGTAAGAGTCTGAGAAAACCTAGACTTTACCTGCAAGCTGATCCAGTCTGCCTGCTACACATGATCCACGCTGTTCCTAAAAGGTAAATCTTGAGATGAGGTTGTGTGTACATCATGTGAAAAAGGTTCTTAGGTGGTAAGGTGTGGTGGAGTGCAGCCCTGTGTTGTGATTAGTAAAGCCTGCTAAGCAAGTTAGGCCTTATTTGGGGTCTTAGCTGATGGGGGGGGGGGGGTTACAGAAACGTTGCTGAGGAAGGGGTTAATGGCTGGACTAGTGTTTTAGTTCAGGGGAAAATTGGTGGGGTGGAGGGTATAATAGGAGTGGTGGGAGTAGGGTATGCTCTGGGGGGCCTTAACTAGCCTGCCAAGTCATAAAAGGTAAGTCTCCCACCTGCCCTCCCTAGCGCTGATCCTCCTTTTTTTGGTGTGGGGAGGGGGATGGTTTTCTTGGGAATAGATTGTGGTTACTGTCACAGGAGCAATGGCAGTGAGGGGTCAGAGTCAGCTGCAGTTCGTGGGTTTGGGTTTTTGGAGAGGCAGCGAAGGAACTTATTACTTCTGGACTCTCTAAGTGGCTACAATGATTTAATAGTGGTGGATTTTTGGGAACCTGTAGTGGAGAACAACTAACCCAAGCGGAACTTGAGGTTATAATGGAGGTGAGGTTAGGAAAAGCACACAACTATCTACCAGTTGCTGCTTGCGAACCGTCGGTAAACGGCCATTTTATCCACCATTGGTTTTCAGTCGGTTTTAAGCCCAAATTCAGCATTGTCTTTAGTCATGAGGGGGCATAGAGAGAGAAAGGTGTTCCTGGAGTGTGTCTTACTTACAGTAGCAGAATTATATATACAGCTTAGGTACCTGCCTAGTGTGAACTGTTGAATGTTTGTGTCTCCCTCTAAAAAGAATTGTTGTTTATAGTAAAGTTCTGATTCGTACCTGTGTCTGTGAGTTCTTCATTGGAGAGTTGAGGAAGGCCTTCCGGTGGAGGGTATCATGACAAGCTCCTATACCTGTTAAAGCAAGGATCTTTAAACTGCGGCCCTCCAGCTGTTGCAATACTACATTTCCCATCATGCCTGGACAGGCAAATCCAAAGCTTTAGCTGTCCAGGTATGATGAGAATTGCACAGTAACGATCTAAGGTGCAGCTCACCTGTATCTGATTTGGCTGAGGTTAACTGGAATACACCATCCAATGTACACAGTAACTAAAAAATTCTTAAACATACCAGTCCTCAAAGCAAAATCTGATATGTGTCAATTTATTGTAATAAAAATATATATAAATATATAATAAAAAGAAAAAAAAAAAAGTCTTAAACCTGAAGTGTCTTTCTGTCTAGTCCAGGATAAAATACTCATAAACACATTAAAAGCATAAACCACACAAATACATAAGCCCCGGGGCCCTTATAGTACAATAGATCAACACAGAGGGTTAGGGAATGGGGTACAAAAGCATGTGAAAACAAATGGAAGAAAAAAGAAAACAAAACAAAACATAAAGGTCTAAAAGTGTATAAAACAACTAGATACTCATATAAATAGCCATATAGTCGTTGTACTGCAATGCTTCAAATATATAATCAGCACAAAAAGTGGTAGAACTGGTCTTTTGGTTCAGACCAAGAGGGGGATTCCCATCATCCTCTCACTGACTTGCAGTAGAATCACACAGTGAAAGCAGGCAGATGGGGGTAGTAGTCCTGGCTCACTGGACTGATCCCACTTTGTTGTTAAAATTCAAAAGTCAGTTCGTTTGTAGATTACGATCCAAAGTAAATGAACTCCTTGTGTGGAGTGTATAGTTATTAGATGAGAATTGTAATTTTGCAACAGCTGGAGGGCCACAGTTTGGAAACCCATGGTTTAAAAGGACTGTCTAGTAGTACACAAGGATAGATGAGGCAGGACCTGGAATATAACAGGTTTTGCCTGTTTGGAATCTGTGGAAAGTAGCAGCAGCCGTTATTAGTGGTTGTTACCTTGCAACTATAACAAGGCCAAAAACAACTTCTGGAAACATCTATCAGTCACTTATAGGTTTTAACTGATTGATATTCCCAGGATTTTTTGTTGCAAGGCGAGGTTGTTGATAGTAATATATCAGGAAACGTAAAATAACAAAACCATCAGTCCAATGTGTGTCAGCATCTGAAATCTGAACATCCTGTATTATTCACTGTGACTGTTCTTAAAAACAAAGGACAATAGCCATAGTAGTTGTGCTTAATGTGACACATAACTGGGAATCCCAACAGAATTAACCACGGGCTTAATAGAGTTATTCATAGGTAAGAAATGCAGGGTACAATGACTTTATTAATTGTGGCAAGGCCTTTATTTTCCGATATTTTGAGAGGGTAAAAGGACGGCTAATTCTCCTAAAATCTACAGACCAAGATCGAGGCAAAAAGGCCAAACAGTCTATAAAATTTACAATTTCCAAAAGTTGGTCAACAAAAAAACCAAACAACCCCCCCCCCACCCCACACAAATTTTAAAGTTCTAATTTTACAGCTAGTGTCATCTTGTGTATGAGCGCTGCCAGTTATAAATGTCATGGATATTGTGGGGGCAGTTTTGTTCTTTTCTGCAGGAGACTCTGTTCTGAAGTGTCCTATTTAAGGAGTTTGAGATGGTTCCTTTCCTTCTTGAAAGGCCTTTCAGTCTTTCTTCCATCGCAAAGAAGTCTACGGTAGACTTAAAAAAGTCCAGCAGTGCACTGTGACTCCACATTGTACCAGACACATCGTCTTTGATGAAACCGCAGTGGCCTCCATAACGGCTCATCAACAAGAAGAAGTGGGGGTTTGTCTCAAAAAGCTCAAAGGGTATAGTGCTATGGGCCTCCCCACGGATGGGATCATCCTGGCTACAAATGCACAGGACTGGAATGGCCACCTCATCAATGTCTCTTAGAGGGTCATTCTTTTCCCAGTAAGTATCCCATGTCAAGTCATTGGAAACCTTGGTCTGGCAAAATAAAGTTTCTTCAAGTTCCTTTAAACTCCGACTCCCCAAAAGTTTTTCAGTATTTATAAGCTGTCCCAGAGCTGTGGCATATCTATAAGAGAAGAAAAATAGGGATGAGACAACATGGAGATGAAAGAAATACTAACATCCAACACCTGACATCCCTCTATTTTATAGGCAGATTTTTAATCAGTACAAACATCTTATATCTTACAGTCAATTGTGCAACATTGCTTCTTATCTACACACTGAACAGCTTATTGCTGCTTTATACATTCCAGAGCTCTACAATTTTATGTATGTGAGATTTATAACAGAACTGTGACTCAGCTGGTTTCATATGTTGTACATTATAAAATTCTGGAAAAACGATGGGGAAAGCAACTGTCTATGTTTGGAAGTTTTATGCAGGATTCACACGCTATGATTTGTAGGGTAGTCTGCTTAATTTCCAATGGCAATATTAACTTTCTTTGTGGCCAGATGTCTAATGTGAAATCTAAAAATTGCACTGCATACCAAACATTTTGGTTTGTGGCATTTGAAGGGTTGTTTTCTTTTTCCTCTATAACGATTGACGACTAACGATAAAAGATCGCAAACGAGATTGTTTATCGTTACCCTGAAATCGTTCACCATATTACACAGAACGATAATCGTTAGTTACGATAGTTTCTATGATCGTTATTGCGATCGTTTCTATGATCTTTTATTCCTTCTGATCCCATAAAAACAATGAACAATGTGCTATTACACTGAACGATTAGTGAAAAAATGCGGAACTTGAGGGAACGAATGTGGAATTACAGCAAAAGATTAACAATAATTTTAGGTTCAGATCTATATCAATGACATACGAACGATTTTTCGAACATTGCCTGCAATTACACAGAACGATTATCGTTTAAATTCGAACTATTTAACGATTTTTCGCACGACAATCATCCCGTGTAATAAGGCCCTTAGAGGCCTATTCCTCGGGAGAGATAATCGGCCAAATCGGCCGATTATCACTCGGTGGAATAGAGAAAAGGATCAACCGATGATTGTGTCATCGGCTTATCGTTTATTTAGGGCCAGTCCTAAAATCATCTGTCCCCCACCGTGCATCGCTACAGTGGAATAGCGGTGCGCGACGGGCAACCGACGATTTGAGAAGCAGCATACATTAGCTAGCAGGGCTTCTCCTCGTCTCCGTCTTCCTCCCAAGGGTCCCGCGGCACAGCATCAGCAGCTCCGGAGCGGCCTGACTGAGCAGTCAGACCGCTAAGCCAATTACAGGCCAGGACTACAACGGCCAGTGATTGGCTGAGCGGTCTGAGAGCTCAGTCAGGCCGTTCCGGAGCTGCTGATGCTGTGCCGCGGGACCCCGTGAGGAAGACGGAGCCGAGGAGAAGTCCTGCCAGGTAATGTATGCTGCAAGGGCTGCAAGGACATCGGTAACAATGTCCCTGTAGCCCTCGCTCAACGATCATCGGGCCGTGGAATAGGCCCAGTAAACTAGCGCAGATCTAGCAGATCAGCGCTCGTTTACATCGTTGATCGGGCCCCCATCGGCCTGTGGAATAGGACCCTTAGACTAGACAGCCTACAAATGTACTAGATTTATTACAATGGTTTAGGCTGTTTGCTGAGTCAGTTAGATCTACCATATAGACTATCTAGTCCAAGGGCCCTTTTACACAGGGCAATGTAGTGCTGCAAGCACGCTTTACAAGGCTCATTCAATTGTGCGGCTTATTAACTTCATGATCCACCCACACATTCCTGTTTACATGTACATAAGATGCAATCATCTGAAGAGATTTAGAAGATAGCATTTTACTATACTTTTTCGTGCACTACATATGACACAGGGGGTGAGGGGGGCACTGGTACAATGTGCCTAAAAATAAAGCAGATAAAAGCAATGACATATATTACTTACAGAAAGAAAGCAAGAATAGGATCTAGTATTTCTAAGTGAAACAAGGATACATAGAAAAAACTGTAAGAGAATGTATAGTATTCATATACAGTACACATAGTAGATGAATCCTTATATATAGATGAATAAAAGTCGTTGTTGATTGGGCCCCCATCTGCCCATGAAATAGGACCCTTATAGCCCTATTTCACGGAACGATTATCGTTCATAGACTCGCTCCAACGACCGCTCGTTAACGATAACACATAATACGTGTGCTAACGTGAACGATATCTGTAGTGTAACAATTTTTTTGTGGTCGTTACATCGTTACATGGTCGTTTAAAACGTGGGGAAATGTAGGTAGACATTTCAAGAATGACTGAAAGATTTTTTTATTCAACAAAAAGATTAGCGAATTATTGTTGAAAGAGCAACGATTTTTTTCCGACATGTTGAAAAAAAATAGTGAACGACTCAACGACGATTTCGCTGTTGTCGTTTGCTCGTTTACAGCTATTCCACAGAATGAATATCGTTAACGAGCGGTCGTTTGAACGATTTTATGAACGATAATCGTTCGAAAAAGTTCCGTGGAATAAGGCCTTTAGTCTGGGTTCACAATTAGTATCTTTGTTATCAAGCACAATCGTTATCTTTTACCCAAAGCTAAGGGCCCTATTACATGGAGCAATAATCTGGCATATCACCGCTCAGTGTAATAACGACAACAGTCAGCTGTTTGTGTCTTTAGGTCCTGACCTAAAATCATTGGTCTTGGGTGCACATTACTATGTGGCCCATGTAAGAGTTCATACATTACCTCTTCATGCTCCCCGATGTTTTCTCTGTTCTTGCCCACTGTCTATGGCCAATCTCTGAAGTGTCAGGCTGCCCAGCCAATCACTGGCGGGGACAGGACCGCTGTGACTGGTTGGGCGGCTTGTCACAGAAATCAGCTCTAAACTTGCACCGGAGGCTGCGGATAATGGGCAGGAGTGAAGAGAACATAGGGGGAGGGTGGAGAGGTAATGTACACTACCGTTCAAAAGTTTGGGGTCACATTGAAATGTCCTTATTTTTGAAGGAAAATCACTGTACTTTTAAATGAAGATAACTTTAAACTAGTCCTAACTTTAAACAAATACACTCTATACATTGCTAATGTGGTAAATGACTATTCTAGCTGCAAATGTTTTTGGTGCAATATCTACATAGGTGTATAGAGGCCTTTTTTCAGCAACTATCACTCCAGTGTTCTAATGGTACAATGTGTTTGCTCATTGGCTCAGAAGGCTAATTGATGATTAGAAAATCCTTGTGCAATCATGTTCACACATCTGAAAACAGTCTAGCTCGTTACAGAAGCTACAAAACTGACCTTCCTTTGAGCAGATTGTGTTTCTGAAGCTAAAAAACTGACCTTCCTTTGAGCAGATTGTGTTTCTGGAGCATCACATTTGTGGGGTCAATTAAACGCTCAAAATGGCCAGAAAAAGAGAACTTTCATCTGAAACTCGACAGTCTATTCTCATTCTTAGAAATGAAGGCTATTCCATGCGAGAAATTGCTAAGAAATTTAAGATTTCCTACAACGGTGTGTACTACTCCCTTCAGAGGACAGCACAAACAGGCTAACCAGAGTAGAAAAAGAAGTGGGAGGCTGCGTTGCACAACTAAGCAAGAAGATCAGCACATTAGAGTCTCTAGTTTGAGAAACAGACGCCTCACAGGTCCCCAACTGGCATCTTCATTAAATAGTACCCGCAAAACACCAGTGTCTGGATTTTGGGCTTCAGGGCAGAGTGGCAAAGAAAAAGCCATATCGGAGACTGGCCAATAAAAGAAAAAGATTAAGATGGGCAAAATAACATAGACATTGGACAGAGGAAGACTGGAAAAAAGTGTTGTGGACGGATGAATCCAAGTTTGAGGTGTTTGGATCACAAAGAAGAAGGTTTGTGAGACGCAGAACAAATGAAAAGATGCTGGAAGAATGCCTGACGCCATCTGTTAAGCATGGTGGAGGTAATGTGATGGTCTGGGGTTGCTTTGGTGCTGGTAAGGTGGGAGATTTGTACAGGGTTAAAGGGATTCTGAATAAGGAAGGCTATCACTCAATTTTGCAACGCCTTGCCATACCCAGTGGACAGCGCTTGATTGGAGCCAATTTCATCCTACAACAGGACAATGACCCTAAACACACCTCCAAATTGTGCAAGAACTATTTACAGCAGAAACAGGCAGCTGGTATTCTATCATAGGTAATGGAGTGGCCAGCGCAGTCACCAGATCTGAACCCCATTGAGCTGTTGTGGGAGCAGCTTGACCGTATGGTACGCCAGAAGTGCCCATCCAACCAATCCAACTTGTGGGAGCTGCTTCTAGAAGCGTAGAATTTCTCCAGCTTACCTCAACAGATTAATAGCTAGAATGCCAAAGGTGTGCAATGCTGGAATTACTGCAAAAGGTGGATTCTTTGACAAAAGCAAAGTTTGATGTAAAAACAATGTTATTTCAAATATAAATTATTTCTAACCTTGTCAATGTCTTGACTCTATTTTCTATTCATTTCACAACGTATGGTGGTGAATAAAAGTGACTTTTCATGGAAAACACAAAATTGTTTGGATGACCCCAAACTTTTGAACGGTAGTGTATGAACTTCACTAAAGTAACGGCTGCACTAACATCACTAATTACGTCCATGCAGCCCTTGCTGCACAATAATGAAGCCCTTTAATAGACTCAGTAAACGAGCACCGATTTAGCAGATTGGGGCTCGTCTACTATAGCGGTCGGGAGATGTAATACGGTCCTTTAAAGGAGAAGTCTGGTTAAAATTGTTATTAAAGTATTGTATGTATACAAATCACCAATATACACTTATTATGGGAAATGCTTGTAAAGTGCTTTTTCCCCTGCACTTACTACTGCATCAAGGCTTCCCTTCCTGGATAACATGGTGATGTCACTTCCTGGATAACATGGTGATGTCACCACCCGTCTTTCAGAGCTGTGTGGGCTGTGGCTGCTGGAGAGGATGGTGGCAGGGGGATGCTCAGTGTCCCTCCAGTGCCCTGTGTCCCTCAGTGTCCCCCTGCCATCATCCTCTCCAGCAGCCACAGCCCGCACAGCTCTGGGTGAAGGGAAAAAAGCACTTTATAAGCATTTCCCGTAATAAGTGTATATTGGGGATTTGTATTACTTTTGGGGGGCAATACAATACTTTAATAAACATTTTCGCCGGACTTCTCCTTTAAAGTCCACTGCCAGAGAAGTGTCAGCTAGTTCCCTTTCCTCTCTCCAGTGAGAACGCATGAACTATACTGAACATCTATGTATGGGGAGATAAAGAGAGATTTGTAATAGTAGGCGTACCTCGGCACCTGCCCGTAATCTGCTTAGCCACATTGGGATCTCTGGAGACGTCATATTATGGAGGATAATTCATGCCCCGCCTTGGATACTCCTGGATGTTGCTCAGCACCTCAGAAAGTAGTCTCTAATACCATAAGGTGAAGCGAAGAGATGATGCGGCACTCATTCAGTCTAGCAAAGCAGTGTCTTTTATTTTTTACATGCTCACCAAATAATTGAAATTATATTTTTGATTTAGAAATAGTTTAACTGCACCTATTGAATAGTTGTAGCTTATTATGGTGACATTTTGCTGTAAGCCATGAAACAGCAGCATAGTATTTTATATACTGTAGCCCCTGGAACTCCATTGTCCATGGATTCCAACAATGTTATAGGGAAGTACAATAAATAGCTGTGTGTCAGGTTTTACCATGTGGTGTTAAACTGTGAAGTTTTATAGTACGACTGCATTTTATAACTTCTTCCCTTTCCTTTCTTATAGCTCAATCAGACTTCTGACAGGAGAGAAATACTGCTGCAAGGAAAACATGGATATATGTTACATAAAATAATAAAAGCCACCTGCCCCACACCAGTGCCTCTCTCCTTTTATACATAGTATCACCACACACCATCATTTTCTTGTAATGGGGGACATCTTTCCAGATTGGCGTAGTTAAGGACAGGGGATGGTGTTGCCCAGCACATAGTGAGGTGAACAAGGCAGTCAGAAGTCTGGAATGCTGAGCCAATAACGGCCACCTCTGACTCTCTAGTTAGGTTTGTAATCTATGCACTTGCTGGCCATTCCCCCAGGAGATGTTTAGGACTGCCGCCACCCTGCTTTGTAGCGTCTAGACGCGCAGGCTAAAGGGGATCTCAGGCTAAGTGAAAAACAGGGACATAACATAATAAGGAAGCTATACTTACCTGTCCCAGTGCCCCCACAGTGTGGTGTCACAGACTCCCTGACTGCAGTTGGAATTCCTGCAGTCACTGACAGGCTGAGCAGGTGACCCATCAGTTGAATTGTGATGTTGCTAGAGCAGGACATCCAGGAGGGCAGCGGAGGCATGGGGACAGGTAAGTAGAACTTCTTTATTATGTTCCCCTCTGCTTGAAACCAAATTTTCATGTTGGTCGGACTTCTCTTTTAAGGGGAACCTGCCCAAGGATCTGAAAGTTGTGTCCCAGCTTCCTGGGCCTCATAGCGCATGCACTGTTGTACATCTAATTTATTATTAGAAGCATCATCTATGCTAAATTTAGGCTTCACCACCCCCAGCCAATCAGCATTAAGTGTTTGCTATAAGGAGGCTGGTGACTGACAGCTGACCTGGCCAGTTAGCTGTCAGCACCTTACTTCCTGCTCACTATAGGTTTCAGCCCCTGCATTTGCCCCTTGCCTGTGATAGCGCCTTGTGCCTTGACCTAGCAACTTCCTGACCATGTGTTATTGATACTTGACCATTTTGTGACTTAGACCTTGCCTTTGGATTCTGATTCTGTACCTTTGCTGCCCGTTTGTTGCCGACCCAGACCTCTGACCATTCTAGTATGGTGTTTGTGTCTGTCCTGTCTTGTTCTGTGTTGCACTTGTTTCAGTATAGGGAACGTCGACAAGTTGTCCACAATTACCTAGGACTAGTGAGGCAAGTAGGTAGGGTCAGCTGGGGCGGGTGCCAGTTACAGGGCTACACTTTTTCCTTGTTTTCCCAAAACCCTACCTAACAGTGACAAACACTTGTGTAAAAAAAAACTTTTATAAGCAGCTTGCAATACAATAGGTTGATGAATTCCCCCCGAAGTCTACATAATGTAAAAATATCATTAGTAGAAATTAATCAAAGCATGGCACCCCACCACATCAATGTTACCTCCTCATAAGGCGATTTGATAGCTCATGCAAGTTACTGACTGCATAGCATAGGCTGCTACTTACAATGGTCATAATGCCCCTTGAAAAAGGAAAAAGCATGACAAAGTACAGGATGTTGTTCAGTGCAATGAATTTTAAGGGTTCTCAAAAGTTCCACTATATCAATGCATATCTAAACATAATGAACAATAGAAGAGGAAGTGAATATTTCCTTGTCACTAAATTACAAAACCCCCTAAATGTTTTAACGCAGCCTGCAAAACGCATTCATCTTCTGAGCTCTTGTTTGTATTGTGCAGGCCATTCATTTCATTCTACAAACAGTGTGGCTTTACACTATGTATAGTATAGTTTGCATGTTCTGACTAGAGAGGAAAGGATAGTCACAATATGAAAATCTCTGATCTGTTACTAATTTACATGGCTGCCTAAATCCTTTACTTTTCCTTCTACATTTATGGCCACAAAGAGAAAGAAGTATGTGTCCTCATGTGTGCATGCTTGTGAAATTTGTACATGCATGTGTATATATGTGAATGTATAGTATAGCGGTGTTATTTGTATATACCGTCTACTAGCACTAGGTAAGTGTATATGATACAAGTGTTGATGTGTTGGAAGCAGGAGAGTATAAGAAATGTTGACACAGGTCAAATTGTTATAGATAGAGGACTGAGACAGCTAGTAAATCAGCGCCAGATTATATTAATCCACGGTTAGTTTACGTGAGTAACCAAGACTAGTTCATTTAGAGAGCATTAGAAATTGACAATAGAGCAATGGAAGAAGGTGGTTGGTCTGATCAATAATATTTGTTTTACATCATGGTAATAGCTGGGGGTATGTGCGTTACCTACCTAGGGAATAGATGGCAACAGGTTGACTGTGGAAAGAAGGCAAACCAGCAGAGGCACTGTAATGCTTTGGGCAATGTCCTGCTGGGAAACCTTGGGTCCTGACATATCTATAGATGTTACTTTGACACATACTACCTACTTAAACAGTCAAGCAAACCAAGTATGCACCTACCCTGATGGAAGTAGTTTATTTTAATCGAATAATGCCTCCTGCCACCCTGGAGAAATTGTTCTGGAATGGTTTAAGGAACACTACAAAGAATTCAAGGTGTTGCATACAGTACATCGGTTAGATCTAGTAGACACTGGCTAAGGTTTTTTCAGCTGTGATTTCAGCAGTCAAAGAGAGTAGGTACAGGCCTCCTGACTGCAGAAGTGACCAAGGTGCACCACTTGTTGGAAGACTGTAAACTGAATTGTAGTCCATGTTGGAACCCATTGTAGTTCCATGATAAAGTAATACTATACATATTATGGAACATCAACTGTGTTTCCCCAATCCTTAGTCAACCGGATTATGCACTTTAATGCTTGACACTTTTGACCGCATAATATTCTATGTCAGTGGTTTCCAACTTATAGCTCTCCATGGCTGTTGTCAAACTACAACTACCAGCATGCTATCACAACAGCTGGAGAGTCACTAAACAGTTGGATACCACTAAACTAGGCAAGACAGCTATTGTCTTACAACATACATTCAACTTTGACTTTTCTATGCATCAAAACTTTGGCACTAACATTTGGAACAAAGAGGACATTGTGCAAATTTATTATCTAGTTTGCAAGGTCACAATGTATTTAAAAATCTTGGAAGGCGACGAAACTTAAATACAATCCAAGTTTATGTAAAGCTAAGAACACACTCCATTATAGACAGAACTATGTATATTTTACAGCAGCTGTGTTATATCGGTATCTTGTCATAGAATCAGCTAGTGTGTGGTCACATGTGGTGTAAAACTGCAAACAGGATCAGCGACTGTGGTCTGTGCAACAGCTCAAAACTAGGCCAGTGATGACAGCTTAGACTGCACGACACCAGTCACTTCCATAAAACTTTTATGCATGCTGTCACCTCCAGTGATTTAAAAAAACATCACATATAGCAATTGTGGTGGAACAGGCAGGGATGCGGTTGGTGACATCTGCAGACAGACATTCACTGTTCACTGGACACTGTTAAATATATGGAACAGTTAAGGTTGTCTGGGGAAATCACAAACTCTAAAACAACCGATTAGCCACACTTACCCCGCCTTGCTCCCCCTACTGCTCGCATGGTGCCATCGTTCAGTCCCGGCTGTGTTACCATTCTGCCAACTTCTGCTGACCCCCTGCTCTCAGATTGGCCGAGCGGGGAGCAGGCGTCATAGGAAGCTGGCAGAACAGGAACATGGCTGGAACCAGAAAATTGCAGAGATGGAGCAAGAAGGCATAAAAATTGTGTGTTAGTTGTTTATGTCATGGAGAGGCAGCAGGGAGAGTTTAGGATTTCACCAAAAAACTCTAATATTTGACTGACTGTGCTATTAAAGGAGTACTCCGGCCCAGGGGTATTTTTCAGCCGCTTCCTGGTGTGAGCCCCCGTATGAGACGTGACGTCTCAAGGCACCTCAGCCAATCTGTGACCATGGCAAAGTCCCGTCGCGGGACGGGTGTACTGGGCGGCGTGATCTGTGACCCAGCACTGGAACGGGGTAGGTAAGTGACCTCCACCGTCCATAAACACCCCATCCCCGGCCATAACTGAAAAATACCTCCTATGTAAATTTCAGGATTACTAGAAGTCACTAAGGTGTTACCTGACCATATACAGGTATACATGTTACATGTTGCTGAACTCCTAAGTGACTCCTAAAATTTCTTAAAATTTATAGTAGTTGGTACATTGTTACTTATACACACTACTCACCTCGGCTACTGCAGAACCTATTTTTATAATTAGAGAGAGTTCTCAGTCTATCTTTTATTCAATTATATAAAACATGCTCATGCTTGGGAGCACTACATACCCGTCGATCTCTGGTTTGCCCAGGCACTTTTTTTTTGTTTTTGTTTTTTTTTTTTTACTACTACTACTACTACTACTACTACTACTACTACTATTGTGTGCAACATAAACAGAATATCAGGATACACTTGAAGAGCTTAAAAAATTGTTCTCACTAAATTATGGAACTATATCCTGTGTGTTTGGCATAAAAAAGAAATCAATAAAACCTTTTTAAAACCAACAAAATAACTGGAAACCTTTTGTTGTATATAAATTAACAATTACAATAATTCAACAACATTTTAAGCTTTACAATTATAAAGTCTATCTGCCTCGTACCTGCTCAGATACATTTTCTGGTAGTAGAGTAAAGCTGATTGCCACAGCCATGGACACCCAGCTTCATACCAGTCTTGAAGTCGAAAGAGGGGAGAGATGCAGCCGGCTGCGGTGATGTAGCTAGAGGAGCCACACTCCCCGAGGTAGGACAGGAGGAGTCCAGCTCCAGTGCCTTCACCTGCTGCAAACAATCGGGATGAAGGCTGACAATAGCGGATGTATCGAATGGCTTCTCGCAGGTCATTGGGATCACCATAAGGCTGTAACTTTGTTGTACTCAGAGGACAACCATTTTGGCATCGACGATTGAAGATCACAGCCTGGTAGCCATGGGTGAGGGCCAAGTGACACATCTGTTAATAAAGTAGATGAAAAGTTACATTTTAAAGTCCTAAAATATTGTCGGGATATTCAATAAATTTGCTAAAGTGCTAATACCAGATTACACATGTATGGTCCACCATAAGAGTATGTAATTACACAAATATGGAAACTTTTCTACACTACATTTTGTCCTCCATTTAGCTAGAGCCAGAAAAACGCTAAACTGGTGCACAACCACTTCCTTTAACCACAATACTTCCTGTGTCGATACATTCAGAATCAGAAAACACACTGACACTGTTACACTACAACTAGTTCCTAGTAAAATGGATTCATCCTAACATACAACATTACTTTTTTGTGTTCTCCCACAATGGTATTGTTTCTCCTATTGTCTAGTCATTGAGCTAGAAAAGTTTATCGGACATTATTGTGTAAACTTTTTTTTTTTTAAAGATATTATGGGGAGGATTTATCAAACCTTGTGCAGAGGATCACAGGAGCAGCTGCCTTTGGCAACCTATCAGATTTCATCTTCCATTTTTAAAGAAGCAATTTTTAAAATTCAAATTTGAATCTGGTTAGTTGATATGGGCAACCTATGTTTCATATAAATATATACTGATGCTTTGCACAAGGTCTTAAATCTCCCCCAATGTTTTTATGCAATTTGCAGCTGGGGATTTTTAGGATTTATATTTATCAAATGGCTTCTCATAGGTCACTAGGATCACCAGAAGGTTGTAATATTGCTGTGCCGAGAAGGCAGGCATTAGGCACAGAGATTTGCTGCTGGGTACTAGTGGTCAACTGGACATTATAAAAAATGTCAGTCAACCAAAATGGCAGATTATGCCCTTTTTAGCCAACCATTATCTTTTAAAGGGGTACTCCAGCGGGGGGGGGGCACTTTTTCACTGGGACCGGGGACGAGGTGGCTGAGGGAAAAGGCGCCCACTCACCTCCCCGGTTCCAGCGGCAGGTACCGCATTGCGGCGCTCTGGTGCCCGGTTCCCAGCCGCTTCCTGGTGTCTGACGCAGGCCCGAGACGTGACGTCTCAGGTCCGCTCAGCCAGTCAGTGAAGGAGGCGGGATCCGTTTCAATTCCACTCAGATCCCGCCTCTGTCACTGACTGGCTGAGCGGACCTGAGACGACACGTCTCGGGCCCGCACCAGACACCAGGAAGCGGCCGGGAACCAGGCACCGAAGCGCCGCTGAAACCGAGGAGGTGAGTGGACGTCTTTTCCCTCAGCCACCTCCTCCCCGGTCCCAGCGAAAAACTGCCCCCCTGCTGGAGTATCCTTTAAGGAGAACTCCGGCAAAATGTAAAGATCCCATGTTGGCAGCATGTCCTGTTTCTCCTGGCTTCCAGTAAGAATTGGCTGGCTGACCAGGCATTTCTGGGCCAGGTCATGACATAGTAGGATGGAAGCCACAGGAGGCCGGTGGGTGACTGTGAGTGGTGACACTGCACTGCAGGGGCACAGGGATGGGTAAGGCTGCATTTAAACACACAGATTTATCTGACTTGTTTTTGAAGCCAAAGCAAGGAATGGATTTAAAAAGATGATAAATCCCAGTCTTTCCTTTATGACCTGTCCTCGGTTTATTGTCTGTTCCTGGCTTTGTCTTCAATAGTTTGTCAGATAAATCTTTGTGTAAACCATTGGGCTGCGTTTACACACAGAGATTTATCTGACAGATTTTTGAAGCCAAAGCCAGGAAAAGACTATAAAACAGAGAACAGGCCATAAAGAAAAGACTGAGATTTCTCCTCTTTTCAAAATCATTCTTGGCTTTGGCTTTAATAATCCATCAGATAAATCTCTCTGTGTAAATGCAGCCTAAGTATAGCTTCTTTATTATATTCTAACCCCCTTGCCCTCACTGGATTTTACCTTTTGCTTGAGTTTTCCTTTAAATCACGCCTGAACTATTATTTGGGCTGCTGGAAGAGCTATTGGCCATGCCGAATGTTTTCAGACAAAAGAAACCACTGATCTACCAGCCAGGGGCGGAATAAATTTACCATAGGCCCCGGGCTGTTCACCAGGCCTGGGCCCCTTCACCCTACTGTAACTATGGTAACACTAGCTTGGTGTTCATAGTACAGAATAGATAATGTCATGATGCCCTGATTTATCCAAAATAGAGGTAAAAAAAGCAGCGACTATTTGCAAATTATGGCAGAATTGTAGCCAGGGACAGTACACCACTGAAAGTATAGGTCTGTTTTGGTGGCCATGGGCCCCCCCCAGGAGCTCAGGGCCCGAAACGGACCTATTATAATCCGCTACTGCTACCAGCTGAGCCTGCCATGTTGCTGGCACAATCGTTGTAGGAATGATTGATCAAAGTCTTATGTGTATTGCCAGCCTTCATATGAAGCATATTTTCTACTTCATTTCATAGCCATGGCACTTGATCAGATATCTGAAGATGACATCTGAATCTTCAAGATGTTTTTTATTCTGGGAGAAAGATTATTCAGCATTGAACTTTATGAGAGATCTAATATCAATAAGTGTCTTCTATTATCTGAAAATAGAACAAACATGTTAAAAGACTAGAAAGGAAGTGACTTCATTTACAATGAACATTAACAAAACCACATATCAGAAACCACACAAGGCCATCGCTGGATTATAATTTACAATGACAAAGAAAACCAATATCTGCCTCTGCTTTTCAATACTTTATTAGATATGTTGCAACAAGGGTTACAAAACAAGTATCAGGGCCAGTGTATAAACATCGACGGGAAGAATATGACACCTGGAAAAAGGCAGCATGCTTCTTTCCATTCATCTATTCATGTTGACAACCAATAAGGTACAACTAGGACACTACCATAACATGGCTCGCTGCAACCTCAGACTAATACAGAGCTGAAAGAAATCTATTCAGCCATAATTGATCTCATACAGAATGATTCCAATATAAAGCTAACAGAAGGTAACCCTTTAAGGACCGTGCTAACTTTCGTTTTTGCGTTTTCGTTTTTTCCTCCATGTGCTTAAAAGGCCATAGCACTTGCATTTTACACCTACAGACCCACATGAGCCCTTATTTTTTGCGTCACTAATTGTACTTCGCAATGACAGGCTGAATTTTTCCATAAAATATGCTGCGAAACCAGAAAAAAATTATATGCGCAGTGAAATTGAAAAAAAAAAACGCAATTATTTTTCTTTGGGGGGGGCTTCATTTTTACGCCGTGTGTCCTATGGAAAAACTTAGTTGTTATATATGTTCCTCAAGTCATTACGATTAAAACAATATATAACATGTATAACTTTTATTGTATCTGATGGCCTGTAAAAAATTAAAACCATTGTTAACAAATGTACGTTCCTTAAAATCGCTCTATTCCCAGGCTTATAGCGCTTTTATCCTTTGGCCTATGGGGCTGAGTGAGGTGTCATTTTTTGCGCCATGATTTTTACTTTCTATCGGTACCTTGATTGCGCATATGCGATTTTTTGATTGCTTTTTATTACAATTTTTCTGGATTTGATGCGACCGAAAATGCGCAATTTTGCACTTTGGGATTTTTTTGTGCTTACGCCATTAACCGTGCGAGATCAGTAATGTGATTAATTAATAGTTCGGGCGATTACGCACGCGGTGATACCAAACATGTTTGTTTATTTATTTATTTATTTTTATTTGTAAAATGGGAAAAGGGGGGTGATTCAGACTTTTATTAGTGGAGGGGATTTTTTATTAATAAAAACACTTTTTTTTACTTTCACTTACAGTAATATGAAGCCCCCTGGGGGACTTCTATATACACAGAACTTATCTCCCATTGAGATCAATCCTGTGTATATAATAGAGCAATGATCCATCAGATCATGGCTCTATTATAATGGTCTGCTGCAGACCATCTAAATAGACTGCCGAGCCGGGAACAGCGTCGGAGCGACGCTGAGCCCCGGCCGGCTCAGTACAACGGATCTCCCCGCCGCGATCGCATGGTGGGGGGAGATCCCCCACTGGACACCAAGGAGAGGGGCCACATTCACTGTTCAAATGCAGCTGTCAGCTTTGACAGCGGCATTTGAATGGTTAATTAGCCGGCCGCGGCGATCGGCCGCGCCGGCTAATACACGCGGTCCCTGGCTGCACTTAGCAACCGGGGACCGCGCGCTGCAAAGAGGGCTCACGCCGGGAGCCCTCTCTGTTTACTCTTAACGGCCGCATGACGGGTATACCCGTCATGCGTCGTTAAGAGGTTAAAGGGGCATCCAGTTTGGCACTGCTGCATCCTCTCTCCCTTCCTGGTTTGGCATGGGGTGCATTTCAGTGTCTCCCACTGAGGTTACACATCTCCACACACATAATTGACCTGTCAATTCTTTGGGTGGATGGCTGAATCCACCAGAGCATAGAATGGACTCTATGGGACCGGCAGAGAGTCAAGCGCGAGCGCGGAGGTGGGGGGGGATGTTTGGGGGTTATCCGCGTAATTTCCTTAGTGTGCAGAGGACCTTTATGTCTAAAAGAAAGACTCCAGATATAGTTGAATCTCTGACCCCAAATGTGTCGGAGCTGTGGTCTAAGGGTAACTCGCTTGTCTTGAGACCTGCCAGCAGTTCATTCTCTGGTTCTAGAAATTAGGTCTTTTTTTCTCATTATTATGTCATTTTTAAGGCTATGTTGACAGTATTTTGCAACCAAAACCAGGAGTGGATTGAAAACATAGAAATGCTATGTTCATACACTGTTGAAATTAAGTGGATGCCTGTCATTTAATAGCAAATAACGGCGATTATTTCAAAACCACGTCTGTAGTTTTAAAATAGCAGCAGTTATTATTATTATTAGACTACAGCGCCAACGCATTTGGGTCTGGATATTGAATTATAACTAAGTGTTTCTTTTAGACACAAACTGCCAACAGAGGACTGATCTGCAATCACAGACACTGACTGACAGCTTAGTGAGCAGGAGGCTGGGCAGCATTGGTTATTCATGAAGAAGAGGGAGGAGGAAGGAGGGGTGAGGCAGCCAGAGTGTGGCACAAACACTGACTCTTCATTACAGTAGGAGATTGTGCATAATCCACTACATATGCAAATTACCAAAAGGTCCCATGCTTACTAGAAGACTGCCAGCTACATCACACTGTCAGCACCTTAGGAAGGGCCCGAGTGCTGACAGATTCCCTTTAATCATTTTATTGTAGTACTGAATCATTTCATTGCGTTACTGCAATGAAACTTCAATGTGTGTGAACATAGCCTGACAACTTCATTGTAAAGTCATTGGCCAAGATTTATCAAACAATGTGAAATACAGATTGGTGTAAGCTGACCACGGCAACCAATCACAACTCAGCTTTCATTTTACCAGAGCTAAAAGCTGAGCTGTGATTGGTTGCAGTGGGCAGTTTACACCATTGTATATCTCTCCCATTTTCCTTAACCACTTGTTTTTTCACCCGTTCCACCATCATGCGTGTGGTTTATTCAGTGATGACAGGTGTACTTTTCCTGTTGCTGACGGATGCAGCGGAGAGGTAGGAAAATACTGCCTACCTACAGCACATAAACTAAAGAGAAAACAACTTCAGTTAATAAGCAGTCTGCTCATAATCTATCTAAAGGGCAAGCAGTCAGCTTCTCAGCTGGAAACCTGACATATAATTTCCATAATGGACGCAGATCCTGCGGGTCTAAGATATTAGTGCTCTCTGCTGCCATCTCTGGCTGAGAAAGGAACTGTCCAGAGCAGGGGAGGTTTTCTATAGGGATTCCCATAGAAAACCTCTCCCTCTCTGGACAGTTCCTGTCTCGGCCACAGATGTCAGCAGAGAGCACTGTGTCAGAATAAAAATAAAACACCATTTCCTGCAGGACATACAGAAGCTAATAAGTATGGGAAGACTTAAGTTTTTTAAATCACAGTAAATTACAAATCTATTTAACTTTCTGACACCAATTGATTTGAAAGAAAAAAATTTCACTGGACAACCCCTTTAACTACTGAATAAAGGAAAGTTTTACCTAACATCACTAACAACCATCTAAACCTCATGTTGAATAATTTTGTTTAGCTTGGAATCATTTTCATATAGTGACCCACCCCCACAGTTAAATTCTCTTTCAGACAACTCTCCTGACACTTTTAACCCTTTAACTGTTATTAAAAAGGACATTATTATTTATTCATGGGATGTGACTTGAATTACAACTTAACCACAATCACTTGAATGTTAATCGGACTAATATGTGAATAACTTTTGTAAAATCAAGTGTTACCTTTAAGCCAAGCCACTTTTCCTAATACCTACAAAAATGTCAATGAAGCTAAAAATATTAAAGGGCAGCTCTGGAGGATAACCAATCTGATCATTCACATTGGCCCAGCTGAATGTTGAGGTCAAGTGGCAGTCATCCATGATGGGCTCATGACAGTTATGGCTGTGTAAGGGCATGCAGCAGGGGCTGTCATGTTATCTACTACTATCTTCTATTGATTTGGTCTCCCATATCCTAATTTGGTTCCAAAAAGTACATGTAAACAGTGTATAAGAATGAGGCAACATAGACAATTGTCCGACGGTCCAAGCTGCCAATTTCAACTGGAAAATTCTATTAATGGGGTATTCCAGAGGGAAAATAAATGTTAAAAAGTCAAATGGTGTCATTAAGTTATACAGTACTTATCAGCTGCTGTATGTACTGTAGGAAGTAATGTATTTTTCCAGTATGACACAGGGCTGCCACCTTTGTGCATGTCACGAACTGTCCAAATGAGTAGTGGTATTGAGTGGGGATTTGCTACTGCTCTGGACAGTTTGTGACAAGGACAGAGGTGGCAGCAGAAAGCACTGTGTAAGACTAGAAAGAATATAGCACTTCCTGGAGGACATACAGCAGCTGATAAGTAATGAAAGACTTAAGATTTTTTTTTTATTAGAAGTAATTTACAAATCTGTATAACTTTCGTGCATCAGTTAATTTAATTATTATTTTTTATACGGAGTACCCCTTTAAGTTCTGTCAACACAAGACACAGCTGCAGCAGATGGACAAGCTTGATTTTTCAGATTTATTTTGCAGTCAACAGTTTAATAAAAAGTTTGACATTAAGCATAGACGCTATATTTAAGAGGTTATCCAGCCAGGGCTGTTTTAATACATTGATGGGCCCAGTGCACAGGCCTCAAGAGTGGGGCCCCCCCCAACTCAGTGTTATCAGAATCGGAGCTCCACACACAGTATAATCCCCTGAAAATGTCCCCACACTGTATTAAGAGCCCCAATACATATGGTAGTTACCTCATAACGATATCACCAATGATACCATTATATAATACCGCCACACCATGACCACTATCACTACAGCCCTATAACAGTTACATCCATTTACTCACAGGGGGCATCTTCTCTCATCAGAGTCTTTCACCTTTTCTTTCACTCCATCCAGCATGGACCACCTTGAAGTCTTCCCCGGCTGTGAATCTTCTCTCCAGAATCTGCCAGAGAAACATTTTAGGCTCCAACACATACAGTAGTAAGGTCCCCTGTACCCCTATACAGTAGTTACCCCCTATGTACCCCTATATAGTAGTTACCCCCCTCTTTCCCTCTATATAGTAGTTACACCCCTCTGTGCTCCCCCACAGCTGTGTGCTGCCCCCAGTAGTAAAGACAGCTGTGTGCTGCCCCCAGTACTATAGACCACTAGGTGCTGCTCCCAGTAGTATATATACCCCCTGTGCACCCCCCAGTAGTATATAGACCCCATTGTGCTGCCCTCGGTAGTATATAGACCCCTTGTGTGCTGCCCCCAGTACTATAGACCTCTAGGTGCTGCCCCCAGTAGAGTATAGCCCCCTCTGTGCTCCCCCAGTTATATAAACCCCCTGTGCATCCCCCAGTAGTATATATACCCCCCGTGCAGCCCCCAATAGTATATATATCCCCTGTGCTCCCCCAATAGTATATACTCCTCCTGTGCACCCACAGTAGTATGTATATCCCCTGTGCTCCCCCAGTAGTATATAGTCCCCCTGTGCATTCCCCAGTAGTATATATACCCCTCTGTAGTGCACCCTCCAGTAGTATATATATCCCCTGTGCTCCCCCAGTAGTATATAGTCCCCCTGTGCACCCCCCAGTAGTATATATATATATATATATATATATATATATCCCCTGTGCTCCCCCCAGTACGCTTTCCCAGTTATATATAACCCCTGTGCACCCCCCCATTTATATATATATACCCTGTGCATCCCCCAGTTATATATATATATATATATATCCGCTGTGCGCCCCCGAGTAGTATATAGCCCCCATGTGCGCTCTCCATTATATATACCAGTTATATATACTCCCTGTGCGCCCCAGTTATATATACCCCTCGTGCGCTCCCCAGTTATATATACCCCTTGTGCACCTCCCAGTTGTAGGCCCCCCCCCCTGTGGCACCCTAGTAGTATAGACCCCCGCTGTGTGCTGCCCCCCCCCCCCGTTATATAGCCCCCCTTTGTGCTCCCCCCTCCCATATAGCAAATAAAAAAAAACACTTTATACTCACCTGGGTCTGCGCGTTCCTCTTCTTATCACTTCACCCTTGTGGCCAGTGGCAGGGCTTTGCCTGCGGTCACAAGAGGCCGCTCTCCCCTCTCGCGGTGTCGGCGCGCCAATACCACTACGGAAGAGCGGCCTCTTGTGATTGCAGGCAAAGCGCTGCCTGCGGCCACAAGGGTGGCCAACAGGGAGGGAGCCAATGGCTCCCGACCTGTCAGTGCCGCTGCTGCCTGTTACGAGCACTCATAGCTACAGTGCAGAGCCCAGCAGCAGGCGGGGGGCCCTGCAGGGGGCGCCATGGATGGGTAACTTACCTATCCCGATGGCGCCCCCCTGGCAGGCTGGTGGCCGGAGCCCTGTGCGACCCCACTGGTCGCACAGAGCAAAAGTCGGCCCTGCGCAGCGTGGGCCCCTTTAACCAGTGGGCCCGGTGCACGTGCACCATGTGCCCTCTGGTTAAAGTGACCCTGTATCCAGCGCTATAAAAACATGGCCACTTTCTTCCAGAGACAGCCCCACTCTTGTCTCCAGCTTGGGCGGGGTTTTTCTGGTCAGTTCCATTGAAGTGAATGGGGCTTAATTGCAAACCTCACCTGAACTGGAGACAAGAGTCGTGTTGTCTCTGAAAGAAAGTGGCCATGTTTTTGTAGTTACGTCATGGAAGTCTGTCACCAGACGACCCTGGACATAACTCTACGTCCTGAGTGTTTCTCCCGCTATGAAGCGCGCTCCGGAGTGGAGCGCGCTTCATAGGAGGTGGGGGCCGGCTGTGTAAAAAAAAAAAAAAAGTTAAAAACACCAATACACCACCCCAAAACCCCTCCCCCAATAAAAGTTGAAATCACCCCCCTATCCCATTATATAAATAAAACATATAAAAATAAATAAACAAATAAACATATAATATACCGTAGCGTGCGTAATTGTCTGATCTATTAAAATATAACAAGCGTCATTGTGATCGGTGAACGGCGTACACGAAAATAGGGGAAAAAGTGCGCGGATTACCGATTTTATGTTACATTATATATTTAAAAAAATCAATAAAAAGTGATCAAAACGTCCGATCTTCACAAATAAGGTATTAGTAAAAACTAGGGATCATGGCGGAAAAAATGACACCCCATACAGCCCCGTAGGTGAAAAAATAAAATTGTTATAAGTGTCACAATAGGCCCATTTTATTAATATTTAAATGCCAAAAAAAAAGGATTTCATAAAAAAATATATATATAACATTAGAGAATCTGTGTAACCTGCATATGGTTGTGTTCAGACTGACCTATAGAGTAATAGTATCATGTCACTGTTACCATATAGTGCATTACGTAGACACAGGAACCCCCCAAACGTTACCATATTACATTCTTTTTTATAATTTCACCTATTTATATCTTCAAAAATAATATATTTGGGATTCCATCATACATGTTATGGTAAAATGAATGATGCCAGTACACAGTACATTTATTCCTGTAACAAATAAGCCCTTACATGGCTTGTAGATAGAAAACTGAGAGTGTTAGAGCTCTTAGAAGGGGAGGAGGGAAAAACTAAAACACTAAGATCAAAATTTGCGCGGTCCATGGGTCATTTTGGGCCTGGTCCTCAAAGGGTTAAAGGGGTTATCCAGCGCTACAAAAACATGGCCACTTTCCCCCTACTGTTGTCTCCAGATTGGGTGGGGTGTTGAACTCAGTTCCATTTAAGTAAATGGAGCTTAATTGCAAACCGCACCTGAACTGGAGACAACAGTAGGGGGGAAAGTGGCCATGTTTTTGTAGCGCTGGATAACCCCTTTAACCACTTTAGCGGCATGTGGGAAGTTTTGATCAGTGGAGGTCTGGGTACTGAGACCCCAACCAACCCCTAAAACAAGTGCTATGTAGGTCACATCAGCTAATCACCACACTGCTCAGAGAGACGCTCGAGTGGTGACAAGCAAACACCAACAGGTGCAACATTTAGATGAGCGCTGCTGTCTGTTTTAGTGATTAGTTGTGGTCTCAGCACTCAGACCCCCACAGATCACAACTTCTGATAAAACTTCTGTCAAGTTGATTGATTGGATGGAGCTCAGGCATTTATTACAGACATGTTTTGCCTCTAAGTCCTAATTTCTTTTTCCGTTCAAAAAACAGAACACTGACGGAATAAATACGTGCAGACAGAGCACAATAAAAATACATAGAAATAAATGGGGCGCTAGACGGATACATCAGATTCTGTACTTTAAAAACAGAACAGCTAAGCGGCACTGTGGCGGAGAAAATAATGCCAAGTGTGAACCTAGCCTTATACAGGTATAACTTTGTTAGTCGAGATGAGAATACCCCTTTAAGGGTGCCTTCACACGTACCGTATCGCTGCGTTTTTAACGCTGCGTTTTTTACATGCGCGTTTTGATTTTCACATAATTTCATGTAAAAATCAAAACTCGCATGTAAAAATCACACCAAAAACGCAGCGATAAAAACGCAGCGATACGGTACGTGTGAAGCTACCCTAATAATGCTTTGAAGGGGCTGTCTCATCGAGACAACTCAAATTCTGTCTCCTCTTCGGTAGTTCCTACTGATCAGTACAACCTGAACTACAAAGTGACTTTTTTTGAAGCGTATTATTCATGTTAATTATTAGGCTGCAGTTTGCAATCCAAAACAAATATAGACAGCAGCTATCACTCTTTAGTCAGAATTAAAGGGGTTATTCAGCGAAAATCTTTTTCTTTCAAGTCAACTGGTTCATTAGTAATCTTACTTTATTTAAAAATCTCGAGTCTTCCCATACTTATCAGCTGCTGTATGTCCTGCGGGAAATGTTGTTTTCTTTTCAGTCTAATACAGTGCTCTCTGCTGACATCTCTGTCCGAGACAGGAACTGTCCAGAGCAGTAGAGGTTTTCTATGGGGATTTGCTGCTGCTCTGGACAGTTCCTGCCTTAGACAGAGATGGCAGCAGAGAGCACTGTGTCACAATGAAAAGACTACACCACTTCCTGCAGGACATACAGCAGCTGATAACTATGGGAAGACTTGAGATTTTTAAATAGAAGTACATTACAAATCTATATAAGTTTCTGAAACCACTGGATTTGGAAGAAAAAGATTTTCGCTGGATAACCCCTTTAATCAGTAGCGCTACAAAAAGTTTCAATGTAACCCTATCCCTCAACCATGATCGACAGTACAAACATTATTGAGCCCAGGCCTTATACTGAGCACGGACAGCGGATTTTCAATGAGAATATTACTCCAATGTATCCGCATAAATCACATGCCTCTTTTCTCTGACACCTTGAGGTATCATTGCAATACTTCCTATACAATGGCAAACTGGATGGCACTAATGGTTACCAGTAGTGTTGAGCGGATCTGTCAAAATGTTAGTGTTCGAAAATGTTACACGAACGCTTGGCATTGGATTCCCCGCAGCTGCAGAAGTTGGATCCCAGGAAAATGTGGTTACAGCCTTTGGCTATGTTCACACACAGTATTTATGAGTTTTTTGGTCAGTATTTTTTTCAACCAAAACCAGGAGTGGGTTAAAAACACACTTCTATTATAATTTTGTCCTGTCAGTTCCACTCCGGATTTTGGTTGAAAAAATACTGACCAAAAGACTGATGGAAATACTGTGTGTGAACATAGCTTATGGCTGTATCCCTGTTTTCCAGGACTCCCTAGGGTGGCATCAAACACCAAGCGTTTGGGTACCATTGCTGAACCTGAACATTTTGACAGATCCGCTCAATACTAGTTCCAAGTCCTGAGCAGTTTCTGATGACCTGGAGTGAACCGACCTTGGAAAAAGAGAAAGAAGGAAATGGTTCTGTGGTGATGTCTGCCATATTGAGGTATAGGGTACATGATACACTAACATTCTGCAAACTAGCACCTGTAACTCTCTAGAATTAGGAAATCTCTATTGCTTTCTGTAATATGAGGGTATAAGACAGTATATAGTAGTGGGGGGAGCTGAGGTTGTGCCCAGTTCCTGCTTGTCTTTTGGGACATGAATTACTGAAATAAAAGTGCAGGGTCAGGGTGGTCCAGCTGCTTGAGTACCGTTGTTCCGGGGAATAGCTGGTTTCAGTCCAAGCCATTGACTAGTAACACATTAGCCCCTTCCCCCCAATATAAAGCTGCTTCACCTGTAGCTTACTTATGGTACTTTTACACGGAGCGATAATTCGCCCGATCGCACGATTAACGATTTTGAATGAACAATGTTTTTTTTATAACGATCAGCATTTAGACGGAGCGATACATCATACGGAAAATTCACTATGGGATCGCTTTGCGATCGTTTAAGCCTATCTCACACATAGGTGAAATCGTTGAAAGAATGTTTACACTGAACGATGATTTGAGAACATGATGAAAGATCAAAATGAACGATTTATCGCTCGTCGTTTGATCGTTCGCTGCGTTTACACGTACGATTATCGTTCGAATTAGTCATCATTGAACATAGTATACTGTTTCTAAAATACCAAACAAGCAATACAAATAACAAACAAAAGCAACAAAACAGAAACTAATCTTTAACCCTTTCCTGTAAGTGCACCTGCAATTGCCCCAGTCATTACCTTACTGGTGTTCCTTGTAATCTTGCCAAAAGAGTTTGGGATGACCAGCAGAATGGGCACAGTGGAGTTACTGGATGTTCTCCTCCTCCTCACATGTTGTCCAGGTTTCACAGCCCAGTCCAGAGCCACCAGCCCTTCATCATTCAGCTGCAAATACTCTCTCACAAAGTGCACCCCATTATCCACAGGTCCCAGCACCCCAACCAAAGTCTGCAAGGTGGGGAAGGTCCTCCACAGCCACCTGACAGGAGAGTAACTCCCAAAGCTCCTGCACTGTTTCACCAGGTAGTTGGCCAAAGCAGAAGGGTTGCAGATCAGTTTATAATCTTCTTCAGTCTTCTCTTCTGTAACTGCTGAGAAACTATTACAGAAGCGTTTCTTACAGGACCAGAGCAGCAGGAGCAGGAGAGAGCCTAGAGAGGCAGCCCATCCTAGCATTGCAGCATAAGAAGGAGACTGGAGGGAGGTGGGAGGTGGAAGGTGCCTCAGTGGTGTGCAGCTGCAGGGTGACACTCACCTCCTCATAGTGCACAGCCAGGCAGGCATTGCTTCCACTGTGCACTGGGAGCAGCAGACTCTACACAACCTATTATTGTGGTCACTCCCCACTGCAGGCAGAGCAAGGCTGACAGCTCACACATACTCTAGCTAAGGTGGAAAGAACATGCAAAAGCAGCTCTCTGCCCTCCTTCTCTAGGTGGCATATATAGCCATGGGCAGAGTGAGGAACTGCCAGGTACAGGGTCATCCTGATGGAAATTTCAAAACAGCAAATGCACTCAGCTAAGTTTAGTAAAGGTCTGTGGATTGCCTGTATAATAAGCCTTCTAAAGGGGTTGTTATCCAGCTTACTAGAATGCTTTGGGGGTAAGTCACTGTATAGGTAGCAGCTGTATTATAATTCCCATCATACCCTGATAACCTTCTGGGAGTTTTATGGTGTGTTTACAGAGAGAGATTTATCTGACAGATTTTTGAAGCCAACGCCAGGAACAGACTATAAACAGGGAACAAGTCATAAAGGAAAGACTGAGATTTCTCCTCTTTTCAAATCCATTCCTGGCTTTGGCTTTAAAAATCTGTCAGATAAATCTCCCTGTGCAAATGTACCATTAGTTTTGCAACTGCAGGAAAGTGACAGGTTGGGGAGCTCAGCCAGTATATTTAGCCACTTGTACAACTATTTTCCACAGATGGGGTAATATAGGTTTTTTTTGCATATAATATTATGAGATTGCTAGTTTTGTGACATTGCATGGTTAATTTATTTTCTTATTTTATTCACTAAATTGCATGTAAACTTGCATGCATTATTGCAAGAAGAAACCAAATCAGCCATGGTTCCCCACTTTGGCCTCATGCATGTGAAAGAGGCATATGCGTGGAGGAAGGCAGACACTGTACTGTGACACTGTACTACCAAACCATAGACACTTCATCAGCTACCATATGGTTGCTTCATAGCCATGATTTTTTTCCCCCGTCAGATTCGCACAGAATTCCATGGGGAGCCAAAAAACAAAACACTTCTGTGTGCCACTACAAGGTTTGTGTGTTGTATTATGGCTCCCTACCACTCAGAGCTTGTAAAGAGCAATAATATAGTTTTGTGCATTATATCAATAAAACTTTATCTATAATAATAAATTAAAAATTAATAAATATATAGCTGTCAGGAAAGTTTGTTATTTCTTATCTTGTCTATATCATAGATTTGAATATAAGCGGGAAGCACTCTGATGTACCTTGTGACTTCTCTAGTGTGTGCGTTACCAGAATATTGGACCTTGTAAAGTTTATGTGCAATCTAATGAATAAATAAATAAATAATGATGATAATGCTGATGTGAAGCATCAAAGTCCATTCTGTAGCACATCACCTGTATATATACGGAGCGTGTGAATGCCCCCTAATATGTACATGAATGACTAGTGGCTAGTGTTGCAATATGGGGGTGCATGCAATTGTACAGGTGCAAAATTGCACTGCTCAAAAAAAAAATGTAAAGAGTGAAACCACGACTGCATAAAAAACATAATAATAGCCCAAAATGGACAGTGCCAATATCCTCATGCATCATATCACTATGGACCAACAGTTTTAGGATATGTACATATAATATGCAGCAGATATTTTACAGTTTTGGCATGTCATAGACACATGAAGCTGCACTATAATTCTATGGGGCTGCCTGGACAAGGATGATTGACAGCAGGGAAATGCAGCAGTGAGACCCCATACCCTCTTTGGAATCAATACACATTGTATCAAAGCCATTGAAATGAATTGTGGTCTTGTGGCACACATTTTGCTGCGACCTGACAGTGGCCAAATCCAAACCTGCAGCTTATGAGTATCTCTGTATGACCACATTCATTATCTGCCATGAGATTTCCAGACAGTGCAGACTTTTTACCACCCCACTGTCCAAACACCCAATTTTCTACGATGAAACATACAAAATACTCATTAGGCACAGCTAAAATATATGGCTACAGAACAATTTTCCCAAGGGAAAACACCCCCATTGTAACTGTACTATTCATAGTAGAGTCTCTGCAATGCCTGTTTACACGCGACATACATGACATCACTACATACCTTTTAGCTGCTCACAGAAATATTCCAATGGAAAAAGATGTTAATTTTGCCAATATACACAGAATGAGTCTTTCTGCGTTTTCAGACTATAGTCTGTTAGTTTCTTTCACTCTTTATGATCAAATATTTTACAGGATTCACTTTTTTATTGTTGCTTTTTACCATGAAAGTGAATGTGAGATGGATTGCTGATGTTATACTACAAAGTGATGGTTGCATTGTCATCAGTTTTTCAATCATGTGCAGAATGAAAAAAAGAGGTTATACAATTGTGGTTGAAACTTTGTCGATATATATTCATTGGCCCACTTAGATCTTCCCTCACTGCCGCAGTACTTTAATGATTTACATGTTTCTGCCTTGGGGTCGGCTACTGCAGCGCTGGTTTACTGTCCAATATGAAGGATACTATGACAGATGCGATGAACTGAACCTCTGATGCAGATGTAAACAGGGCCCAAGGCTAAGTTCACATCCACATCAAAGACTCTCTTCAAAGTGTCTGTCGCAGGTACCATCAGACCTGACAGAAATGACAGTGCTGCTGGAAAAATTACAGAAAATATGAAGGAATGGGACAGACTCTTCATAAGCCACTGGGTGATATCTGACTGTCATACGATGGATCCGTCAAAACATCATGGTTTCCTATACTACTCAAATAAATACGTGCCGCAGTAAGTAACCTAATAATTTGTGGGAAAACTTGTCTTTTGCAAAAGAAGAGCCCGTGGAGCCTCATTAAAGAGTCTCAAAACACAGGACTAGCCAGATATCCCTCCGGGAAGAAGCCAGCCAAGGGGTGGCTCTTGTAGGGAAACCACCAAAACCACCATATTAAGTGGCCCTACGCTCAATGCAGTGAAATCCTAGGTGCATTGGCCCCTGGGAAACATGAATATGCAAAAGAAGAGCCCGTGGAGCCTCATTAACCCCTTGCCTCTTCAGCCTGTTTTGGCCTTAAAGCGTAACTGTCATTTCAAGGGTCATTTTTCTGAAAACAATAAATATCTATAGTACAAGCGATTTTAAGAAACTCTGTAATAGGTTTTATGTACTAAAAGAGTTTCCTTCTGGACTGAAAAAGAAATCTCCCAGCCTCCCCCCTCACTGCAGAAGCAGCAGGATATCTGTCTCCATTATGTTGCTATGGAGAGGGGAGGGGCTGTTAGGAGTGACTGAGCACGGAGGATTTCTGCAAAGCACAACACCCTGCAATCTTCTCTCAGTAAGTTCATAGATAAGCACTGACCTTTCTGTCCCAAGAATCCTGCGGTTTAGGTGCCCAGAGAGTCTACAAACAGCTGACCTTCATGTCACCTCTTCCTGCTCACTCCCCTCCCTCGGCCCCTCCCCCCTCCATAGGCTTACAATGGAGAGAGCAGAGCCCGTCTTCACTGGCTTCTCTGTAATGAAGACGTGTTTGCCTGATAATGCACAGATAAGAAGTCGGGGGGGGGGGGGGGGGGCTGGGAGATTGCTTCTTGAGTACAGAAGGAGGCTTTTTTGGCTGATAAAACCTATTACAGAGTTTCTTAAAATTGCTCATACTACTGATTTCTGCAATAAAAAAAAACATGACAGTTACACTTTAATGCTCAGGGCCTATTTTTCAAATCTGACCTGTCTTTCTTTATGTAGTTATAACTCTGCGGTGCTTTTAACTATCGCGGTTATTCTGAGACAGTTTTTTCATGACATTTTCCTCTTTATGTTTGTGGTATACTTTGGTTGATACACTCAGTTTTTTGTAAAAAACACAACATATGCTCAAAAATTTAAAAAATTTACAATCCTTTATATTCAAAACTCTTTTTCTGGGAAAAATAGTTATGTCACATAAACTAATTATTACTGCAACATCTACAACATGTCTGCTTTATGGTGACGTCATTTGGTGAACGTCCTTTTACTTTTTACAATGTTAGAGGGCTTCGAAATTTTGCATCGATTTTTCAAATTTTCTGAGAAATTTCAAATTCTGATTTTATTGGGGACCAGTTCAGTTCTGAAGTGGATTTGTGGGGCCTGTATGTTAGTTACCCCCATAAATCCACCCACTTTAAAAACTGCACCCCTCAAAGTATTCAAAGTAACATTTCATAAGTGTATTAACCCTTTAGGTGTTTCACAGAAATTTAAGCAAGTTGGAAGGGAAATTTTAAATTTACATTTTTTTGGCAGATATTCCATTTTAAACCATTTTTTCCCTCTAACACAGCAAATACTAACTGAGTAATACCACTCACTATTAATTCCCCTTATTCCAGTGTTTCTAGAAATCCCCCATATGCGGCCGCAGTGCGTCACCTGGCTCAACCACAGGTCTCAGACATGACAGAAGCCTTGTGTATTTCTGGGGTCTTTTCTTATTTCATTTTTTTTTTAGCCATTATACCATGTGACAGAGGCCTTGCGGTGCCAAAATATTTGTGTAAGATAAGTTGACGTTTCCATCTGTACCATTCGGGGGGACATGTGACACCCTGGTAATTTTTTATTAAGTTTTTTTATGCGGTCGTACGAATAAAAAACACAATTTAGCAGCCGTTTTTCATAATTTTTTTGTACGCCGTTTACTATACGTCACATATGACATGTTATAGTTATTCGTCAGGTCGGTACGATTACAGTGATGTCCATGTTATATAGCTTTTGTTATAGCTTATGGCATTTATACTATAAATACTGTTTGTGTCTTGCCTGACCTGACCTGACCTTGTGACCTGTACTATTAAAATTTTTCGCCAATGGAGTTATGTGAGGGCTTATTTTTGTGGCATAGGCTGACGCTTTTAGTGGTACACCTTTAGGGTACATGTGACGTTTTGATAGCTTTTATCTGTATTTTTTGGGGGGGCGGGATTAACAAAAAAATTTCATTTTGGTTAGTTTTTTTTTTTTCTGGCATTAAACGGGCGGGATAATTAATGTAACAGGTTAATAGACGAGGTCATTACGGACGCGGCAATACCAAATATGTGTACTTTATTTATAGGGAATCATTTATAAAGGGGGGTAGGGAATGTGTATATTTATTTATTTATTTTAATTATTTATTTATTTATTCATGTATTTAAGTATTTAATTTATTTGTTTTATTTATTTATTGATGTATATATGTGTGTGTGTTTTGTGTTTTTTACTTTACAGGTACATATATACAGTATAATGCATTACAGCACATGATGAGTGCTGTAATGCACTATACTGTATAGTGAATGAATGAGCAGTCAGTGCCACACACTGACTGCTCATTCAAACGATCAGACCCCTGCTTCAGTGCAGGGGTCTAATCGTTATCTATCATAGTAACCCAGACGCACCGGGAAGCGTCTGAGTTACTATGGTAACCCCCCGAAGCTGCGCGATTGCTCGCGCGGCTCCGAGGGGAGTGAGGGAGATCCGGCGAGGGGTGGGGGGCGCAACGGGCCGGGGCGCAACGGGCCGGGGGGGGGGGCGGACCTTGACTGGAGGGGTGATGGGGGGGGTTGACGGAGCACAGGGGGGACGGGGAGGAAGATCCTGAGGGGCCGCAAATCTGGGGGGAGGCGCCGATCGGGGGGCGGAGCAAGGGGTAGATCCAGGAGGGGAGATCCGGAGGGGGGCGCAGATCGCGGGGGTGCCAAACACAGGGAGGGAGATCTGGGAGGGGGAATGGGTCAGGAGGATAATCAGAAGTGACAGCGGGAGGAGGCAGTGTGCCACAACCTCCTCCTGCCGCCCGATCTCCCTATAGGCCACTGAATCTCCCAGTAAGACGATGCGGTCGCATCGACCGCGGCATCTATGGGGTTAACTGCCCGGGGGGGGGGGCAGAGGCACAGGAGGATGCTGTGTGACACAGCCTCCTCCTGCTGCCCGATCTCACTTAGGGACAGTGGTGGGAGGCAGGGAAACCATGACGTTTGGGAAACGTGATGTTGCAGGAACTACCTGCTTTACATGACATTTCCCAAACGTCATTTTGCAGCAAGGGGTTAAAGAGTCTCGAAATACAGGACTAGCCAGATATCGCTCCGGGAAGGGTAGAAGCTTTCACTAGCAGCCGGCAGTGTTATCGTTTGGCTGGTCTCCCTGAGATCAGCGATCTGTTTCTCTTATGGCTCTACTAGGCATTGCTCCCACCTAGCCAGAATCCTGCTCCACACTGATGAGGGGCAACACCCCGAAACAGCTGTAAGTGGATGGATACTTGGCCCTGGTTTTTTCCTTGTCATTACATTGACTTAAATGGCCACTTAATATGGTGGTTTGGGTGGTTTCCCTACAGGAGCCACCCCTTGGCTGAGTAGAAGAAATCCAGACTGAGGGTGGAGCTAAAAGAAAAGGGTGTGGGAAGAAAAAGGAGGCGTTTAAGGCCTAGGGCATGGATGGGACCCCAACTAGCGGACCGCGGAGGCCAGCTGTCCGGACCACTGCTGCTAGCTGCGTAACGAGCACTCATATCTACCGTGCGGCAGCAGCACTGACAGAGAGCCATCGGCTCCTTCTCTGTCAGTCACCCCTCACTGGCCGCCGCAGCGATCACAAGAGGCCGCACTCTGCCCCTGGTGTCGGCACTCAAGTGATGTCACTGCGTCGGCGCCAGGGCAAGGGGGGAGCGGCCTCTTGCGACTGCAGCAGCGTGGGCACAAAAGGGAAGAGCAGAGGAAACGCTGGACCCAGGTGAGTATAAGTGTTTTTTTTTAATGTTATATGGGAGGGGCAGAGCGCACAGGGGGGGCTATAGGGCTATATACTACAGGGGGAGAGCGCACAGGGGGGCTATATACTACAGGGGGAAAGCGCACAGTGGGGCTATATACTACAGGGGGAGAGCGCACAGGGGGGTTGTATACTACTGGGGAGAGTACACAGGGGGGCTGTATACAGGGGGAGAGAGCACAGGGGGGCTATATATTACAGGGGAAGAGAGCAAAGGGGGGCTATATACTACGGGGGGAGAGAGCACAGGGGGGCTATATACTACTGGGGGGGAGAGCACAGGGGGGCTATATACTACAGGGGGAGAGAGCACACAGGGGGCTATATACTACGGGGAAGAGTGCACAGGAAGGCTTTATACTACAGGGGGAGAGAGCACAGGGGGGCTATATACTACCAGGAGAGAGCACAGGGGGGCTATATACTACAGGGGGAGAATGCACAGGGGGGCTATATACTACTGGGGGAGAGCGCATTGGGGGCTATATACTACAGGGGGAGAGAGCACAGGGGGGCTATATACTACAGGGGGAGAGAGCACAGGGGGCTATATACTACAGGGAGGCTATATACTAAAGGGGGAGATAGCACAGGGGGGCTATATACTAGAGGGGGAGAGTGCACAGGGGGGCTATATACTACAGGCGGGGAACGCACAGGGGGGCTATATACTACTGGGGAAGAGCGCACAGGGGGCTATATACTACTGGGGAGAGCGCACAGGGGGGCTATATACTACTGGGAGAGAGCGCACAGGGGGGCTATATACTACTGAGGAGAGCGCACAGGGGGCTATATACTACTGGGGGAGAGCACACAGGGGGGCTGTATACTACAGGGGGAGAGAGCACAGGGGGGGCTATATACTACAGGGGAAGAGAGAGCACAAGGGGGCTATATACCACAGGGGGGCTATATACTACAGGGGGAGAGAGCACAGGAGGGCTATATACTACAGGGGGAGAGAGCACAAGGGGGCTATATACTACAAGGGGCTATATACTACAGGGGAAGATAGCACAGGGGGGGCTATATACTACTGGGGGAGAGTGCACGGGGGGCTATATACTACAGGGGGAGAGCACACAGGGGGGCTATATACTACAGGGGGAGAGCGCATAGGGGGGCTATATACTACAGGGGAAGAGTGCACAGGGGGGTTGTATACTACTGGGGAGAGCGCACAGGGGGGCTGTATACTACAGGGGGAGAGCGCACAGGGGGCTATATACTACAGGGGGAGAGAGCACAGAGGGGCTATATATTACAGGGGGAGAGAACACAGGGGGGCTATATACTACAGGGGAAGAGCGCACGGGGGGGCTATATACTACAGGGGTAGAGAGCACACAGGGGGTTATATACTACGGGGGAAAGCGCACAGGGGGGCTATATACTACGGGAGGATAGAGCACAGGGGGGCTATATACTGCAGGGGGATACTCCATCATGTGTGAACAGAGTCCTAATTTCACTGCAGACTTCTGCACAATCAGCAAAATCAGTGCAGCAGCTGCTTCTGGCCAGTCAGAGATGGTGAATCACTCAGGGGATTGGTGGATCCAGCCAAGCCTTCTGGGAGATCACGCCCTGCCCCCTGTCTGCATCATCAGACAATGTGAATTGGCACAGAGGCCATTTTTCTTCACTTCCTGGATTTCAAACAGCTACCAGTGTTGCAGAACCGTACAGATGCGGTAATGCATTGTATAGACACATCTATATAACTTTTAATGTATTTTAAATAGAAAACAAGTTTTCCTTACGTGGAGTTCCCCTTTAAAGTGAATGGTTAATTGATTTGCAGACACACAAATACTGAGGTATTGCCTGCAGGAACCTACTGAATGCAACCCGGCCGGCGTCAGTTTAACAGCATCTGTTGCTGTGCAATGCTAAATGTTAAAGGCGGTGTCCCACTATGGGTGTTCCTTGGGATACACCTCTCACAAAAGCCTACTTCTCAAACTTAAGGTGGTAATGAAGGTGTTTGTAAGTTTCACCACTAGAAGTCAGCATTTTACAAACTTGTATATATGTATTGCAAAGCTGTAGTCACTATAGAGCTACTGTTTTTTTTTTGTATTGTGTGATTCTGTGGACCAGTGGAGATACTTCTCTCTTCTCTACCTATCTCTATTCTCCTTTCTCTGCACACTCTCTTTTCCACCACTCACAGGGACTCTTACATATCCTGTAGAAAGTAGTCACTTGGGGAGAGGAAGTGTAGCATCAGTTTCCCTCTAATTCTCTGAGGAGTAGGACACGCACAGAACAGGCATCCCTGCTGTACTTAGCCAGGGCCTGGCTCTGCCAGGTTCCCTGTCCGGGACAGACTAGCTGTGTTTGTAGTCAGACACACGTGTATGGAGAACCCAGAGACTTTTCTTTCAAAGACTAAAGCTACGGACACTATGCAGTGTTAAGTCCCTAAAGAGATCACCCAAGCCCCTGCTTTGAACCTCTCTTAAAAGTGCAGGGCAGTATCCTAAGACAGAGGAACTGACCCGGATAGAGCAAAGCTAGCGTAACCAAGGTCTACGTACTCTATCTCGCAGGTGAAACCAAGACACCCTTGGACACTTAGCTTCGCCCAGGTAACTTAGTCTGGGGTTTGTGTCACCCTAGTAGGATGGGTACCCAGACACTGCAGGGCAGAAGGTGGTTTAGAAAAACAAGTATTCTTCTCTCAAGTATTCTTCTCACAAGTATCTTTCTCAAGTTCTGGCAGAGCACACTATTACCCTAGGTTGGGGCTCTTCCAACAAACTCCTCTGCTCTCCTCAACACTAAGCTCCACGAGCACCGCTACTCTATCTGCCAGCACAGATCCAGTGAACGCAAGTCTGTACCAAAGAAGTTATCTAGTAACAGCGTATCTTGTACTATCAGTAAAGCCATTATATTTATTCTACTTGGACTCTACTGGGTGATCATTGCATCAGCACCTACACAGACCGGCTACACACTCCTTTAGTTTATTTGCCCTTTCTGTGGGTGGCGCTACCGACAATCCGGGTGGGTCATCTCCCCACTGTGACAAGAGCCCAAGGGACCCTCATAATCTGGCAGGTACCGATTCAGGGGAACAGTACAGTCAGCTACAAATAAAAGCAGCTATACCATCACACCTGTGTGCTGAACTAGCACTGGCGTCACGACACTACCATCCCTGGCTAGGCTGTACCATAACCACCAGACAACATCATACACCAAATTAAACAGAGTGTGAACATGGCCTTATGGTGTGGGGAATGTTTTTGTTGCATTCTCTGGACTCATAAATCCTTACTTACAGATCACATACACCCAAACGTGCTCACTCTCTTCCAGCAAGACAATGCAACAACATGTCACACGATTAGAAATGTGTACCGATTGGAACAGCATTAACAAGACTTCCAAGTGCAGCCCCAGCCCCCTAATCCCCCCTACTTGAACATTTGTGAGACCACTTCCATCATCATGTTCATGCTATAGGTCCTTCTCTATGCACCCTCCAGCAGCTGTGGGATGCACTGCAGTCAGCATGAATCCAGATAGCTATGACAACCTCCTAGGACCTTTATTGAGTCACTCCCAGCCCATCTATCTAGTCTGGATATTAGCTGGTGGTCATTTTATGTAAATTATATCTAATATGGTGATCAAAGAAGAGCACTGCCTCCTCCCCTGTGTGATGGTTTTTTTAAAGACTGTCCGAACATTTAATTATTACTGCACATAACTTGTGATAGCTGTTTGGATATGACAGGTAAGAGCCCGATGAATTGGTTCTATAGTTCCTCGAAGCAGATAAATTTCTTTTTAAGTACTTGCTAAATGAAATATGACAGGTGAGGGCCTGGCGGAGAAGCTGCTAATAGAAAAGTTATTTCCCATTGTAAATGACGCAGTTAGACAGGACAGCATGGTTAATGGGGAGCTGGCAGGATTGAATTATGTTAGCTGTTGTGAATTTTACTGTACAAGTAAGAAATGTTTAATAATCTCAATTACTGTCACTATGATTTATGGCTCTAGAGTTTAACTCTACAGGAAAAAAAATGCAATAAAATTCACGTTTCCTGTCTTCCAATCATTTTTCTATTAAATAATGTAATCCAGTTATAGCCTAGCACAGAGACCCCATGCTTGTGCACCTGGTGTGCCATATTCAGCTTTAGGCTATGTTCACACTACGTAAAACTACGACCGTAGTCTGAACCGCAAAACTACAGCCGTAGTTTTGAGGTTTATGCCTTGGCTGCAATATATACGAACTACGGTCGTACAATGCACACTACGTATCAGACAATGGCCGTTGTTTTCACGGCTCCGTAAAAAAAATGAACATGTCATTTATTTCTGGCCGGTAATGTTCCAACTACGGCCGTGGATTTCAATGAATATTTATTTCTGCAAAATTAAACTTGATTTTGAAATAAAAAATTTTCTGTGTGGTTTATTAGGCTGGGCGCAGTATTCTAAATAAATTACTTGTTTCATCCCGCTCAGAAACAAGCTAGGAAGCAAAATTATACGGCCGTAGATTCACGACTAGACCATATGGCCATAGTTCTACGGCCGTAGTTTCAGGCGCACACGTTTATTTACGTAGTGTGAACATAGCCTTAAAGCGAATGTACCATCAGATACATTCGCTTTAAGTGTAGCATATCAATAGAACGGGCCGGGGCGGGGAAACTGGTGCCACAGTCCTTTTTTTGAACCGCGGCCCTGTTTCCGCACACAGCGCTTGTCTTTTCCCAGGCACCGGCCTGGGCTGAAGCACTGGAGGCAGCTTGGCACACCCCCAGTGGGAGGAAGCCCCCACCCCTCTGTAAATCAATGGAGCTGTGTCACAGAGAGCCGAGGGTTGATACTTGATAACCAGTACTTGATAATAGACTGGCGCTGTGCGTGGGAATCGGGGTTCAAAAATAGGACTGCCGCACTGGCTTCCATTTTATTGACATGCTACACTTAAAGTGAATGTACCTGAAGGTACATTCGCTTTAAGTAGTGGTCGGGAGCTACATTCAATAAAAAGATATGTCAAATTAAAGGGGTAATTTTTTTTTATATAATGCTGCCCGTATATACAACATATTAGGCATCTTAGTCCTGCTTCCTGCTTCCAGCAGGTGTAGATTTGGATCATAATTTACGCCAGGCATGATGTCAAGCCCCTCCAAGCTCCCCCAGCCCACCCAGTGGGACGTACAGCAGGCGTATGCCAGGGAAAAGGGGCGAATCTACACCTTCTCCCTGGTGACCATGACAGTCCCCTTGACTTAGGTTCACCATGCTGTTTGTGCACTCTGTTTAACATACAGACATCCGTATAGAAAAAAATGGTCAACTACTTTTTTGCAAACGCTAAAAACAAGAAAAAAAGATGCATACATTTTGATCTTTTTTTTTTCTATAATGGAAGTCAATGGAAAAACAGATCCAAATGGATTGCACACAATTACATCCGTTTTTTTTTTTTTCATAAAACGTATACGTTAAATGGACTGCAAGAATGCAGAGTGGACCCAGCCTAACATTGGGATTTTGTCTCAACATACACTCCTTCTGCATCATTCGGGATCTGAAACCTCAGACTCTGACCAATCAAGGCTTTTTACTTCACGTTATATGGATACTTGGTGCTGGAGCCAAAAACGTCTTGGGTGAATGCAAATATAACTTTACCGTGTGACACCTTTCTAGCTGCCACCTATAACACTGCTTAGGCTTCCTAGAAAGAAGTGTGGGGGAGCAGAAGGGGAGCTCTAAGGCTGATCAGGACAGCTGGCAGAGGAACACAGAGAAGAGGATGGAATATAAGGGAGATAGGGTGAGGAAAAGAGAGGTAAAAAAAGAAAGATGGTGGTGGTGATGTAAATTGAGCTCATCATGCAAATAGCTGGAAGCCAGAAATTGAGGGTGAAATCATCTTGGGAAATATTGTAAACTGGAGGGGTTTCTTGAGATTTGGGGGTGGGGTGTATCCATAGGAGGCTAGTGCTGCAGTCTCTATTGGCTCCACAATAGAGAAAGATGGAGGGGAGTGCTGGAGGAATAGAGCTTGGTTAGTAGTAGTTGGTGACTACTGTGCGCTTGTTTTGCATTTTACTACTTTTTACAAAACAGATACAGTATACAGATTTGCATAGGTTACATTTATGGAATATTATTGTCAGTATTATACTTGGCTCTGTTTAGCCATGCTTAAAAGCTTAATTCAAACAGTAGAGCACTATGTCCATCTTATAGAATGGGCTGTGTTTGCCATTAGGCCTTGGAGGTTTAGGGGGAGATTTATGGCACATAAACCAATAAGCAATGATTGTATGGTACAACACGGGACCAACTGTATCTATTCTTTTCAGCCATTTAAAACTACATACCTATATGACATGCTATCAATAGCACTTCCTTGGGTATTTACGCTTATGGTGGTACTTACAGTTTGCTTTGGGCCACTTTGGGGGAAATGGTAATATGGGGTTATTTACTATGGGGTAATTTAAGATGCATCTATATGATGCCATTTATTGGTTGTTCTATCTGTATGTATTTACTGAGGGGCACTTTAATGGAGCCATATGTGACTGTGTATACTGCTATTTATTATGGATCACTATCAGTATAATCAACACTGTTATTTATTATGGGGTATTTTAACCCCATATTAGAGGTATTAGTGCAATTTATTGTTAATTAATAACAGTGATGAGTTTTTAATACAATACAGATAAAAATACCATTGGAGGGTATAACTCTTAGGGCCCTATTCTCGTTTAAATTATCGTTACATCGTTCGGATCTAAACGATTATCGTTTGGTTGAATAGCAGTTAACGATTAAACGAAGAACGAGAAATCTTGATTGTTTAATAAGACCTGGACCTATTTTTATCATTGCTCGTTCGCATTGAATAAGACGTCCTTCGCAGTAGCAACGAATGCAATAGCGAGAACAAGACAACTGCAAGAACGATCATAAGTAACGATTACCGTTCCATGTAAATGGGTGAACGATTTCAGGCCGTTCGCAATAGCGGTCGTTTGAAATCGTTTATCGTTTACGATTATGCGAACGATAATCGTCGAATAGGGACCTTAAAGGGGTAGTCCACCCCAAAAAAATTTCTTTCAAATCAACTGCTGCCATGAAGTGCCAGAGATTTGTAATTTACTTCTATTAAAAAATCTCAAGCCTTCCAGTACTTATCAGCTGTTGTATGCCCAACAGGAAGTTGTATTATTTACAGTCTAGAGAGCAGGAGAGGTTTTCTATGGGGATTTGCTACTGCTCTGGACAGTTCCTGACATGGACAGAGGTGGCAGCAGAGAGCACTGTGTCAGACTGGAAAGAAAACACCACTTCCTGCTGGACAAACAGCAGCTGATAAGTACTGGAAGACTTAAGATTTTTTAATAGAAGTGAATTACAAATCTCTGGCACTTTATGGCACCAGTTGATTTGAAAGAATTTTTTTTTGGGTGGACTACCCCTTTAAGCCGGGGGGGGGAACTAAAAATCACAACAACTGTCATGTTTGGGGCATTTTTTATAGAACTCTAAGTATACTCCCCCAACACTTGGGGGTTACTATAGTTATTATTAATGGAGTACAGTATTTTGGGCCACATATCAGGCACAGTAACTGGATCAGGCATGGTATTGAGGTTAAAAGTCAAAGGCTGGCACAGCAATGTTTGTTTTTTCCTTCTTCAATATAATGCCCAATTATTATCAATACTTTAGAGAATGACACATGCCCTATACACCAGTCCATTAACTCCCAGTATGATTCACCACTGGGTATAAAGTACTTTATGCAATATATTCTTGGTATGAAGTCTTTAGCTTCGCACACTGTTCTTTGCCTCTTATTCTGGTAGTCCCATGAGACATTTCACAACCTATCTTTCAGCCAAACTCCAAGCATCACATATGGGGGAAGGGTAAAAGCCGATGTTATAAATATAGAAATAGGTCAGCCATTCTGTATACTCAGCCTTCCCCTTCAGTAGAAATGGTACATGTGAAATGTAAGGTGGCATAAAGAAGATATAAATATTTCTTCTATAAGGTGTGTGTTATATTTCACAATAACATTGTTTTCATTTGCAGAACAGACCCAGGGCAACCACAATCTGCGCAATATAAACCAAGGGGAAGAGACTAACCAGGCTTAACCCTTCATACACAGTATAGCAAAAAGTGGAACCCAACCCACAATAACACAGAAATAGCACCCTCCTAATAGGGCCTAATTGTAATACAACACAAAACATGTGGACAGAGGTGGTGCTGGTTTTGCAAGAAAATAGCTGTGGCTTTTCTAATCCTGGATAACTCCTTTAAAGGAAACCTGTCATCCCATTTACGCTGCCCTGTCTAAGGGCAGCATGAAGTGGTGGCAGAAATGCCAGCTGTCTGTCATTTACATGAATATGCTGTAGGAGGGTGAGGCCTACAAGCCATTTGTTGAAATCTTTCTCACTATTAGGCTATGTTCACACAGCGTAAAAGTACGTCCGTTGTTGCCATCGGCAACAACGGCCGTACTTTGTACAGTGTGGAACACTGCCTATTCTTCTATGGGATCCCGGCAGGAGCGTATACTCATAGTATCTCGTATACCGGGATCTCATGCGGCACCGTAAAGAACTGACATGTCAGTTTTCTGCGGCCGCAATTCAGTGAATTGCGGCCGCAGAAAGACCTGTCAGTTCACGCAATGAAGCGAGCGGCTGCAGCAGCAGTCAACGGTCACAGACTTCCAGTTCTCAGCTGTCACATTGCTCAATATGAAAAACAATGGCTTCACCCCATAGTCAGATACATTGGGATAGTGGAAAAAAGTTCATATGGCAATACTTTTGATAGGCCCATTCATTTGGTCTATATTTGGTCCATTTATTATGGCTTGAAGGATTTTCGGAAGAGGTAGGTATTTAAAGTTTTCAAAGGCCTAAAGTTCATGATATCCAAAAAAAAATTATTTATTAAAATTAAAGCAAATGTACCTTCAGGTACATTGCGTTAAGATTTTACATCAATAGATCGGCAACGGTGCAGCAATGCCTGTGCTGCGGTACATTTTTTTTCAACTGCAGCCTGGTTCCCGCACACAGCGCCGGTCTATTCCTGGCCTGCCCACCCCCAGTGTGACGAAACCCCTCCCCTCTGTAATGCGCTTCCATTGATTTTTATGGAGCCGCGTCACAGAGGGTAGCCCAGTGCTTTAGACCGACGCTGTGTGCTGGAACTGGGCTGTGGTTCAAAAAAAGGCCTGCCATCAGTTACATTGCTTTAAGATTTTTACATCATTAGACCGGCGCAGGGATCTTAAAACGATGTAACGGATGGTACATTTGGACTACTATGGTTTATTAGTGGCTATCTTCTGTCTATTTGCAGAATATACACTTTAGTTACAAAGAAGTCAAAAGTGCTGTCTGTCCCTTTGGGAAATAGATCAAAAGCAATGACTAGTAGACTAGGATTTGTCCACTAACATCGGCGTAGTTTTTTGCCAGTATCCCATTGTATACCAGTGACACGGAGCCAGAATGTGGCATGAACCAGCCTGCACTGTAAGTTATAGAAAGCTAGAACAGATTCATACATAAATGACATCCCGCTGACATCAGAGGTCCTGTCACTTTATGGTGTCCTCAGAGACAGGTTACCTTTCATACTTGACAAATTTGTGGAACCTATCAGTTTTCCAAACTTTATAATGAAAAGTAAAGAATTAATTAACTGGACTGCAGTGGAATTTTACTTTGCTGGACTCCCCAGGGGTCTAATGGTTAAAGCAGTCTCATGAAATAAAAAAAAAAAGAATGTTTTTCTTTCCCCTCTGTTTCAAGATGCCAAGCAAATATTGATGTTCCAGCTTATAACCAAGGAATTCACCTCTAATATGCAGCCTTCTTTCTTGTGTTGTCACGCAGGAGAGAGAGATTTCTATGTAAGCATATGCTGTATGCTATCAGCTTTTATAGATAGTAGGAATCTTACAGCAATATTGGGGTATGACAGAGAAGAGTGCTGGAAGACTCTTTCCCCCTAACCCCCAGGGAACTAGAAGCATTTGCAAACTTATTTAAGTAGCTTAAACTATAAATATTTTGCTCAAAGGTGAACTTTTTTCTCTATCTCTTTAATTTGTAAGACAGATGAAATGTCAATGGTTGCACAGTCATGCTTTACCTCCTGCACTGTGCTGGCTGTGTCTTATTACTGAGGGGTCAAGCCTTTGCCATAGTACCATGTTTATATACTGATTTTCTGAACTTGACAAGCCTGTCCTCCTCCATATCCCTGTTGAATTGTGAATACTTTAAAATATAATAAATTTGAGGGACACTTTAAGGGCCCTATTCCACAGGACGATTATTGTTCAGATAATCGTTAAATCATTCAAATCTAAATGATAATCGTTCGGTTGAAACGCAGTTAACGATTAACGACCGAACGAGAAATCGTTGATCGCTTTATAAGACCTGGACCTATTTTTATCAGTGCTCGTTCGCAAAACGTTCGCAAATCGTTCGCATTGAATAAGACATCGTTCGGCCGTTCGCAATAGATACAAACGCAATAGCGAATAAATAGCGAAGAAAAAACGATTGCAATTACGATCATAAGTAACGATTATCGTTCCATGGAAATGACTGAACGTTTTCAGATCTTTCGCAATAGCGGTCGTTTGAGATCGTTAATCGTTAACGACTATGCAAACGATAATCGTTCGGTGGAATGGGGCCCTAAGATACTAGAAGAAGAATCCTCTAACTTTTAGTTGCTGTATATGGTAACCTCTGCAGAGGGAGCGGTCACTGCTATCATTGCTCGCTGCACTAGAATCACTAACAGAGCAAGTAGTGAAAGCAAGTTACCACATACATTGATCATGTCGGGCACATCCCCGCCCCCCCGTACTGTACATAACAATATCCCGTAGGGCTTAGATAGCCCTGCGGTTCGAAACACAAATGTTGGTGGCAACAGAGGGGCCCATGTTGCCCCTTACAGCTGCCTGTAAAACCCCTCTGTACTAATATTAGCTCATTCTTTAGAAATAAAAGATGAGCAAATTTACAGTAATGGCGCAGCGTTTCATTCTCTCTCGGAAATCCGCTTATCAGCCTGCTGCCTTTTAACTCAGTACCGCTCCACGCCGCTCCTCCCCTGGTGTTGGGAAAAGCTGGGTCCAGTCCTGGGAAACTGGGAGAAGTTTCCCAGGACTGGATCCAGCTTTTCCTAACACCAGAGGAGGAGCGGCACGGAGCGGTAATGAGTTAAAAGGCAGGAGACTGATGATTTTATCTCTATTTAGATTATATTGAAGCCTTGTCAGGTGATACCCCATATTTTAGATGTGAAAGCACAGTGCATAGTGCAGATATCTTAGAAACAATGTAATTGTATCCAGGTGTGTACATGTTCCAGACATGTAGTAAATGTATTTTCCTGGAAATAAATCTTATTATAGACGCTCTGGTTATCTGTGTTTTGTTACTCCTCCACAGCCAATGACTGGTAATTATTAAAGTATGTATTATTTATTACCAGAAACAATGCATTTGTATTTTTCTTGTACAAGATGTTCTGTTTTTGTTTCTGATAAACAGAGAAAAAAAGAAGGATGAATAAAAGATGTATAGTTGTTTACAAGTTGTTGTTACAAGCGGAACTTTTTTTTGTAAAAAGTGGTTAGCTATACAAATACAGACTATGGCTATGTTCAGACCTTGTATTACACCGCCTGTTCTGTGACCCGGCTGGGTCACAGAACAGCCAGTCTATAAAAAGATCTTTCTGACCGCTACTGCAGTACCGGCCAGATGATCTTTTCGGCTGCAGTGTTCTGATGTGGGCGCATCCCTGCGCGCCTGCATCAGAACTCCCCACGGCACACTGTGGAGCTAGCGGCCGCAGCCGCTCGCTCATAGTGTGCACTGACATGGTTTTCTGCGGCCGCTATTCAATGAATAGCGGCCGCAGAAAACTGAGAGATCACGGCTGGAGCGTATGCTATGTGTATACGCTCCGGCCGGGATCCCATAGAAGAACAGGGAAGGTATTTTTTCGCAAAAAGTACGACCGTTGCAAAAAGATGCGTTGTGTGAACATAGCCTATATGCTCATAATTTGTTATCATCAATGTTAACAAAAAACAATTACCAATATGGGCTAAACTTAGGAACAGAATCTAGGTAGCCGCAAGGATTTCACCTTTATCCCACGCCAGGATGTGGAAGCTGGACTTAGCTGCTAGAGGGTACCATGTTGCTTCTCAGGAGGTTCTGGTTTCAGTAGCACCTGTCACAGGAACAGAAGTCAAGGTGCGAAGCATTAAGGGATCAGCCAAATGCAAGTAGGGGTCTGAGCACAGGTTAGGCAGGTAGCAAGATAGTGTTTTCAGGAACAGGCGGGATGTCGTGGCAGGTGGCACATGTCTAGCACAGGAGAGTCAAAACAGTACTGGAGAATCAGGTAACATGGAGTTGAGAATCAAGAGGATTTCAGATCAGAATTCACAGAATACCTTCTCTAGGGATAACCCCCAATATTGCTCAGGCACAGGTAAGTGTATGGCGCAGCCTTAAATAGATAGAGCTAGGAAGAGATGCCAAAAAGCCCATGCTGGCTGTTTATGTGTGCATGTACCTTACAGCCTAGACCAAGGAGGGCAGAAGAGGAAGCAGAATGGTGGTGGCCAGGAAGAGAGCCAGCAGAGCGCACACTTGGAGCCTGTGGTGGTGAGTGACACACATCAGTGCGATACAACCACCAACATTACAGATGCCATTGTTTCAATTCTTAGAGGTCAGTTACAATAAAAATGACAAGGCGATTTAATATAGATGTTTCGAGGGCTCCTCCAATTGAGTAATAAAGTAAACTCTTTATGATAACAATAACAGCTGTCTGCACGCCACTCTTCTACAATATGTAGGGGTAGCACTGTAATTAGTGTCTGCACACAAGGCATCTCTAGTACTAACACTGAAAATCTGCTGCCCAGCATGTGAAACACAATCCCGACAGGGACAGGGAGGGAGGCATCTGAGAGGTATGTGATGTGTGATGTATTACATGTCCTGTATTACAGGTTGAAGTAATAAACTGATTGCATTTAAACCATTTTCACATTTAAAAAATTACAGATAAACCAGTTATATAGATATTCACATTTAGCAGCATTAAACATATTATGTATAAGTAATAATCTCAGTAAAAGAAAGTTAACTACTGGTAAATATATTAGAATACATATACTTATCCCGAGTTACAGTCTGCATTATAGTCCAGAGCTATATCCATAATTCTACAGGCTTTGTAATGTAAATCTCCTAGGATTTCATGTTGGTTTACTCTAGTGATTTGCATTGAGAGCTTAGACCTAGGTCAGGGATATGTCTGTTCAAATCAGTGTAAAATAACCAGTGCAAACAATAAGCACAGAAAGCATGTCGATTACATTACTCTATCAAACAAACGCAAATCGGTAGAAGCTGATGGAATGGATATAATGGACAAAGGTAAATAAGCCAAACACGGGATGTGTCGCTGTATTTGGAGCCTGGAAAACATATATAAAAGGAATGTAAATCTGATAAAAACACATACTAAAACTAATATAAAGGAGAAAGTCTTTCCATTATAGTTTTTTTTATAGTTCCCATTATAGTTTTTTGCTATCGGTTCCACTCCTGGATTGGACTAAACATAGTTAACGAAATGCTGACCGAAATACTATAGGTGCAAATATTAAGACTTTTATATAGTTAAATTGTATGGTTAAAAATACATGTATAAGTGGGGGGTGTGATTCTATATTTCTACATATGTATGAACCCCTTTGGCTGCCAAGATGTACCGGTATGTCATGGGGCCATAAGGGGTGTATGGAGTTGGTTGGGGAGTTCTGTCCGCTCTGTACCTGGCAGCCCTGTTCTGCATTTAGCAGCAGAGAACCACCGGTGATCGCCTGCACAGAGCAATCAGTGATTAAATATCACTGTAACATTTAAACATTGCAATATTTGTTACCTTAAAGTCATTATTCAATGAAAATCTTTTCCTTTCAGATCAACTGATATCAGAAATTTATATAGATTTGTAATTTACTTCTATTAAAAATTCTCAAGTCTTCCCATACTTATTAGCTGCTGTATGTCATGCAGGAAATGTTGTTTTATTTTCACTCTGACACAGTGCTCTCTGCTGACATCTCTGGCCGACACAGGAGCTCTGTCTTGGTTTTCTATGAATCCCAATAGAAAACCTCTCCTGCTCTGGACAGTTCCTGTCTCGGCCAGAGATGTCAGCAGAGAGTCAGACTCAAAATAAAACATTTCCTGCATGACATTTAGGAGCTTATAAGTATGGGAAGACTGGAGAATTTTGCTGGACAACCCCTTTAAGGAGTTTCCTTTCTATATAAAGAGTAGATGCTAGTAGAGTGTAGGCATGCTGATCAATGTCTACATAACATTTGTTTGCACCAGGTTGCTTTAAAAGAAGACTAAGCGACCAGTCAGGGTCCTAGCTTAAAGGAAACCTGTCACCATAAAAATGCCACCTAAGTTATCAGCATTATGTTATAGAGCAGAAGGAGCTGAGCAGATATTTATATATATATATATATATATATATATATATATATATATATATATATATATCAATCTTTATGGGGAAAGAGTTAGTATAATTTCTAATTTATTGATTGAAATCTCATTTGTTTTCATGCTAAAGAGTCCAGTCCATTGAGGGACACCGCCCACTGGACTCCAGAATGAGCAAGGATTCCAATCAACACAGATACACTATGTTATGTTATAGTGAATCTTGTCCCATAAAGATACATATCAATCTGCTCACCTCTTCCTGCTCCATAACATGATGGCAATAGATTAGATAGCATTGTCTTGGGGACAGATTCCCTTTAATACCATTTCAGATGGATCATGAATAGTTGTAAAATGCCTTTAAACTTCCATTTTAGAAAGCACTCTCTGTAAATGACCATATCCAGAGGACTTGGTGACTAAGGCCACAACTGATTCTGAGTATAATGTCATTGAAGCTGTGCTACTCCTCCACATAGTGGCTGCATTCTACTGTCATGCAGTACCAATAAATAAATACCCTATAATGCTTCCACTCTTCTGAGATACAGGGCCTCATTTTTCAACATAATACTATAAAACAGTGCCAATAGAGCACATAAGATAGCAGCCAGAGTAGTGCCCATTACTAGTAGCAGACATATGTTTGATATAATATAACAACTACAGTGCAGGAATATTAACCATGTAATTTATATAAGTATGAGGCTTATTTAATAGATAGGTCATTACCAGTAATAGGACATACTTGCCATAGTGTATATATAATTATTAGAGATGAGCGAACCGGGTTCGGGTCCGAGTCCATCCGAACCCGAACGATCGGCATTTGATTAGCGGGGGCTGCTGAACTTGGATAAAGCTGTAAGGTTGTCTGGGAAACATGGATATAGTCATTGGCTGTATCCATGTTTTCCACATAGCCTTAGGGCTTTATCCAACTTCAGCAGCCCCCGCTAATCAAATGCCGAAAGTTCGGGTTCGGATGGACTCGAGCATGCTCCAGGTTCGCTCATCTCTAATAATTATATCATCACTATTTAGGATCACCATGCTACCGGCATTCATTGATGTCACCTTTGCTCTAATAATTCTAGCAATCAATGGCTATTAAAGATTTATACCTACTACCCCTTAAAGTGTCACTGTCGTTAAATTTTTTTTTTGCAGAAATCAATAGTACAGGCGATTTAAGAAGCTTTTTAATTTAGGATTATTAGGCAAATATGCCATTATCTGTATTTAAAAAGCCTTTCCCCAGGCCCCCCCCTCCTCTCTTTTTTGTCATTCACTGCTCAGAATCAGGAAATCTCGACAGTTTTTTTTATCAGTCGGATCCTGTCTGTTCTATGGAGAGGGGAGGGGGAAGGAGCGAGATTAGTCGGCAGCAGAGAGCAGAGAACAAAGGATTACAGAGTAATCCTATTCAGAGTGCTATTCAGAGGTCGGAGAGGTCAGTGGTGACATCAGAGGAGAGAGCCTGGTCATGTAGCTGTAAATTAACTCTTTGTTGTCCTGTTTAGGTGCCTCATCTTTCTCCTCTCTATAGGAAAACCATAAAGACAGGGGGGGAGCTTCAAGCTGCTTTTTCATGACAAAAATACATTTTTCGGCTAATAAACCCAGTTACATAGTTTCTTAAATTCGCCTGGACTATTGATTTCTGCAAATAAAATTAACAACAGTGACACTTTAAGGGTTTTAGATCTTTGGTGGGCTAGGGTTGTTCAACAAGGTTATTGTTTATATTTTTGGTAGTCTGGTGGGTGATGTAGAGGTTATTACAAAGAGAAAAAACGCCATGACCACTTCTTTTAGGTAAAGTATCTATTAATTGTAACATGAGAAAACATATGCATATACTGTACGTATCTGTACCTGGCTAGATATATTAGGAAAAGAGAGACAGCAGAACATCCTGGAATCATAGAGGTTAATTGTTATCCTGTCATTAGTCATAATCTTTTATAATCCTTCTATGAACTTTAATGATCACTTCCTCCACCTGTTTTTGCCAAGTGTAATTATTAAAAATTATATATTGCCTCCTAATTACTGGTAAATATTATGCAACAACACTGTGTTATTATATGTTTCTATTCTAAGCATTTTTCCTCTACACTGCAATGCATATAACATACTCTATTTCATCTGTTTTCCAGAAAACAAGTGGATTGGCACTGGCCTGAGTCTAGTCCATGGCTTTGATGGGACCTTTTTGGACCCAACAGTCCTAGTCTTAGCTGAGGTTTCTGTAATGCTGTGATTTATGGTTAATAAACCTGAAATCAGACCAGAACACGTCTGTAATACTGGTGCACAAATGTCGCTAAACTAGCTGCTCAGACATTGGACAATGCTCCCTGTCCCTCTGACATCACTTCATTATACACTATGGCGGTCAGGCCACATATTCATTTTAATCAGAGGGGGAAATAAACTGCAAGAGCAAAATATGAGCTCCTTCATAGTTTGTCATAGAGCATGTCTATTATGTCTTTCTATGCCTTGAAATTCGGTGAATTGGGGCAGGTCTTCAACCCTCGCTTTCACCCCGGCTGGAATGCCCCTTGTAATGATAACTCATCTGCAGTGGTGAGTGCTGGAGTGATGTCACTGCGGAGTGCCACCCCAATGGAAAGGGTGGGCCAGCCAGGGCGGATTGGTGCACTGAGGGTGGTAGTCCCATGCCCAGTGCACAAAATGCCTCATTTCCATATGAAATAGTGTACAATTTTCCTGAAAACAACGCTGAGGATCAAGGTAAAAAACTTACCTTCACCCTCAGCACTCCATGCGCTTTAGGGACATGACAGCAGGTTAAATGCTTTTAACCTGTTGTTAGTTTCCCTTTAAGTTAATAGTGGGGTCCTGTAAAGCTACTTATGGTACAGTATATCTGCCTCAGATTTTATGATTTGAATATATTAGTATAGGACACCTATAAGAAAACTAGGCTTTCAACACTGAAATGTCCTCATATGCCTTAGAACTAGTTATACCACCCTGGGCAGTAATAACTTCAACCAATTGCCTATTTTCTTAGGTTTGGGCAATCCAGAATGTATTTTCTCCTTAAGGGTGCCTTCACACACACCAGATCCACAGCAGATCCGCAGCAGATTTGATGGTGCAGATTTGATGCTGTGTTCAGTTATTTAGATCTAATCTGCTACAGATCCGCAGCAGAAAGTCTGCTGCAACACGGTGTGTGTGAAGCTACCCTAAGGGTGTATTCACATGTACAACAAATCTGCAACATTAAATCCACTGAAGATCCTATATGTGGGAATAGATGCTAAATTTAGATTTTGCGTGTGCATTCACTTTATATTTTGCTGATTTAGCTTATAATAGCAAACCTTTGGCTGGAGCAGAAGTATCCATATACATGCACATTTACTTGTTTGCCCAACAGGTATCTTTCCTGATCCCTACATTTACATAAACACCTGGCTGGACTTTCCTGTTGTCTAAATGTTGGAAGACGGTTGAAGTTAAGACTCCTATGGTGGCGACTTATCTCCATGAAGACAAAAGGATAGGCTTAAATCTAGCATACGCGTACCCTCTCAGCCTGAACTAAGTATGTAGTGAGTGCTGCGACTGCACTAACACACTAAAAACTCTCTCTGTTGGCAAGATTTTTAGTTTTAGAAGTCATTTTTATGGTGCATTAAAGTGTCATCTATGCAGAACGCTGCAAGATGGATTAGGTCAACAAGCGCTTGTTCTGCAAGCTCTTCAAGGAACATATTGATTCATGTTCTATACGACATCCCTTGAAATCTATCCGCATTTCGGATCTAATATTTTGTCTCTATTTCTTAATATATCACCTAGAAGCAGGTCAGCTTGAACTTCTTATTTTTTGTGTGACAAAATATACTGAACTGTGGAACATAAGGTTTATTACTGATCTGTTTATGGCTATTCCCTGGAATCTTCTATATTCTCATAGATTTCTACAGCTGGTTGGTCATTCCTGAATAATCTATAAATCATGGCAAGAAGGGAAACAATGATCTCTATGGCTGTGTCGTGCTATGGTAAATGCGAGAGAAATGTCTTGTGCAATGGGAATAATGATCGTACATTCATTGCATGCATCTAATTAAATGTTATATAAATAGTTCTAGTCATTTACTGCATGTGTTATTATTCATAATTATCAATGGAACATCTGGTTTACTGAACATTACCTGAGGTGCATTAGATTACAGAGAATTGCTTCATGAGAGATTGTTGTAAGACTTGATACTGGACGCATGCAAACAATAATCTCTTACTCCATCAAGGGATGGATGAAACAGAACTAGCCCTCTGCTCTAAGACTAATGACCAAGAGGGGCTCCCAAGTGGTCAAATGACAGCTGTCAATAAAGTCAAAAGTGAACCAGAACCAAACTAAATGGGAGTCTATCACTGGTCCTGGTAAATTGCATTTTAGCTCTCCACTAGAAAAAAGGAAAGTTGACTCTCTAGTGCCACCTATTTAAAGTGGCTGCCCTGTAAGTCAACCTCCCCTAGGAGAAACTCCGTCAGCCAACTAGTAACCCACTTACTATTGCATAGAGGCAGGAACCACAAGACAGCTGTCTAAAGCTGGGTACTTCACCTTTTAGAGAAGATTCTGGCTGTTTCATGCTTCAAGGTTCTTTTATAGGTCAGACATTAAAGTGTCCCACTGTCGTGTTTTTTTTTTTGTTTTGTTTTTTTGCAGAAATCAATAGTCCAGGTGATTTTAAGAAACTTTGTAATTGGGTTTATTAGTCAAATATGCCATTATCTGCATTCAAAAAGCCTTTCCCCGCCCCCCCCCCCCCCCCCTTCTCTCTCTCACATTCACTGCTCATTATCAGGAAATCCCAACCCTGTCTGTTCTATGGAGAGGGGAGGGGGGAGATTAGTCGGCAGCAGAGAGCAGAGAAAAGGGATTACACAGCGGGACCTGTGTGAAGGCCTATTTAGAGGTCAGAGAGGTCAGTGCTGACTTCAGAGATGATGTAGCTGTAAATTATCTCTTTGTTGCCCTGATTTAGTGCCTCATCTCCCTCCACCCCACCCCTCTCCATATAAAACCATGAAGACAGGGGGGAGAGCTTCAAACTGCTTTTTCATGATAAAAATGCATTTTATTAGCTAATAAACCCAATTACAAAGTTTCTTAAAATCTCTTGTACTATTGGAACGACAGTGACACTTTAAGCAGTCACTTCCAATAGGTGGCACTAGGAAGCTAGCTTTTTTTTCTTATCGATTTTTATAACAAACCTTTGCCCCAGGGAGCAGGGATGGAGGGAGATAGGGGAAAAGATGATTAGTTCTCTTTTTTTCCATGTTGAGTTTTAGAAAGCGGGAGGAAAAAAAAGAAGATAGTGTATAGCCGATAGACACTCTGGAATCTGGAATCTTAATACATTTTGCAGTATGGTTAAGTAAGCCTATTAGATTTCTAAACTCGTTCCAATTGTATTAGTTTGTGACTTTGTGAGTAATCGTGAATAATGAAACAACATCCCTTGGCGAGTTAATAACCAGATGCTGGCAGTACATATTGCACATCTGAGATGGGTTCATGTCTCACTATTCATGCACTGCCTTCCTTCCCACAAACTATTCTTAATAAATATTCATATGAAAATGTATATGTACTGGTTTGGTTCATGGATGTATTAGGTTACCATTAAATATGGACATCCAAAGAACAGAACAGATTGACGGTGGATATTGATGAGGATAAAGTTCATGGATTGAAACAGTGGATGATATGTAGAAAGGAGACTGTAATGTAATGACTGCTTACAAGTCAAGGATCTGAGGTAATGCTGGTGTGCCAGGATGGCAGGGGGCGGCTACATCACAGTTTTGCCTTTAAATGTTATAATATGTTTCAAAGGGATTTTTTGTTTTGTTTTCTGCATCATATACCAACCCCCTTATGTCATGCATTATGCAGAATATGATGTATCTGTGTTCTCTGTGTTCTTTTAATTCTGTGTTATTTTATGGAGTAGTATACTACAGAGAAATGTAATAGATTAGATAACAATTAAATATGAGTCAATGTAACCAAGAACATCTGAACTTCATCATCTAGACTCCATTCAGAAGGCATGTTTTCATTTTCAAAAGCCGTACTAAGAATGCGGAGCAATATATTATCTGTAGGCCTTCCAAATGTTAACATGTCTAGTCTGTTCCCAACCACTGATGTCAATGGCTGACCTTCTCTTAGTGAATTATTACTGTATATGAGCACAATGTGAGCAGTGACTGGCCTTGGGGTTAGTAAGTTCTCAGATCTCTGGTCATGTACCCTGACATTGTACTTTGGTACATTGTACTTAAAGAAATGAAAATGTGAAACTATCTATCTATCTATCTATCTATCTATCTATCTATCTACTATCTCGTATCTATCTATCTATCTATCTATCCATCTCCTTTTATCTATCTATCTATCTATCTATCTATCTATCTATCTATCTATCTCCTATCTATCTATCTATCTATCTATCTATCTATCTATCTATCTATCTTCTATCTATCTATCTATCTATCTATCTATCTATCTATCTATCCATCTCCTTTTATCTATCTATTTATCTATCTATCTCCTATCTATCTATTATCTATCTATCTATCTATCTATCTATCTATCTATCTATCTATCTATCTATCCATCTCCTTTTATCTATCTATCTATCTATCTATCTATCTATCTATCTATCTATCTATCCATCTCCTTTTATCTATCTATTTATCTATCTATCTCCTATCTATCTATTATCTATCTATCTATCTCCTATCTATCTATCTCCTATATGTGTTTAATGTAAATTCATACCTGCTATTTATCTGCTCCTGTTAGGCTGGGTTCACACTACGTTTTTGCAATCCGTTTTTTTCATCTCTTTATGGAAAAACGGATGCATTTGTATGCCTCCATTTTGACCCGTTTTTTCCATTTTCCATTTCCAAACGGATCAAAACGCATCCTTTTTTTAACATACACAAAAACATAACTGACCTTATTTTTAGTACATTAAAAAAAAGGATGCGTTTTAATCCTTTGGAAGTCAATGAAAAAACGGATCAAAACAGACACAAATTTATCTGCTTTACCATCCGTTTTTTCCATGCGTTTTTTGGAAAACCGGATGAAAAAAAAAAGGATTGCAAAAACATAGTGTGAACCCAGCCTTACCTGGATGTTATCTGGATGTTACACCTTGACTATTATGCTGTGTGCTAATGTTTGTGATGAACTGAGTCATTCCGCCTCCGTCAGACCACTGACACCTCAGCGCCCTCCCTTTCTCCCGGCTGCAGGGATAAAGCAATGTGTAGCATATGATGAAGAAATTACTTCCTGCTTTACCATAGCTTTCAACTGTTTATGTACAGATACAGTTGAAAAGGATAGTCATTGGGGGCCATGGCAGCTACAGTGGCATTTATGGCCCCAAATGTCTTTTTATGTAATATAATATATGCAATAAAGTTTATTAATGTTGGCAAATAATCCTGGGCAATGCCCTTTCTAGTGTTTTTTTATGTGGCTTTCTTGGTGCCAAGAGGGATCACCTTCCTGGCATCCTTTACAAAGGCACTAGCCTTGCCTGTGCCTATGTTGTCCCCCCATTATTGTGCCACATGAGTAACACAACTGCTGAACTGAGTGTTGACTTGCTGCATAATACATCCATTGTCACAAGATAACCAGCGTTATGCACATTGCCTGATTTTAATGTTATGGCTGGCATATGGTGTCAATGACACAGTGTGCTAAATGCCTATACTTATACATCATCTCATGTGCTACCATGATAAGTTTGTCTTTATTATCTCCTATGTAACATTTAATTTCTGGTTATATTACTTTGGACTATAATACAATTAGGAATGGCAGCTGCATAGGGAACTGAATTAGACAAAGGTAGAACATTAGATATGTCTTTCACAATTAACAATCTGCAGGAAAGTTATTAGGCTTCAATAAGATAGGAAAATGCAGGGTAGATTATGTACAATAATTTCCCTGGCTGTCTGTTTTGCTATAACTGCACAATGTCTTCATTATTGAGGAGTAGCATTGTTCCTTTCAGCTGAAGTGTTCCCTTCTGACAACACTAGGGCCTATCCTCGGCCTAAGTGTCATACAATCAATGCTATCTATTCTTCTCCAGCCCTAAGGCAAATAATGAGGAAGACAAAAGTGTATTCATATATTCCTCTTATGTACATTAAGGTAAGCTATATATTGGTTCATAAAAACATTTTTCACATGTGGTGGAGACCGCCACCAAAAGCTATTGAAGCGAGAGTCCTGGTGGATTATGAAAACGAGAGCAATGGGGGCCTTGGGTTTAAATGATAAAAATGATATGAGTATGTTTATATAACTGTATGTTCTAAATGTTTTTTTGTATAGGTTTTAATATTGATTCATTTTTGTACTGACCTGTAATGTATTGTGTGTGATGCAGGTATTTGCCCCACAGTGCGTCCGGTACATATGGAGTTAATATGTTTACTTTGTTAACTGACGCTGCTGAGGTATTTAGCGGCGCTAGTACTATGACGTAGATTATGTGAGCCAGTTGAAGCGCGCAAGCACGAAACGTTCGTTGCTCCTTTCTGTGGAACGCACCTGCCATTGTTGTACTTTTCTTCCTGTAATAAAGCATCTACTTCGCTGACATCGGTGAGTGCCGTGGTACTCTCTATTGGACTGTGATATATAGTAAAATGATTGCTTGATGTAATTACTTACACGACGTTGTTATCCTTATGGTACAATATGGTGTTAATAATAACACCTTGTATATTTGTGATTTCTTAAAATAATTATTATCCAGAGGATAATACAGAGGACTGCATTTAGTTACTGCATCTGTCTCCTTTTGACGAAATAATATACCATTTTACTATACTTTGTCTTCTATAGCTTTTACTGAGGGGTTGTGGAGAGCCAACAATTTATGTCACTAGCATCACGAGCGTGCAAAATAGCTCTGGTCTAAAGAGAAGAAAACTATCTCTCAAGCACCACCTATAGGTGGCTTCCCTGTACCATTACCCACATGCATAATAGCAAGCTCTCTTATTTTTCCAGCTTCTTTTGGTAATGCTGATGGCAAAAATGAATACTCCAACAACATAGGATTTTTCTCTATAAACAACAAGGATTATCATTTAATTAATATCTCTAATGTGATGCATCAAAAATGCTGCTACCTCCAATCTTTTAAGTTTCTCTTGATTTGGGTAGAGGATACTTAAAGCAAATGTACCATCAGTACAGTAAACCATGTTTCTACCAATATGCACAAGCCTAAAGGACAGAAATGGCTGCACATCGCACCCATGGTTGATACGAAAGATTGGGAGGGGAAATTGGTGCACTGGGGGTGCTGGGTCCGCCTCCAGTGCACCAAACTAGCTAATTAGCATAATTACAAAAACATAGATACCTTGGGAATCAAGCAGTGATTTTCATAACAAAGGGCAACATTGGAATCAACATGGCGGCACTGATCAGATTGTGGTGGAAACTTAACTCACTGTACTGATGGTACATTTGCTTTAAAACCAAACCCAGTTTCGTAGTGGCTAACCTGGGGAGTGGAATCTAGGGTCTCTGTTGGTTTTCACCCTTAAAGTCCACAAGGAGGTATAGACTGTGCAGCAAGGTGATTGCCAGGTAATGGTCATCAGAATAGTCACCAGTTAGCACCTGGATGCAGTGGCATTTGTTCGCGGGCATGGTCACAGGACTGGAACCTGTTCCCAGGACTGGAACGAGAGGTTACAGGATAGGAAGGTCAAGCAAGGACAGGAATGTCATCAAAGGACTGTATATACTGTACTGACTGTACATATTCACAGGGCAGCCACAGGGAATAAATGTGATGTGAGAACAGAAGCCTGAAGCCAGAACAGCAAGGTCGTCGCTAACTGGACTGGGAAATGGTCACAGGGTGTTAGGACTTGGCCTGCGAGTTCTGCTCCTGGCATTGCTGATGTGTGGCCAAAGCAAACATAACAACCGCTCAGGCTGGTTGCTGGGGATGCAAAGACGGCATCCATAGCAGCCAGAGTACTTCTCATGTTTTTCTCTACTCTGCTCTGCTATTCCTTGTTGTAGCAGTGGCCAGTGTTTCACTCCCTGGCCGATCAGCATAAGGTGTAGTCTGTTTACTGATTGTTGATTGACAGCTGACACACCAGTCAGCTGTTGGTATCTGGGCAGGACGAGGAGCCCCAGCCCCAATCAAGCCTGTGGCTGGGACTCCGGGTTTCAAAAGTACCTTCCCCTGTTTCCCATCCCTTGCCTGCAATACAGCCTAGTTATCTAGCGTTTCTTGACCTAGTCATTTACTCTGACTTGTACTCCTGATTACCCGACTTTTCACTTGTACCCCAACTATTATTTGGATCTCGACTTTGTACTTACATTGACCGACTGTTACCGACTCGTGCCTCTGACTATCCACTTTTTGTGTGTACGTCTTGTCTCTGTTTCGTGTTTCCACTTGGATAAGGTTAGGGAATGCCACCCAGTGGTCCGCAGCCATTTAGGGCTGTTGAGGCAAATAGGCAGGGCCAGCTGGGGCGGGTGTCAGTTCTAGGGCTGCACCTGTCTGTTGTCATCCCAGACCCCCCTACCTGACACAGGGCAGCAAAAGTCCAGGACCAAGAAAAAACACTACTGGTACTAGGTGTAAAATCCAAACGTCCAAGCAGAAAAATATTCAGAAACAGCTAGGGATCTAGACTAGGAGTATTACCACAAATACCAAGCAAAACACCCAAATGTCTAGGGAATCATTGAGTCTCTACTAGGGATGATCCGAATCGAGTTCGGTTCGGGTTCGTAAGAACCCGAACTCTCGGTAATGATTCCCGCTGTCTGCCCGCTCCTTGCAGCGGGCGGATCCAGCGGGAGGACCGCCTGGAAAACTGGGATACAGCCATAACCATAGGCTGTATCCCAGTTTTCCAGGCGGTCCTCCCGCTGTATCCACCCGCTCCACGGAGCGGGCAGACAGCGGGGATCTGATGCCGAGCGTTCGGGTTCTTACGAACCCGAACCTCGGAGGGTTCGGCCCATCCCTAGTCTCTACCAAATAATTAAAATGACAAATTCAATTCTGTTCCATGATTTTTGGGTGTGAATTGTTTTTCTATTTTTTTCGGGTCTTTTATCTATTCTCCAGAATTTGTACCTTTTATACAAACCTATTATGTTGGTGTTATTTAGACTTTTATCATTCAGCTTGAAGAATATAAGTAAGTATTGTCAATGCCCCACAAGCAATTATGTCTGGATAATTTATTGACATCATAACATGAAGCCTTTCTTACAGAAGACGTTGCTCATTATCCCTCTTCTTACCTCATTTTACCTGTAGCGGCAGTGATCAGACCCTGCCTAATGCTATAACATTGTGATGGGATGATTGTGATATGTCAGTGACTTCACAGCTCACTGGCTTTTACAAACAATACTAGGTAATAGGGAGAAGGGAACATTTCATGCTGTATTAAGCAGTGATCCATAATACTCTCACAGCTGTCATCGCTGAGTTGCATAGACATGGCTTGGCTGTATAATGACATTACTGTGTATATACAAAATCTCTCTTTTAATATGCCATGTAATAACACGCTGTGCTGTGGATTTGATATATTTATTCTATCGTCATTCGTATCAATATAAAATTAAAATTTGGTATGACTATTTAATTAATGTGTTGGTAACAACATTTCTAAATGAAGAATAGAACTGTAGTCAAACATTAACATAATTACTCTACGTTATAAATGAATGTCAATGGAGTCAGACTGATTCCACCGAGTTTAGCACTTAGCTTTAGATTTCCTGTCTGGAATGTTAACACTTAGGCCTCCTTAACATGACAATATATTTCTATCCATATTCTGTCCATAATTACAGCTGCACAATCCAGCCATCCTATGTGCAGCCCTGCCTGTCTGATACCAAGCTGTGTAATTAGATGGTTAAATGGTGTCATTGTATTAGATGGTTAAAAAAGGCCCTGTTACACCAAGCGGTTATCGGCCATATTTGGTCGATTAATCGCTTGGTGTTAGGGCCCTTTTACACGGAAAGATTATCTGACAGATTATCTGCCAAAGATTTGAAGCCAAAACCAGGAATGGATTTGAAAAGAGAAAAAATCTCAGGCTTTCCTTTATTACCTGATCTCTGTTTATAGTCCATTCCTGGCTTTGGCTTCAAATCTTTGGCAGATAATCTGTCAGATAATCTTTCCGTGTAAAAGGGCCCTAATAGGTAATGTTTAAAGGCAACGATCAGCCGACATGCGCAATGTCAGCTCATCCCTGCCTTTCAACATGTTGAAACAACCTACAACAATAACGACGGTCTGCTGGCCGTTGCTCAGTGTACAAAGAGCGGCGGCAGCAGACTGCTGTTATCTCCAATGGGCTCCCCAGAAGATCTAAAGATTGTCCGGGGAGACCCTCCATCAGCTCCCCGCGGTCCTCCTACAAACAAGGAGCAAGCAAGCGCTGAACTGACAGGTCGGCGTTCTCTTGCTTTCTCAGATCTGCCTGTGTAATAAGGGCTTATGAGACTGGCGCTCTTAACTGACGAGGTTTAGGCTGTATTATACTGCCTTTAGGCAATGTTTTCCTCTAAAAGAAAAGGATTAGAGATGAGCGAACCTCGAGCATGCTCGAGTCCATCCGAACCCGAACTTTCGGCATTAGATTAGTGGTGGCTGCTGAACTTGGGTAAAGCCCTAAGGCTATGTGGAAAACATGGATATAGTCATTGGCTGTATCCACATTTTCCAGACAACCTTAGAGCTTTATCCAACTTCAGCAGCCACCGCTAATCAAATGCCGATCGTTCGGGTTCGGATCGACTCAAACCTGAACCCGGTTCGCTCATCTCTAAAAGGGATTCTAAACACCATAACCAGGCATAGTCAGCTGTAAACAAATCTGTTTGGTCATACTTTCCACCATCCTTCTCTGTAGTCTCCCTTTCAGTTCGCCCCTAATTTAGCTACCCACTTAATGGACCTGTCCTCTTGTTCCTCCTTTTAATGTAAAATTGTTAGCTTATTCTCAGGATAGGCCATCAATCTTAAATTGTCTGGGGTCAAACTCACGGAACCCCTACTTATCAGCTGTTGTTTGAGCACTGTGGCCTTTCCAGTCTTACTTGCAAACGCTGTACTTTTTGTGGTAGCTGTGCAATGTTCTGCAGTATAGTCCCATTCACTTGAATTCACTTGGGAGATGGACTAGTATTGATGGTCGAATCTGAGGATACCCCATTTATTTCTAAAGCTTGGAAAACCGCTTCAAAACCCTTTATTCCTATGTACAGTGCCCTGGAATCAATGGTGCTAGATAGAACAAGTGGTCTTTTTCTGCTGACCTGCAATCTGCAGCTCCAGCATGGAAAAGTGCATTCTGCTCTGGGTGGTCCAGTTGCACAAGCAACTGAATGGTACCCAGCAACTTCTGTGCATGACTTCTATTAACTAGAAAAGGGCTTGTGCAAGGAACTAACTGGGTATTATACAGTTGTCTCAGCAGCTATATTGCCCAGAGCAGAATGTGCCCTTCCACGCTGGAGCAGAAGATGGCTCGGGACATAAACCTTGGAGGTACACTTCCAAGTTCTGTACATTGCAAGGTACAGATTCTGCTTGTTTTGAAGCACATCCTGCAGATGCTCAATATGACTGAGAGCTAGAGAATTTGGAGGCCCAGCTGACATCTTTGTCGTGTTTCTCAAACCATTCCTGAAGAATTGAGTTTGGCAGGAGCATTATCCTGCTGAAAGAGACTGGTACGATTAGGGAATATTGGTGCCATGAAAGGGTGCACTTGGTCTGTACAATGTTTAGGTAGGTGGTACATGTCAAAGAAATATATGTGTGAATGCCAGTAGCCAAGATTTCCCAGCAGATCATTGCCAAGAGCATCACATGGAATCTGGCTTCTTGCCATAGCATACCCTACAACAGTGCTTCTCAATTCCAGTCCTCAGGCCTTACCAACAGGTCATGTTTTGAGGATTTCCCATACACAGAACTGCTGTGATACTACCTGATGCACTGAGTATAATTATATCACCTGTGAAATACTAAGGAAATACTCAAAACCTGACCTGTTGGTGAGGCCTGAGGACTGGAATTGAGAAGCACTGCCCTAGAACAATGTTTCCCAGGAAAATTTTGCATGCATACAATACCCGGCTAACCATGATGTAAGAAAATGTGATTCATTAGACCAGGCCACCTTTTTGCATTACTCCATGGTCCAGATCTGATGTTTAGGTGCCCGCAGTAGGTGTCTTTGACAGTGGACAAGGGTCAGAGTGGGTATAAAGCCCCATACACAGCAATCTGTGTCACAGCCGCGGCCCTGTCATTCCTGGTCGCGGCTCCTCTTTCGTTCCCCGACGCACACTACCTCCGCCCCAGCGGTCCCCTGCTTCCTCCTCCTCCCTCAGCTCTCTTTGGGCTGATGCGCACATCCCCGTCTCCTAGGGCGCGTGTGCGCACCAGCTCTGTTCAAATTTAAAGGGACAGTGCGTCCCTGATTGGTTTGCATCCAATGCACCTGTACACTATAAATACCTGCACCTGTCCTGCCCTTGCTTTGCTGAAGCCTCTGAATGCTTCCTGTGTCTCCTGAGGGTCCCTTTAGGGAAGTCCGGTTGGGCGGACGGAACGTGTGAGGCTCTCTCCCTTGTCACCCCTTCACCACCCTGTTACCTATGGCGATATCTTACTGTTTGGTCTGGTTTTCCCTTTATTACTCCAAACTTCGTTATTTATTTGTGCCATCTTTTATTATGTGATTTTTGGTCACAGTGCTTACACTTTATAGTATTGCTGATTACTTGTGTGATTTAGTTTTATACCTATCGGCTGTTATCCTGTATCCCGTTAATAGGGAATAACTTTTATTTTTTAATTTAAAATCTTCCTAGTGTTTTATATTGTATGTAGCCAGGAATGCACCATACATGGGGCAATATAAGAATTTCATCTCTTCCCTGACAGCAATGGGGGTAGCATTTTAGTACTGCACAGGGTCCATTATTGCAAGTTCTCATGTCCAGTTTGCCAGATTGAGATGGTATGGCATAATGTCCACAGGCTTTTTTGTAAGTATTATGCAGAAATTCCAGTCTGTCTTTCTACTATTATCTATTGCTATTATTAAAGGGGTTTTCAGAATTAGGAAAACATAGCTGTTGTTTTCCAACAACAACCCCGCCCCTGTGCCCAGGGTGTGTGTTGTATTCTTTTGCTGCGTTTACATGGAACTATTATTGTTCAAATTTTTGCCATAACGATCGCATTTAAAGGGGTAGTGCGGCGCTAAAAAATTATTCACAGAATAACACACATTACAAAGTTATACAACTTTGTAATGTATGTTATGTCTGTGAATCGCCCCCTTCCCGTGTCCCAACACCCCCGCACGTGTACCCAGAAGTGTTGGTGCATTATACATTACCTGATCCGTGTCGCGCATGTCCGCCATCTTGTGCCAAACGTCATCTTTGGGCGGACGGTCGAACCACTCCGACCGTCCCTAGTGCCGGCCGCCTTCTGCAGCGTCATCAGATTGCTCAGCCAATCGCGGCTGAGTGGCTGACGCGTCATCAGCCGCTCAGCCGCAATTGGCTGAGCACAGTTATACTCAGCCAATCGCGGCTGAGCATCTGATGACGCTGCAGAAGGCGTCCGGCACTAGGGACGGTCGGAGCGGTTCGGCCGTCCGTCCGAAGATGTCTTTTGGCACAAGATGGCGGACATGCGCGACACGGATCAGGTAATGTATAATGCACCACACTTCCGGGTACACGTGCGGGGGTGGTGGGACACGGGAATGGGGCGATTCACAGACATAACATACATTACAAAGTTGTATAACTTTGTAATATGTGTTATTCTGTGAATAATTTCTAAGCGCCGCACTACCCCTTTAAGCGATGATCATTCCGTGTAAACACAGCAAACGATCAAGCGACGAGCGAGAAAACGTTCATTTTGATCTTTCAACATGTTCTCAAATCGTTGTTGGTTGTTTGCTAAAAATTTGCAGATCGCTGTAAACAGTCTTCACCCTATGTGAAAGATGGGCTTCAGCAATCTTAAAAACAATCGCAATAACTATTATTCTTACGGATTTTCTAACGATTTATTCGTCTAAATGCTGATCGTTATAAAAAACAAATTGTTGCTTCAAAATCGTTAAACGATCGATTGGGCGAATTATTGCTTCGTGTAAACGCAGCATATCTCACTTCTATTAAGCTGCAGTACCACAGGCCAACTGAAGGCAAGAATGTCGCTCTAGAAGTAAGCAGCAATGTTATTCTAATCCTGGATAACCCCTTTAACTCACCAGAATGCGCTCGGATGTTTTCACTTTTATTGGTTTGGAACAGATGAAAACTAAAGAAGGGAAAACAGTCTCTCTGACAGCATGGTTACATGAATTCAGCCGGGTGAGGGCAGAGGCCTTCAGACAAATAGTTCTTGGCTTTTCTTCCTGAGCCAGACAGCCAATATATGCACGCTTTCTGACTAGACTGCTAAAGATAGGTTGAGTTTCCCACGTACCTTTGTTCATCATTTCAAACCCCCTCCTCCTCCACTTGTTCTATTTTGTGGTATGTTGTTTTTCCTTTGTGCTAATATTTCCCAGCCAAGTAATACAAAAAAATGAGTCCCCTGTGTGTATGTGAGCTAGAGAGGTGTTTGGGTTTGCTATTTCTACATTCACTGACGTCAAGATCTTAATAATCTTGGATGTGGATCAGATGTTACTCTGCCAGTTTGTACGTTTACTTCAGACTTAGTTACATAGTAACCTTTCTAGTATTTCATCCATGCACTGGCCCTCGGGCAATCTCACACTATCTTTAATATTATGGGGGGGCGGGATTTTTCAACAATATTGACTGTTTGGAAAAAAATAAAATCGCTAAATTTTAGACTAGTTGTTCACCCGTTCATTGCACATTGAACACACCAGTCTATTATTCACACTGTAGCAATAGACAACACACAAAAGTACCTTCATGATAAATTCGTCCATAATGTTGCCATAGAATGCCGGCTTAGGCTATGTTCACACTATGTAAAAGTACGTCCGTTGTTGCCATCAGCAACAACGGCCGTACTTTGTGAGGTGTGGACATAGCCTTATCTTCTGTGGGATCCCGGCCGGAGCGTATACGATGTGTATGCGTCCAGGATCCCGTACGGGGCCGCAAATACTGTAACTGTAATGTCAGTTTTCTGCAGCCACAATTCAGTGAATTGCGGCCGCAGAAAGACCTGTCAGTTCACACAATGAAGCGAGCAGCTCCGGCCACTTGCTTCATTATGTGCTGTGGGAGGTTCTGATGCGGGCGGGCGCTGATGCGCCCGCATCAGAACCCTGCGTCAGGAAAGATCGGACGGCCGGTACTTAAGTACCGGCCTGGATGATCCGGACAGAGACCGGCCGTTCCGTGACCCAGCTGGGGTCACGAAACGGCCGGTCTCTTACGTTTTTTAACATAGCCTTAGAATGTTGTCATAGAATGTTGGATTGGAAGGTTTGCATAGAATTTAGGTCTAGAATGCTAACATAGAATGTAGACATAAAATAGTAAGTTAGAATAATGGCATAGAATTGTGACATACAATGTTGGCTTAGAATGTTCGTATAGAATGTGGACATAGAATATTGGCATAGAATGTTCATATAGAATTTTGACATAGAATGTTTACATAACATGTTGGCATAGAGTGTATGCATAGTGTATACATAGAATGTTGACATACAACCTAGGCTTAGAATTTTGGCATATATTGTGGTTGTGAACTATTTACATTGAATGTTGGCCTATAATGTTGGCATAAAATGTAGGGTTGCAATGTTGACATAGAATCTTGGCATGGAATTTTTTTGAATGCAACCACATAGTTGCGCTGAAACTTGTGATTTTCAAAAATGTGCAGTATTCAGGCTGGCACAGCTTGCAGGAATAATTTACAACCAGGGGAATCTTAGAAAGCTGATTTACTATGTGCAGCTCTTCCAAAATTATTGCCATTTAACCCATAATGACTAAAAAAAACGGGGTGTGGTGTATTTCACAGCTCAAAACAAATGAATGTGTTGTGAGTGATTTTGATACACGCCTTCTCAGCCTGTGATTAGCTGAGCGGCCTGTCAGCTGATGGACTGCTCAGACACTGCTGCTGCTAGGTCCGGTAAGCTGCGGAGCACAGGAGAGAAGACAGGGAGCAGGGAGAGGTAAGCTGTCAGATGTTTGGGCAAGGGCTGCATGGACATAGCTAATGCTTAGTGCCAGATTATCGGGCCTTCTAATAGGTCCAGTAAACGAGCAGATTGGCACACGAATACTAAATTGATCGAGCCATAGTCAGCCAGTGTAATAAGACCCTTAGCAGTGTCAATTCCACATAGCCAATCACTGACTGACATAGACACTGCTGCAGTTATTGGTTGGCTGAGCTGGCTGTCATTGCTGAGACAAATCTATCTTTAAAGTAGGAAGCATGACACAGCTGGAACGGCAAGAGAACGAAGTAGGTGAGTATAAATTTATTCTTTTATTTTTATAGAAGCCCCAGCACCATTTTAACAATATTATTAAATCCAGAAATCCTTTAACTATGTCACCATATACTCAGACTCTATTCAGTGCCATTACGTGTAAAGTTAGTGATCTGTAGTGTTGGTAGACTAGCACATACAGAACAGGGTGCTCATATGTTCTAAAGTATAATTCTAACATTGACGGGAGTAATAGGCCGTGTAACTGGCTCCTTAGGTCTAGCAGATTAGCACTTCTATTGGGCATGGGACCTTTACATGTTAGCTTTCACAAAGAGCTGTTCACACCCATTTTGTCAATTTCATAGGGTCATAAATTTGTACCAGCACGATTGCTGTTGGGTGTTTGAATTTTCATAACTTGCCTGAAATTGTCCCTTTCATCTTACCATCCTTGTTAAAGAAGTTGTTTTTGATGCTTTGAAGACCGACCAGAACTTTTCACTATTCATCACCATCAAAAGCCAGGTGTAATGTGTGCTTTTTTTTTATTATTATTTCCATATTCTTTGGATGCTCCCTGGCTGTCAGAATGAACTTCTGTGTCTTCTTTGATGTTTCTTGGCAGTTAGCTAGAGCTTTTTTCCCATTTTTTTTTCTCACTTCAGGAATAAATTCTAATTCATCAATGCAAAAGGAATTTTTTTTTACTTGCCCCCTTTCCTGTAACTTCTCCTGCCAGTCGTGAATGAGTGTTAGTCACCGTTCTGTATCCTTTGGACATGGGCTAATGTCAATCTCTCTTTAGCAGTCTAGTCAGAAAGCATGTACAAATTGGCTGTCTGGTCTTTGACGAAAAGTCAAGAACTATCTGTCTGAATGTCTGTGCCCTCTCCCTACTGAATACAGTGATGCCTTGGATTACGAGAATAATTTGTTCCGGGCCCGCACTTGTAATCCAAATCCACTCTTAAAACAAAGCAAATTTTTCCATAAGAAATCACTGAAATGAAGACAATTGGCTCCACACCCCCAAAATAATGATTTTATTATTCTGAATAATATGTAGAACAGATAAAACAATGAGAAACAGATGAATATGTTATATTGTCAGTTACTGTACAGTATAGCAGCAGTGTGTATAGCTGAGTGTGAGTGCAAGCACATTATAGCAGCAGTGTGTATAGCTGAGTGTAAGTGCAGGCACATTATAGCAGCAGTGTGTATAGCTGAGTGTGTATAGCTGAGTATGAGTGCAGGCACAATATAGCAGCAGTGTGTATAGCTGAGTGTAAGTGCAGGCACATTATAGCAGGAATGGAGAGGATTGGAAACACAAGGGCTGACAGACTGCAGGGAGCATGAAGTAGAAAGGAAGTCAATTTGCCATGATTTGGATGGTGAGGGAGACTTCCTGGGTCGGGGTACAGTGCTGTAGACCACCTATGCAGACCACATCTGTGGCGGGTGGGGAGGTTCAGAGAGGGGCCGGGCCGTGACCCCACTCTGAACCGCCGCATTCTGCAGCCAGGGACCGTGGCTAGTAGCGGGTGCGGCCAATCGGCGCACCTGCTTATTAGGACAGTTAAATGCAGCTGTCAAAGATAACAGCTGAATTTAAATGTCCTTTGCAGGCTCAGTGTCAGAATGACGCTGATCCTGGCTCGGCAATCAGTGTATCTGGTCTGTAGCAGACCAGTATAATAGAGCACCGATCTGATGGATCAGTGCTCTACTATATACACAGCATTGATCTCAATCGGGGATCAGTACTGCATATATAGAAGTCCCCCAGGGAGCTTCTAATTACTGTATGTGGGAAAAAAAAGTGTTTTTATTAATAAAAAATCCCCTCCCCTAATAAAAGTCTAAATCAACCCCCGTTTCCCATTTTATAATATAAATAAAAAAATTAACATATTTGATATCGCCACATGCGTAATCACACGAACTATAAAATTATCACATTTCTGATCTCGCATGTTAAATGGCGTAAGCGCCAAAAAATTCCAAAGTACAAAATTGCACATTTTTGGTCACATCAAATAAAGAAAAATTGTGAAAAAAATCGATCAAAAAGTCGCATATACACAAGTAAGGTACCGATAGAAAGTACACATCATGGCGCAAAAAATTACATCTCACACAGTCCCATAGACCAAAGGATAAAAGTGTTGTATGAATGGGAATAGAGCAATTTTAAGGAATATAGTTTTTTATAAAAGTTTTTAATTTTTTAAAATCTGTCAAATAAAATAAAAGTTATACAAGTTGCGGATCATTGTAATCGTAACGACGTGAGGAATATAGATAATATGCCAATTTTACCATAGGGCAAATGGCGTAAACACAACCTCCCCCCCCCCCAAATAAAAAATATCGCATTTTCTTTTCAATTTCACCACGCATACAATTTTTTCCTGCTTTTGCAGCATATAATTCCACAATGGACGAAACTGATGGAAGAGGTGGTCACGACCTCTACTCCGATACACAAAGTCTTGGGCCACTATGCAAAACAACTTGTAAATTCCAATTAATGAAGACAAAAGCACTTAGGGGCCTAAAACATAACTTTTATTGGAAAAAATTATAAAAATATATATATACACATACTGTATATCCAGATAAATATTAACTACAAAAAAACACCAATGTGAACCACAATTCCTGCACTAGAGACAATATGGTGGTCTAGGAGAGGGAATATAGACAAAAGACTGAAGTCCAATTAGGGATACATAAAGGGACAAGGTGCACCCTGTCCACTCCTAACAATAGGATGCTTGCCCTGCCTTTTGGAGTGACCCACCTCCTTAATAGGGTGGCCCCAACCACGATGATGTTCCCTACTGTTCTCTAAGTGCAGGACAAATGACACAAAACATGAGACAGGCCTGTATTTAGAGTTCATGCTGCCCTAGGCACTTTGCATGCTGAGCCCTTCCCCCCCCCCAGGTTACATGCATGTTATATACCCTGGCACTTGGGTGCAGCTTTGCTTGATGCCCGCTGTTCTCATCAAACAGATGTGATGGAGGAAGGAAGAAGGCCGGAGACATCTTAGTTTGGGGACTGGTTCTGTCCAGTGTTGGACTGGGGTACCTGGGGCCCACCAGAGGAAATGATCCTTGGGGCCCACCAATATAGAACCAGTGAGACATGACATGCTGACCACGTCCTTTCTGTGACAAATCCCTTGTGAATAACATTTTCAGTCGAACTAAAACTCTCTGAGAGGACAACCCTTTAATAAATCACTGTGTGCAGAGGCTCCAGGTGGCTGCAATCTCTGGGTGACAACCATCAGCCCTGAAGGTCCAGCAACACATCTCTATAGCGGCAGTTATCAGAGGATTGTACTACTGTACTACAACTCCCAGCATATCCTGAGAGCTGCAGACTGTGAGTACATGCTGGGAGTTGTAGTTCCTGCAGCTGTTGTAGTTGGGTCCTATACACTGGATGCTTTGTGGCATAAAAGAATACATAGATCTGTGGGGGCTTAGTGTAGGGAAGTGACCCCAGAACAGCACTGATAGGGGGTAGATGTTTTTGTTCTATCCTCTATTAGTGCTGTTCTCTGGTCACCTCCCTATACTGAGCCCCCACGGGTGCCTAGTGGCAAATATGGCCCTGATGTGAGACACAAAGTAAATACCACACCAAAAAAATATCAAATTTGATATATTTTTGGTGTGGTATTCACTTTGTGTCTCACGTTATGTGTATTTGTGTCATTTGTCCTGCACTTAGAAAAGAGTAGGGAACGTCATTGTGGTTGGGGCCACCCTACTAAGGAGGTGGGTCACTCCAAAAGACAGGGCAAGCATCCTATTGTTAGGAGTGGACAGGGTGCACCTTGTCCCTTTATGTGTCCCTAATTGGACTTCAGTCTTTTGTCTATATTCCCTCTCCTAGACCACCATATTGTCTCTAGTGCAGGAATTGTGGTTCACATTGGTGGTTTTTTGTAGTTATTATTTATTATTATTTATTTATCTGGCTATATGTGTATATATTTTTTATCATTTTTCTAATAAAACTTATGTTTTAGGCGCCTTAGTGCTTCTGCCTTCATTAATTGGAATTAACTTCTTTTGCAGCATATTTTATACAAAAATAAAGGCTGTCATTGCAAAGTACAATTAGTGACGCAAAAAATCTTCATTTGTGGCATATAGCAAAGGAATGCAAGAACATAGAAAGATAAAAATTGCAGATATAGAATCAGCGTTGTATACTCTACTGATGTATAAGTATTCTATGTTTAAATCAGCACTATACATAAGGCCACTAAGTGTCTACCTTCACTGTGCATATGTACAGCTGCTGTCTGTCTAAATTCAGTAGCAGAGAATCCTGGGGGTGCTTGCATTGTTTGGTCAGCTCTCCTGTTACACAGCACCTCTGTAACCACACAGTGACATTGTACTGAGTGAATAACAAAGAGTATTGTCTCCTGGTAAGCATGTAGAGCTGATAATATAATTAGCAAACATTACGTTAGGGCGCAAAGGACTGGGACTTTCTGTGTTTGGTCTCTTTTTTTGAACAGAGAAAAGACCAAATATTGACATGGACCACAGTTTGGCCATACGTATAACCTTAAACATAGAAAACATAAAAAAAATTAAAGCAACTATATTGCAAAACTGCTTGTGAATTCAACCCATCGATGGCTACATTTTTTCCCCCACAAGGTACAGGTACAGGTTAATCTGTATCCAAATTTGCATTTTTTTACCTACTTGATTACACTCTAACTCCTGAAAATATAATATTGTACAGTGATGGGATATGGGAAACACAGTTTGTGTGGGGGATTCTGGCATTCAATTTCCTTTTGGAATCATAAGAGAAAAAATAAACTATTACAAGGTTCCCTTGTAAATCAATAGCTGTTTGTATAATACATGGATGTATTAGGTGAGTAGCACTATGAGTAACTGCTCTCTATTCTAGCTAATGAATCAACACCCTAATGGTACTTCTAAACCAGACAACACCTTTAATTTTTTTTTCTTTATGTTTTGCAGTTTATTGGCATACATTAAAAGGGAACATGTTTTTGTTACTTTACTGGTGCTGTGTTGTCATGGACAGCTGGAGTGAATTAAACTCATTTGTGGCTGCATTTTTTTTAAAATAAAAAATATATAAAAAATGCAGAATAAACCACAGCCTGTTTTAATAGATGCTTTAATTAAAAAAAAAACAACAACAACAACAACAACTTTGCTCATAAATGTCAGTCAGTACATGCAATCTGGGGGCTACCTGCAGGGGGGAGTTTGTAGAGCATGGAGGCTACCTGAAGGGGGGCAACTGAGCCAGTTTCACTTTACACCATGTTTGATAAATCTCCCCCATAATGGCTACATTTTTGCGACTATATTACAGACACCAGTCCCTCTCAGACTGCGGGGCTTATTATCCAAACTGACAGCTGTTTGTTCAAGCCATCATAAATGTAATATTGAGTAAAGATGAGTGCAGCTTGAGCATGCCATAGGCTGTATCCATGTTTTCCAGGACTCCCTAGGGCTGCATCCAGTTTCTTCCGCCACAGGTAATCAAATGCTGACTGATCAGACTTGAGTAATGGGTAATATGAACACAAAAATACAAGTCATGTTACACCTACATTAGGCCTACTGGTGCAGGCCAGAGGACCAAAAGGACACATGGAAAATGAGACTGAGAATTCATTTTGTAGCTATGAGATCCGTTGTTTATGCTAATTATGGTTATAACCCCAAAAAAAGGTTGATAAGCTTTTATTTGCTTTTGAAACTTCTGCACTGTTTCCACAGCCATGAGCAAAAAGGAAGCTCATCCTCACAGAGAAAGCACAATACACACGTTTTATTGATGGCTCAGAAGGTTTCATCTCTGCAATATATTATAAACCAGGGGTAAACACTCTCCTGCACGTTTGGTTGCTCCTTGATGCACTTGAGTGTGTCTTCTCTTAATAACACGTAATAAGGCCATATACGCCGGATACACGGCCGGCTGAGAATGGCCTAACCTAGTTCTCGACCACAAGAGCAGATGGTGCTTTGCAGAGAGAAGGGTTTGTTATCAGTCAGATGGGCTGGGAGCAGATGACAGTACACTCATCTAGACAGTAATATGTTTTGGTCACACTCATTAGGACACCTTAATGCAGACTGTTTATAAAAAAAAACACATATGTGCTGCATATTTTTCACTGAGCATTGTGATAATGTACTGGAAAGTACCTAGGTTCCTAAACAAACAGAAAAACACCTTACCACCTTACTGGCACCGCTGGCTGCACTGGTAGATAGACATCAATAAAAAGTATTCAGAACATACCTGTTTTCTGTGTTTTAATTAAATTAAATTAAATTTTTTTTTTAATTTATTATGTGAAATAGTATTGAAAAGGCGAGGCCCAACGTTCCCTGGGCCCTAGCACCACTTTGCATCACTGTGCTGTATGCACACTACACATTGCTGAGTGTGTAAGGGGCGGCTATACAGTACAGTGAGGCAACGCCGTGCTAGGGCCAGGGAATGATAGGTTCCGCCTCTTTGACACTATTTACAGCCTAAGAAAGGTGTTTTTTTTATAATTAAAATAGAAACACACACTGGCAATAGAGATGAGCAAACGTGAACCTGAACTCTCTGCATTTGAATACTGCTGCCTGAAGAAGTTGGATGCAGCCCTAAGGACTATCTGGAAAACATGGATACAGCCATTGCATTCAACGTCTTCAGTCAGCGGTAATAAAATGCCAAAAGATTCAGACGAACCTGAGCGAGCTTGAGGTCCGCTCATGTCTAACAGGCAACAAAGTTACTGTATGGTCTGAATGTAAGTTTTGATAGGTGACAGATTCACTTAAAATGGATAAAAATATGGGCTGCAACTAGGGATGCAGAAGTCTGTGTGTGATAATATAGTTGTTAGAATAAAGTAATGGCTTCTCTCCCTTTACTACAAAAATGGTGTTTCTTTATTAGCCTTCTAATTCCTCAATAGTGGCAATAGGCCCATAATGGTCACAGCTGCAATCTCCCAGTACTCACAGTGGCCTTCTCCATCTTTCCCCAGTAATTACAGCTGCCTCACAACACTTCCCCATTTTGCAGCATTTCCATTTCTGCTCTGGAAAGGGGTCGGCGCTCTAGTGACATCACTCAAGCACTGACACTGCAAGGAGAGTGGGGCCTCTTGTGATTGTAGGTAAAACGCTGCCTGCGACCACAAGAGTGCAGGAAAGAGGAGAAGCGCGTCCCAGGTTAGTATAAGTGTTTTGGTTTTTTTTTAGTAAGTTTGGTTGTTTAGGAGGATTACTGCTATATGGGAAGGGCTAGGATTAGGGAGCACACAGGGGGTCTATATATAACTGGGGCTGCACACAGTGGGTCTATATACTTCTGGGGAGCACACAGGGGGCTATATACATAACTTGGGAGCACACAGGGAGTCTATATATAACTGGGGGAGCACACAGGGATCTATATACTTCTGAGGAGCACACAGGGGGCTATATATATAACTGGGGGAGCACACAGGGGGTCTATATATACCTGGGAAGCACACAGGGATCTATAAACTTCTGGGGGAACAAACAGGGGATCTATATATAACTGGGGGAGCACACAGGGATCTATATACTTCTGGGGGAGCACAGAGGGGGTCTATATATAACTGTGGGAGCACACAGATCTATATACTTCTGTGGGAGCACACAGGGGATCTCTATACTACTGCGGGAAGCACACAGGGGTCTATATACTTCTAGGGGAGCACACAGGGGATCTATATACTACTGGGGGCAGCACACAGGGGTCTATACACTTCTGGGGGAGCACACAGGGAATCTATATACTTCTGGGGGAGCACACAGTGGGTCTATATACTACAGGGGAGAGTACACAGGAGATCTATATACTACTGGGGGCAGCACACAGGAGTCTATATACTACTGGGGGAGCACACAGGGGGTCAATTTACTACTGGAGCAGTACACAGGGGGTGTATATACTACTGGGGGAGCACACAGGGGATCTATAAACTTCTGGGGGAACAAACAGGGGATCTATATATAACTGTGGGAGCACACAGGGGATCTATTTACTTCTGGGGGGACACAGGAGGTCTATATATAACTGTGGGAGCACACAGAGATCTATATACTTCTGGGGGAGCACACAGGGGATCTCTATACTACTAGGGGAAGCACACAGGGGTCTATATACTTCTGGGGAGCACACAGGGGATCTATATACTACTGGGGGCAGCACACAGGGGTCTATACACTTCTGGGGGAGCACACAGGGAATCTATATACTTCTGGGGGAGCACACAGTGGGTCTATATACTACAGGGGAGAGTACACAGGAGATCTATATACTACTGGGGGCAGCACACAGGAGTCTATATACTACTGGGGGAGCACACAGGGGGTCAATTTACTACTGGAGCAGTACACAGGGGGTGTATATACTACTGGGGGAGCACACAGGGGGTCTATATACTACTGGGGCAGAACACGGGTCTATATAACTAGGAGCAGCACACAGGAGGTCTATATATAACAGGGGGGCAGCACACAGGGGGTCTATATACTACTGGGGGCAGCACACGGAGGGTGTATATACTACTGGAGGAGCACACGGGGGTCTCTATACTACTGGGGGTAGCACACGGGTCTATATAACTGGGAGCAGCACACAGGGGGTCTATATATAACTGAGGGAAGCACACGGGGTCTATATACTACTGGGGGCAGCACCCAGCAGTCTATACTATATTGGGGCTGCACAGAGGGGCCTTACTACTAGACTGGGGCACAGGGACACCTTAAAACTATCGGAGCACAGAGGGATGTAACTACTATATAGGGGTACAGGGGACCTAACTACTGTATGTGTTGGAGCCTAAAATGTTTCTTGGCAAATTCTGGAGAGAAGACTTCAAGATGGCCCACGCTGGATGAAGAGAAAAAGAAAAAGTGATAGACTCTGATCAGAGAAGACGCCCCCTGTGAGCCACTGCATGTAACTGCACTCTGTTATAGGGTTGTAGTAATAGTGGTCATATTGTGGCTGTATTATGTAATGGTATCATTGGTGATATCTTTTTGTTCTGTTCAGAGCAGTTTTGAGGCAATATGTAATCACTGGTTGGTGGTACGAGGGTTATAAGAGAACTACCATATGTATTGGGGCTCCTATTGCAGTGTGGGGGCACTTTCAGCTCATTATACTGTGTAGGGAGCACCGATTCTGATAATGCTGGGTTCAAAGGGGAGGGGGTGCCATTTGCCTTCTCTGCCTAGGGCACCAAAACTCCTTGTCCCAACCCTGGCCTGTATCCACCTGTGCTTGTCTACAAGCGGACTTATGGCCTGTTAATCCATGCAAGATCTATTTCTACATTGTTTTGCACCCGAGACTCCAGATGAGCAGCGGTGAATGAACGGGTAAAAGCGCAGCATAGAGTTGTACCTAAGACATATTGTCTTATTATACCTTATTTGACAGTTTGCACCAGAGAATGAAATAATTTTTCTATGTTATAGAAGCACAGACAGATATATCAAAGGTATTATGTGTCTAGTACACTGTCAGCAGTTAGGAACCTGAATTGCATCTGAAAGAATCACTTTTAGGCTATGTTCACACTACGTAAATCTACGGCTGTAGTTCTCGCCGCAGAACTACAGCCGTAGATTTGCGGGGTGGAACATAGCACGGAACGGCCGGTCTCATACGTAGTGTGAACATAGCCTTAATGGTGAAGTGTAAATAAAAGTGAAAAAAAAAACCCATAGAAATAAGGCAGAAAAAATGCAGTTTGGTTTCAGAGTATGTTCACATGATGCAGATTTTCTGCAACTGATCTGCAATAGATTTTAAGTACATTGTATGAACCGACTAGTGTAGAAACACTGCTGATTTCCTGCAACTGATATGTAGTGGATCCACACTGTGTGAACACATCTCTTCTGGCAGATTCAGCTCGGCAACAGGGGGGAGGAGACAGGACATAGCAATGCCGAGCTGAATCAGACCCCTGTGCTTCCCACTGAGATCACACATGCCTGCAGTGATAATCCACATGCCCTGGAGAAGTGTGTGATGTCAAAGGGAGACAAAAGTATACTTACAGAACCATGACAAGAGGCAGGATTTACATGGAAAGGGGGGTGTGGATTGAGTGCAACTGTGTCCACCAAAAGCACACCAAAATTGGTGCATGCTAATCTCATGCCATGCCAAAGAGTGGAGTACAAGAAACTTCTGGTTCTTCACTCTTAAAGGGGTTGGGAAGTCTTCTTTATTTGGGGGGGGGGGGGGCAAAGGATCTGTAGGATACCAGCAGCCACATGGTAGCCAGGGAGATGAATGCAGGCTATTGTTTTAACTACCCCATCCATGGGCATAACACTAAAAACTCCACTGCCCAGACAACCCCTTTAACCACTGTTATATCTGTGGCCTTCTGTTCTATGAAACTTCCCGGTTGCTACCATTAGTGCGGTCACTTTTTCTAGCTGCTGATGTGCATATAGCACAGTACAGGAAGCAGCAGAGCTGTAGTTGTTCAGGCAGTAAGTCACAGCTGGCAGAGCTCACTCAGAGCGTGGTTACAGGCAAGTTACATAAAAACATACATACATACAGAATAGTCAACATGAACACCTCCATATATACTAAACATAAGGGCAAAATGGAAAGTGGACAAGAGCTAATCGGTGAACGGCATATTACACACATAACTACTACAGAACTGCGTTTTTATGTATTGCAAAAATGTCATATTAGTTATAATAAGTGTCATTTTATGGTCTCCTATCTGCGCCCCCGGCAAAGGTGTACAGCAGGAGGATTGATGTCACGGCAGACAGAGGACTCCAATGCATAGGCACCCAGCACCTATAAAGTACAGTGGTACTTTGGTTTAAGAGTAACTTAGTTTAAGAGCTCACAGTTTTTCAAAATTGTGTCTTGGTTTAAGAGCATTGCTTTGGTGTAAGAGCTCCCTGTACTGGGTGGGAGCGCGAGTGGGGTAGGGACATGGTCTGCATAGCGGGGACTACAGCACTGTACTCTGACCCAGGAAGTCTCCCTCACCTTCCAAACCATAGCAGATCCACTTCAGGCTGGGGCTTACATCAGGGGACAGGACTCTCCATAGCTGTAACCCCTCTCTCCCTGGACAGAGAGTGCTCCATGTATGTGCCCACATCTGCCCTGCTCATTCCTTCATGCTCGCTTCATGCCACCTATCGGGCAAATGTGGGTCTATTGCAGAATGCATTCACATAAAATGGCCTTATACACAGGGCCGGCGTTAGGGGGGGGCAAAGTAGGCACTTGCCCAGGGCCCCCATCCCCCAGGGGCCCCCTAGCTCCTTCCTTCATTAGTGGAGCAGGAAGCAGAGCAGCACAAGCAGCTCCCCTGCTCCACTAATGAACGAAGGAGCTGAGCTGTGAGGACGGAGCGCCCCTCCTGCAGAGCTGCCTGTGCCCTACAGAAGCGGAGGAACGGCAAGCCCAGGTAAAGAAATAGAGGGGGGGGGGTTAGAGGGTCACGGAGACTGGGGGCGGGACTTGCGGCCAGGGGGCGGTGCTTACGGCCGCGGGTGGGCGGAGCCTCGGGTGTCTTTATAAAACAGTAACCCCCTCCCCATATACTAGCCTAGCGAACAGTATACAGGAAGGGGGCAGGGGATCTTGTATGATGCAGTCCCCCCTTCCACCATATACTGTTCAGGGCCCTCCTCCCTCTGTATCTATGGGCACCAGGCCCTGAGCAGTACATGATGGAGGTGGGTGCTGAATCACACAGCATCCTGTATGATAAAGTACCCCCATATCTCTCCTCTGCTCTACTACTACCCCCAATACTACTCCTAATACTGCCCTACTATTACCCCCAATACTACTCCTAATACTGCCCTACTATTACCCCCAATAGTGCCCTACTACTACCCCAATACTACTCCTAATACTGCCCTACTACTACCCCCAATACTACTCCTAATACTGCTCTACTACTACCCCCAATAGTGCCCTACTACTACCACCATCAATACTACTCCTAATACTGCTCTACTACTACCCCCAATAGTGCCTTACTACTACCCCAATACTACTCCTAATACTGCCCTACTACTACCCCCAGTAGTGCCCTACTACTACCCCCAATACTACTCCTAATATTGCTCTACTACTACCCCCAATAGTGCCCTACTATTACCCCCAATACTACTCCTAATACTGCCCTACTACTACCCCCAATAGTGCCCTACTATTACCCCCAATACTACTCCTAATACTGCTCTACTACTACCCTCAATACTACTCCTAATACTGCCCTACTACTACCCCCAATAGTGCCCTACTACTACCACCATCAATACTACTCCTAATACTGCTCTACTACTACCCCCAATAGTGCCCTACTATTACCCCCAATACTACTCCAAATACTGCTCTACTACCCCCAATACTGCCCTACTACTACCCCCAATACTACTCCCAATACTGCTCTACTACTACCACAAATACTGCCCTACTACTACCCCAATACTACTCCTAATACTGCTCTACTACTACTCCCAATACTGCCCTACTACTACTCCTAATACTGCTCTACTACTACCCCCAATACTGCTCTACTACTACCCCCATACTGCCCTACTACTACCCCCAATACTACTCCTAATACTGCTCTACTACTACCCCCAATACTGCTCTACTACTACCCCCAATACTGCTATACTACTACCCCCATACTGCCCTACTACTACCCCCAATACTACTCCTAATACTGCTCTACTACTACCCCCAATACTGCTCTACTACTACCCCCAATACTGCTCTACTACTACTACTCCCAATACTACTCTACTACTACCCCAATACTGCTCTACTACTACCCCCAATACTGCTCTACTACTACTACTCCCAATACTACTCTACTACTACCCCTAATACTGCTCTACTACTACCCCAATACTGCTCTACTACTACCCCCAATACTGCTCTACTACCATTGCTATTATTACCTCCACTCCTGATACTACTACTACTCCCAAAACTGCTACTCCCCTTATCTACTACTACACCCCTCATCTTATATGCTTCTACTATTGCTACACCCCTTATCCACTATGCCTATACTACTACACCCATCAAAAAATAAATAAAAAAAATCGAGAAAAGAAAAAACGAGATTTTATTTTTTGCCCACATCACCCCAGCCCTAGGAGATGCTATGTGCTGGGGGCGGGGGGGGGGGGGGGCATTTAACTATCAGTGGAGATGCTATCTGCTGAGGGGGCAACTATCAGTAGAGATGCTATGTGCTGGGGGGGGGGGGGAACAGGGGAGATGCTATGTGCTGGGGGGGGGGTAACTATCAGGGGAGCTGCTATCTGCTGAGGGGGCAACTATCAGGGGGCTAGCTAACAGGTGTAAAACCTACAGTGAGATGCCTCCTATATTGGTGGATACTACATACTGGGTGGTGGAGGTAACTACCAGAAGAATTACCTACAGAGGGATACCGACTATATGTACTATGGAGGCACAGAGGGACCTATCTACTATATAGGGCACAGAGGGGTCTTATTTAAGGTCACAGAAGATCACCCCACCTCGAGCAGCGCGCCAACCGCTGACAAAAAAGTATCGGGACCTTAAATTGCTGCTACAATGTTTTAGCATTTGGGGCCCCACCTTCAACTTTGCCCAGGGCCACATTTTGTCTAAAACTGGCCCTGCTTATACATACCCAAAATAATGCACAAAAGTCTGCTTGTCAAACTGCAATGTGATCACTTATGGCTGACAGAATACCCACCACTTCTAGTGGCACCCCAACAGAAACTCCTGCCCAGTATTGGCGGGGTTATAACACGGTGCCCCCAGTGATCACCGTGCCCTGCAGCAGAGACCCGGGAGAGTCACGTGATCAGCACAGCGCGAGCCTCAGCCCTGCAGCCACGTGCCGCTGCCCCGCCGTGTGATGACGCGCGGGGGGGGGGGGGGGGGTCACATGACAGCTGTCAGCTGATCCAACATGGCTGAGCCCAGACTTCCCTGATCTCACCTGACCCAGTTTGGAAGCGCTGCTGCGGCGGTCCAGAGAGGACAGTGCGGGGATAGCGGTCAGTATACAGAGCCCGGCACGTCTAGTCAGCCTAGAGGTGTCCCGCACTGTGTAGCGGTGCCGCAGCTGTCAGTGTGCACTGTGCTCTGCATGACAGCGATACTAGTGCAGCCTGTATGTGGTGTATAGTGACAGCAGAGACCAGCAGCAGGTAAGAGGCACCCTTATGGCCAGCACTTATATACTATGTGTTATAGAGACTCCTTTATAGTCACTAGATTGATGGGGTCCTCTCCTGAGGGTTGCTGCTCAGTCGTATGCTAGTATATAGGCAGAAGTATAAGGGGGCGTTCACACATTTGTGCTTGTAGATGCAGTTTTTAAAACTAAAACAATTAATTAATTTTATAGGCTCTCAACAAGCTCTGATTGACTTGTACATAAAATTCCTACAAAACTGATAGCTCACAACAAAATGTAATGAACAATATATACTTTATTGATGATTCATATGAAGTTCATAAAAACACATATAAAAATTACAAGATAACAATACAAACAGATTTAAACAGATGACATAGGTGAGCCACAGAGATCACCCGGACAGAGTTAAACGGTAAGAGGAAGCATGGTACATTTAATCAAGGGCCCAACCAAAGGGAAGAATTTTTTACAAAGTGCCTAGTGCAAGGGATCTAGTGTCCAATGAATATGTATAGCAGCAATGAAGGTATATATTAAAGTGCAAAAATGCTGTAGAAATATTGTATAGGAAATCTCGCACATATGAGCGACTAGTGACTACATAAACACATAGTTGGAGCAACAATGCCTAACCAGCTTCCAAATAAATAACAAACTAGTGCAGGATATACCTCAAGTCCGGGGACTGCGTGGTCCTCCTCCTCCCCACTTGTACATAGTGGATCGGTGCAGTTATTATTGGTCTGCCGTCTACAAGGACCCTCAGTAGTGCTTGTAGTAGTCCTTGTGCTCCATTTATAATCTCTTTCTAATTTTGGCCTCACACACACTTTCTGTCTGATGTGACTTCCCTTATTCATATACACTCCTGGTTTTACTTCAAAAAGAAGGAATAACCAATCCTGCACGTGTACAGGCAGCCTGAGCAATGCTTTTTCAACAGATTCTCTAAAACTTTAAAGGGGTTCTCCAGTGCTACAAAAACATGGCCACTTTCCCCCTACTGTTGTCTCCAGTTCAGGTGCGGTTTGCAATTAAAGAGGACCTGTCACCCCCGGTGACAGGGTGACAGGCTCCTGACCCCCCGTTAGAGCCCCCTATACTCACGTGATCCCGCCGGGTCCCGCTTCTGGAGATGGTCGGGTCACAGAGATATCGGCGCCCGAAGCCCGACGCGCGCTCCTCAGATGAGTCCCAACACTCATAGAGAATGACAGGAGGGTCCAGCGCTCCGTCATTCTCTATGAGCGTTGGACTCGACCATCTCCAGAAGCGCGACCCGGCGGGATCACGTGAGTATAGGGGGGTCGGGAGCCTGTCACCCCGGCACGGGGGGTGACAGGTTCCCTTTAAGCTCCATTAACTTCAATGGAACTTAGTTTCAAAACCCCACTTAAACTGGAGACAACAGTAGGGGGGAAAGTGGCCATGTTTTTGTAGCACTGGATAACCCCTTTAAGGGTAGCTTCACATGTACCGAATCCGCAGCGAATTTCACCCTGCAAGTTTGCTGGGTCACAAATCCCCAGTGGAATCAAAGTTGCAGCGTAAAATCCGCTCTGGATCCGGTACGTGTGAATACACCCTAAGGGTAGCTTCACACGTACAGTATTGCAGCGGATTTTCTGCTGCAGATGCACAGCAGATTTAACTAAATGAATGAACACAGTATTAAATCCGCACTGTCAAATCTGCTGATCAGCAAATTTGAAGCTGTGTTCATTCACTTAGTCAACATGTGAAGCTACCCTAAAGGACAATCCGGCTTTAGGATTTTTTTTCCAACTGCAGGGGCACGGGGAAAACATAACAAACAATACTAACTCGCCATTCGGGGATCTCCGGCAGAGTTGACATCACGACCTGTTTGATGGACTGGATGCCGCTCCAGTCACTGATTGGCTAAGTGGACTGTCTATTACGCAGGACGGGCATTTTCCCCTGAGTCGTGATGGAAATAGCCCTCCAGGGGGGTCCCAGGGACGGTCACATCGCTCATCACGGGCTCAGGGAGAGGTAATCAAAGGTTGCTTGTTTTTTTTTTCCTCCCCTGTCTCCTGTCACATCTTTGCCAGGGCTGGACTTCTTCTTTAATAGTTAGTGACGAGCCTGTGATGCTGTACTCTGAGGCTAGTAAGTAGATCCGTAGTGGGTTTTCATGACCATTGGCAGCAGAAATCTGCCGATGAAATTAAGATTTCTGTAGTGCATGCACAATCATGAATGGATTAGCTGTATTGATTATTAGTGGATCTAATCCATGTCTTCTGGGGATTACATTATAACATCCATACAGTGGAATGACGGAGGAGCAGCACAATGTAACTTTAGAAGAAAGATGTTTCAGACGTGTTATTTGATCAGACTTGTAAGCAGTGCTTGCTGATGCTGCATGTGGCTATATTTTACATTTAGTTTAGGGATGGTCCGAACCGAGTTCGGATCGGGTTCGTACAAACCCAAACCCTCGGTAATGATTCCCGCTGTCTGCCCGCTCCGTGCAGTGGGCGGATCCAGCGGGAGGACCGCCTGGAAAAATGGGATACAGCCATAGCCATAGGCTGTATCCCATTCTTCCAGGCGGTCTTCCCGGTGGATCCGCCTGCTGCACAGAGCGGGCAGACAGCGGGAATCCGATGCCGAGCGTTCGGGTTCTTCCGAACCCGAACCTCGGCGGGTTCAGACCATCCCTAGTTAAGTTGTGTGATGGTTCTGTAAAAAGTTGGAAAATCTTTACACATTCACTGATAGAATTCAGTGGGATACGCTATTCTTTACAGATTGTAACCTTTTGGCATCCACATAGTTTGCAAATAAATGCGGATCTGCAATGAGCAAACTGGTTACATCTTTTTTTTTTTTTACCTAATTAACTTTATTAAAACGACTCTGTACCCACAATCTCCCCCCCCCCCTCCCCAAAACCTCTTGTACCTTTGGATAGCTGCTTTTAATCCAAGATCTGTCCTGGGGTCCGTTCGGCAGGTAATGTAATTATTGTCCTAAAAAACAACTTTTAAACTTGCAGCCCTGTGCCCAATGGCCGTGGCCTAGATTGTGTATGCATTAGGCTGGCACACCCTCTCTGTCCCTCTTCCCTGCCCTCTTCATCATTAGGAATGCTCCAGGCAGATTTTCTACTATTCATCACCTGTGTCAGCACGGCACATGGGCTGGATCGTTAAGGCACCTGTGTAGTTTTCACTGCAGAGGAATATGAAAAATGGTGAAGAGGGTGGGGAGGAGGGACAGAGGGGTGGTGCAAAGTTAGGGCACAGATGCTCTAGGCCACGGCTGTTTGGCACAGGGCTGCAAGTTTAAAAGTTGTTTTTTAGGACAATAACTGCATCACCTGCCGAACGGACCCCAGGGCAGCTATCCGAAGGTACAAGTGGTTTTGGGGGGGAACAGATTGTTGGTACAGAGTCGCTTTAAACCAGTACGGTACAGATTTAATAAATTTTCTAAAAATTACGGAATGTGGATGCACTACAGATGCACAATCCGTATTTTTTTTTTAATCGGATTGCGAATGTTGATAGTATGTGGAATGTGGAAAGTGTATACGGGCCAGAAAAAAAACAAACATGTACCTGTACATAAGGCCTTATTTAAAAGGACACATTGTAAGGCTAGGTTCACTGCGTTTTACCTTCTACCTCAATGCTGTTTTTGTTTTCTGTTTTGCCAACAGAGAAATGCAAACAAGCGGATCTATAAAACTCCCCATTGGTTTCAATTGGTTTTTATTGTGCTCCATTGTTCACTTATGTTCAACTGACTGTCACTGCAAAAAAACTAATCATGAACCTAAAGAACACATCTGTTTTTTGGATTTTTTTTTTTACATTATGAGCAAATTAACATTACAAATTTAATCGTTGGTAGAGTAAGCAGAAGCTGTTGGGGATCACTTGGATGACTTGTGAGTAGAGATGAGTGAATATCGAGCATGCTCGAGTCGATCCGAACCCGAACTTTCGGCATTTTTTATTAGCAGTGGCTGCTGAACTTGGATAAAGCCCTAAGGCTATGTGGAAAACATGGATATAGTCATTGGCTGTATCCATGTTTTCCAGATAACCTTAGAGCTTTATCCAAGTTCAGCAACCACCGCTAATCAAATGCCGATCGTTCGGATCGATTTGAACCCAGCACCCGGTTCGCTCATCTCTACTTGTGAGTAATTCTAATCTTAAAAACACAGATGAACTAAAAGAGAAAAGATATGGGAGGAGGAACGTAAAGGGAAGCAACAAAGTGTGACAGGAGGTCCCTTGGATGAATCTCACTGCTCTGAATGTGTCTGGGAAGTCAGGGACAGTGTGAGTATACTGAGGTTACCAGACTGTCTCAATATCGGCACAAACCAGGCAGAGAATATGTAATATAATTAGACCGACTATCAAATTTCACAGGCAAGCTACAACATTCAAAGGGAATCTGTCAGCACTTTTTCTGCTTCTGAGGTGCTGACATTGTGAGGAAGGTGTGTGTGTGTGTGTGTGTGTGTTACACCTTTATTTATCCGGTAGCTGCTGTACTTTTTCCACAATCTGATCCGTAACTCGCGGCACAAGTGCCAAAGAGGAGTCATGGTGCCCCATTCGTACCCCACTTCGTCCTGCCTCCCAACTACTTCCTCCTCCCAGCTTCACCTGAATATTTATTGCAGGCTGCCTCCGGCCTTTTGGCAACGTCATCTGTCGCTGCGCATGCGCCGTTGACTGCAAAGGCCCCGCGCGCACTTGTCAGTTCCTGATGAACAATTCGCGCATGCGCCGTAGAGTGGCACAGGTGCACTGTGCGCATTAGTTGAGGGCATAGGCTCTGTCCGGAATTGTTTGTCGGAAGCACTAGGGCGCATGCGCGAACTGACAAGGGTGCGCGCAGCGTTTGCCGTCAACGGAGCATGCGCAGCGACAGATGACGTTGCCAGGAAGGCCGGAGCCAGCCCGCAATGAATATTCAGGTGAAGCTGGGAGGAGGAAGTAGTTTGGAGGCGGGACGAAGTGCGGCACAAACACGGCACCATGACTCTTCTTTGGCACTTGTGCCGCAAGTTACGGATCAGATTGTGGAAAAAGTGCAGCAGCTTCCAGAAAAATAAAAGTAACACAGACACTAACACACACACCTTCCTCACAATGTCAGCACCTCAGAAGCAGAAAAAGTGCTGACAGATTCCCTTTAAAGAATAGGGCTCCCCATTTCTACTAATAGGGAAGAGTATAGGTGAGGGTAGGACAGGGTGTCACGACTGCAGCCATATGACATCTATACTTTTAACATTGTGTTTGTTGTACTAAATGCTAAAAGTAAAATTCCTTGTTTCCCACAAGAACAATCCCTAGGACAGGCTCATTACAAATTACTAGTCAGACCACACTCGGAATATTGGCCTAGATTTACCAATGCTGTCAGCCCACACTCACAAAACCATGCCAAAAACACCCCAAAAAATGCAGTTTCCATCCACATTGACTTCAGTGGGGAATGTTTTAAAAAATGCATGGATTTCAGAGATAGCACTGAAAAAAGTGGAGGAAAATGCCCGAAAATCCAGCAGAATTGCATGCATATATTCAGTTTAGTTTTTGAAGTATTTGATGGTATAGATGTTTTTGTTCTATCCATATGCTTAATATCTTCTTGAAGTTCATTCCAAGTGACCAGAAATATCCGTTTTGTCAGAAATCCTAATGTGACTCAGATGTAGTGCACATGACTGATAGTACTAAGCCATAGAAATTAGTGAAGCTTATTTACTCGGCATTTAAATAATCCTTTGCTTGATTTCATAGGCTTCAAGTACTAAGATGTGATGAGTCTACACCTTCACGCTTCCAACTAGCCTTGCCAAAATGGAGTGGTTGGTAAAGTCTGTTAAGAAAGAACTTGGCATTGACCAGAATCAGCTTGCTGTCTGTGAGTCAGAGAGTTATGTGGTTGCCCTTGTGTCTCAGAAATGGCTTTTAAACCTGAAGGAGCGTAGAGCAGTTCCAGTGCAATGCCCTAAGCCCGACGGATTCAGCTGCGTGGAAATACAGACTTTTCTGCAGAGATCTGTTCACAAGTTACCAGCTGGCTGGACAAGGATAGAGATTCATGGACTGAAGAAAGAAAAGCTAGCCTATACTGTGGCTTTAGACAATGGTTTTCTACAAGGAAGTAGTGGTGATTCTGAGTCTTTGATTAGGTTTATGCATAATGTTGCTCAGCAGAACTATAAGAATATGTGGAACAAAGCTCGTCGGACTTATGTAGAACCCTATGAAAGCCTAACTAAAGTGCCAAGCATGCAGGCCCTGGACGCTCTAAGACTGTCTCTCCAAAAAGTCTACTGTTGTTCCTTCATACACACAACTAAGACAGCCACAAATGTGTCGCCCTCTAAAGAAAGTGCCAATTTTGTTGTAGGGTCATCTTGTCCGAATATTGTTCCAGCTGAGGCTCTTATAGAATCTGGTGACATGATTTTCATTATATTACCATATGTGCAGTATTCCTTGTATGATGCTGTCACATTCAGCCCAGCTAAGCTTGCAAATAGCCATGCCAAAGTTCTCTTTATTCTATATAATATCCTGCAGGCCGTGAAAGTTTGTCACCAGGCAGGCCTATCCAGTGGAGCTATATCTTTATGCAATGTAGCTGTGGATGAAAAACTTTGTAGTCAGTTAAGACCCAACTTTATTGACTATGAGACACCGATAGAAAGTGTTTTGGACAGTACCGACCATTCAGGAAACATTGCAGAGCAAGTGAAATGTAGTCGACTTTGTACCTCATGCAACAGTGAGCTGACAGAACTAGTTATTGGCTGGATTCATGGAAGAGTTAGCAACTTTGACTATCTTATGTACTTGAACAAACTGGCTGGAAGAAGAGAAGGCGATCCAAATTACCACCCAGTCTTACCATGGGTTGTTGATTTTACCACCAAAAATGGCAAATTTCGAGACCTAAAGAAATCTAAATTCCGACTTAACAAAGGGGATAAACAGCTTGAATTCACATATGAGATGACAAAGCAAGCCTTTGTTGCTGGAGGTGGGAGTTCAGACCAGTTGCATGTTCCTCATCATATCTCTGATGTACTGTCCGACATCACTTACTATGTGTATAAAGCACGGAGGACACCAAAAGCAGTGCTGTGCTATCATGTACGGTCACAGTGGGAACCAAATGAGTATCCTGCAAGCATGGAACGTATGCAGGGGTGGACACCAGATGAATGTATTCCAGAGTTTTATACAGATCCTACCATATTCAAATCCATTCATCCCGACATGCCAGACCTTGACATTCCATCCTGGTGTAGCTCCTATGAAGATTTCATCCATGTTCACCGAGTCCTTCTAGAAAGTAAGGATGTTTCTCAGGATCTTCACCATTGGATTGATCTCACATTTGGGTACAAGTTGACAGGGAAGAATGCAGTCAAAGAAAAAAATGTATGTCTTCATCTGGTGGATAATCATACTAACTTGACATGCTATGGAGTTGTACAATTATTTGATCAACCACATCCTAAGCGTCTTCTTGGCCCCGGGTATTCCCTATTTGAAGCCCCTAATATAGTCCCATCTAAAATAATTGAGATGACTGCATGTGATGATAAAACTAGTGTCAGTGGTCTGGTTCTAGAGGCCACTGCTTGTGACAGCCACTGGACAAGTGAAAAAGTGAGCTCTGTTGATGATGATCTAGAACAAGGGACAGAAGCTCTAGATGCTTTAGGTTCTACGGGAAAGAATGGTGAATCCAACACTATACCCTCCCTCCAAATAACTAGTGCTGGTAACTTTTCCAGTGAAAGTAGGCCACCACCAGTTAAGTCTAACAGACAGTATAGGGGGCTTCCTGAGGAAAATAGTGGAAAAATAATACTTCCTGAAGGTTTTAACCCTATGCAGGCTCTAGAAGAACTGGAAAAACTGGACAACTTTCTAGTTCGAGGTTTGCATAGCAGCACTCTTCCTGTGAAAGAGTCTCAAAAGAAGCTTCTGCTGAGCCTGCAAAATTTTTTTGATAGAGATATTCAGGCTCTGGGTGTGATGATAGCAGAGATTATTTTTGCACCAAAAATTCACACAATGGCACCAAAAGCGCCACTGAAGGAGCGGTATTCTCTGGTCCGTAATCTGAGCAGACATCATGTTAAAGACGTTCCGACTCCTCTTTTACAGATGCTGGAGTCCCTATTGCAGATGCATACACCAGATAAAAAGCTTTTTGGTGTTAAGAACGTTGAGGAACAAGTAAAACTTTTTGAATTTCCCCACATTTTTAAAGGTCTTCCTCCACCATGTCCCGCACAGCTCCTTAGTCCTTTTTGTTCCACCATTCCTTTCCCTAAGTATTTTCCAAACCTTCATAAGTTTATTTTAACCTATCAGTCCAGAAGAACAGAAGATGACAGCCAAGGTCGTGAACTTGTGTTCCAATTGTGGCAGCAAATTGATGGTATTCTTTGTGATATCACCCCTGAGGGGTTAGAGATCATTCTTCCTTTCATCCTTTCTTTAATGACAGAACAGAGCACGGCTGTATACGCAGCCTGGTATCTTTTTGAGCCTGTGGCCAAAGCTTTAGGGCCTAAAAATGCAAATAAATACCTGATGAAGCCGCTCATTGGTGCATATGAAAACCCTTCCTATCTCCATGGAAGATTTTACCTTTACACAGATTGCTTTGTGGCCCAGCTCATAGTACGTTTGGGCTTGCAAGCATTTCTTTCTAATCTACTCAATCATGTGCTGCAAATACTTGTTGGTGTGGAAAGTTCAGGTGATGAAGGAAAGCTCCTCTCCGGAGCTGCCGAGGATGAGGAGAGTGGTGGAGACAGCCCCGTCTCCTGTGAATTTGGTGAAAGTAGACACACGAGTGTAGATCGAAGTTCCTCATCCCATGAACTCTTAGACTATACCTCTGGAGTCAGCTTTCATGACCAGGTTTACCTGGCAGAAAACGAGGACTTTCAATCTGGTCTGTATGTCAGTGATCCTCTTCAACCCCAGGAACCAGAATCTGTCAGCCTTGGTCGGTTAAGTGACAAAAGCAGTGCAAGTGAAGTTTCTTTAGGAGATGAGAAAGCGACAGATAATGACTCCATTAGAGAAAAGGGTAGTATGAAGTCTGGAGATAGCAGCCAAGATCTAAAGCAGAGTGAGGACTCTGAAGAAGAGGAAGAGCGAGAATGTTCCCCTGGACTTTCAGAGCTAACACTATCGGTCAATACCGATACCTCTGTTGATACAGTGCTGGCTGGTGACAGTAGAGAACTCGAAGAGGATGAACCCGATTTGACTAACCAGACAGAAGAAAAAGAACAAAAGATCTTGATAGGTAAGAAAAGAGTTACTTTTGTGTCAATCTGGAAATTGTCTGGTAAATTGTGAAATGTTGATCTATGATAGGACAGTCAGAGGTGAGACAAGCACCTAGTAGTAAAACTCCATAAGTCCCTAAGGTTGCAGTTCTAAGTTGGAAAAATGTATTAGATTATTGTATTCTGGACTAAAGGAATTACACAAGAGTTATGGTAACCTGAATATAAAGTAATAGTAAACCATTCAGACTTAAAGCAGAACCCTGTACTAGGCCCATATTCATAACCAGTTTATCAAGAACAACTTGACTGCTTCTGGATAGGTTTGAATGTGTAGTAATTGTAGTATGTGTGGAGTGCAGTGAGTATAATCTAATGTACAGAAATATATAAGAACTCCTTACGCTCACTTTTCTTCTTTTGCCTGTTTACCTGTATAGCTTGATACATAAAGACAAAACTTGTTCAGAACTTATCAACTAATATTTGTTTATAAAGAATTGTCAGGCCATAACTCGCTCTGAACATAGCTACTAAGTTACTTAAATAAAGAATTAATGCGAGTGCCAGGATAAGGTGTATATTTTTTGTTTCCAGGTAACACAAGTTAGATGTATTGAACCCGCTGTCCCCTCTGATGCACCATAAGATTAAAGTGTTTATATATATATATATATATATATATATATATATATATATATATATATATTTTTTTTTTTTTTTTGCAGAAATCATTAGTCCAGGCGATTTTAACAAACTTTGTAATTGGGTTTATTAGGCAAATATGCCATTATCTGCATTCAAAAAGACTTTTTCCAGGTCCCCCCTCCCCCCCTTCCTCTCTCTCATTCACTGCTCATTATCAGGAAATCTGGACTCTTTTACATCAGTTGGGCCCTGTCTGTTCTATGGAGGGGGGAGGAGGGAGATTAGTCGGCAGCAGTGAGCAGAGAACTATGGATTACACAGCGGGAGCTATGTGAAAGCCAGTATTCAGAGGTCAAAGAGGTCAGTGCTGACTGAGGAGCTAGCCAAGTGATGTAGCTGTAAATTAACTCTTTGTTGTCCTGTTTTGGTGCCTCATCTCGCTCAACCCCTCCCCTCTCCATAAGAGAACTATGAAAACAGGGGGGAGAGCTTTAAATTGCTTTTTTATGATAAAAATTCATTTTTTTTGGCTAATAAACCCAATTGCAAGGTTTCTTAAAATCGCCTGTACTATTGATTTCTGCAAAATTTAAACGACAGTGACATTTAAGTGGTATATAGAAACAGGGCCATGGGCACCTGTCAACACGCCAGATTGAAAAATACAGTGTGCAGTGTTTTTTGATCAGGTGCAACCTAACTGGATAAAAATTATGCCAGATCACTGGCTATATGTGCATGAATTTATTCTGATACTCCTCATTATAAACGGTGAACTTTAGCACAAATAACCATTTTTTTTGCTTTATCAAGGGATGTCAGGCTTACTTCCTGCTTATTGTGTGTTTATCAGGCTGTTTGCTTGTGTTGCAGATACAGCCTGTAAAATGGTGAGGTGGCTGTCGGCCAAGTTGGGTCCTACCGTGACCTCCCGCTGCATTGCAAGGAATTTGCTGAGGTTGCTGACGTCCTGTTATGTTGGTAATTGTTTGCCTCTTGTCTTTTCGGATGGCTGTGAGACATGCTGCATGATAGATGGTCAAATAAATGCCTGCTTGTTCTAAAAGAGGAATAATCTGCTGAAGAATGTTCATGAGATATCCTAGCCTCCGAGACAGATTACATCTATTTGCAGATACATATTGATTTTGTATATGTGCAGTGAGGCTACATACTGCTGCCAAATCGATGTACCGTATTTTCTAGTGTATAAGATGACCCCCAACTTTTCCGTTTAAAATAGAGTTTGAGATATACTCGCCATATAAGACTACCCCTCTTCCAACACACACCAAATAAAAATCAATAAAAAACATCAAACAGCAGCGAGATCTGAGAGGCAGAGAAGAAGGTACAGTAATAGCGGTAGGATACAAGGGCGGGCCAGAGGGGTGATAGAGGTGTGTTTTTCTTGGCATCACCACTCTACTGTGTGTGTGTGTGTGTGTGTGTGTGTGTATATATATATATATATAATATATATATTCAAAAAATTCCAACAGCACTTCCCGATATCTTCAAAAACGTGAAATATTTATACATATATATAATTTATTTATTTTTTTCATACCCCAGACGCCTGCAGCTTGCTCTGCTCTTCATACGGCGGGCATGTGGCCAATTTTGAGCTTCCCCCACCGTATACAGCGACTGCAGATTCTCCAGTCCAGTTCTGAAGTTTCTTAGCATTTGCTCTATAAGATGAAACCTGGCGTAAAAGATGACCCCTGACTTTTGAGATTTTTCCTGGGTTAAAATGTAGTCTTATACGTAGGAAGATACAGTATGTATATATCTGTAAAAGCGCTCCATGTAACCCATCAGAGGAGCCGCTCGCAGTCCCTTGTACCTTGATGCTGTACCTGAATTCACAATCCTTTTACAATGACTGTAGGTCTAGGCATGTCTGTTTTTGCGTATATACTATAGCTTTGGTCTAAAACCTATTTTGCATCAGATGGAGAGGCAAAAGTTGGTGACCACTTTACCATATATATTGTGTGCTTTCCACAGCTTGAATATGTACAACAGGATGATTTTGCTACACACACACAGTCAGCAGCTATTGTAGTACTGCTTAGACTAGTGCATAAAAACCTTTCTGTCTTGTTTAGGTCACCAGCGACATCAGTTTTTATCTAACATAGAGGAGAATAGCCCACTAAATGTCAAGAGACCAGTGTGTGGAGATCAGGTGTCCAAACCAGTGCTGGATTGTCTGATGCACATGGCACATCTCTATGGAGAACCTTTCCTGACTTACCAGTATCTGCCTTACATCAGCTACCTGGTAAGTGTTGTTTTGCCTTTATTTATGTGCAGATTGGAGCAAGTGTAAGGCTTTGTGTATAGATTAAAGTCTGAGGCTCCGTATTTTGTCAGGAAAAGAAGTGCTGCACAGTGGAACACTAAGGGCACAATTGTAAGACAAGGCGATACGACAGGTGTCTGTGGTGGGCATCCTGTAACAGATCCAGCAATCTACTCCTGTTTCCATTATAAACCATTTTGGAATAAAGTCTCAATTGCCTTCATCTTCAGCACCCAGTTTGCTATAGGGAGACATCAGCAGGTTAGATTCTTCTAACCTGCTAATAGTTTCCCTTTAAGTTAATTCAATGGGTCAGTTCTACTACGGGCATAACAAATGTATATAGTTTATGTTGTTCATTTTTTTTTTTTTCTTTTAAAGGGGTAGTGCGGTGTTCAACATTTATTCACTAAATGACACACATTACAAAGTAATACAACTTTGAAATGTGTGTTATTTAAGTGAATGGCCCCCTTCCCCGTGTCCCCCCCCCCCACCCCAGAAGTGTGATGCAGTATACTCACACAATCTTTGTCGACCCTGGCTGCCATCTTGGGTTGAACATGTCATCTCCAGGACGCCGGCCTGACTGCTCCAGCCCTCCCTCATGCCGGCCACCCTCCAGCGCGTCATCAGCTGCTCAGCCGCGATTGGCTGAGCATAGTTATAGTAGTTATGCTCAGCCACCGCACTACCCCTTTTAAGGGGAGGCAAGTTGTCCAAAAACAGCTATTCTGCTTTTAGATTCTTTTTTATTTATAGTCTCACTAGTGTACATATGATTAATCTCTTTTATAGTACAATACAATAGGGTATTCTAGCCTCTAAAACTTATAATCTCTGATCTAAACCCTCATGATCTCCAGAATTGGGCCCTGGCTGTCCCTGCTACTTTAAGCACGCACACCATGCATTGGTGGGAGGCGAGGAGAAAGCCAGGAGATGAACATTTTTAGGGCCTAGAATACCCCTCTAAAAAGAATGTATCATCAGAAAATAACCTAATGTTAAAATCTAGTCTTTATTAGCGGTGAGCGAGTTTACAGTAGTAGTGAAGCGCTTTGCTAGAAACGGTTGGTTTGTAAGCAGTCTTCCTTTAAACTCCATGCCGCGCCGCATCAGGTTCCTAAAAAGCTTTATCTAGTCCTAAGAAAGTTCTCCTAGTTTCCCAGGTCTGGATCCAAGCTTTCCAGGGACCTGAAGCGGCACAGAGTTCAAATGCTGATGACTGCCAAACCATAGCACGTCACTTCGCTACTACTGTAAATTTGCTCATCTCTAGTCTTTAAGACGTTAAGAAGAAGCCAATATTAACAGCCAATATCAATGACAATCCTTAGTGCCAGGCGGCAGACAGAAGGAAGGAGCTCACTCTAACTTCATAGATCCATGGTCACTGTTAAAAAAGGCATCTAAATGGCTCCAAGGCCAAATTCTGAAAATCTGAGAATTCTGGTTGCTGCTGCTGCACTAAATCGCTGTCATCTGCTGGGTACAGAGGCCCACTCCATGCACATCCTCCCAGATTCCTGCTAACATATATAGTAGAAAGAGAGGAAAAGGTTTTTAAGCTCTTCAGAAACAACTGTCCATCTACTCACACCCCTAGCAAACACTTCACTTGACCAGGTGATGCTATTGGCTAACTGTATAGGATGTACTATAAGGGTATGTTCACCCTTATGGTATATCAATATAAGCGGAGCTCTCAATTGGGGAATCCCACCTGCCTTGGTGCCACACAGTATCTCTATGGGATGGCTCAGACACCTCCGCCTCTGTCACTCTCGGCTCTAAGAATTGACGTGTCCGTTCTTTGAGTGGCAGGAGCAGAGGCACGCAAGCCATCTTATAGAGACACTGAGGCAGTCGGATTCTGTGACAGAGCTCTCTTCCGCCTATATTACTTACTGTGAACATACCCTCAATGAACAGGCAACCATGTAGTAGATTGATGGCATGTGCTTTCTAAAGCAAACTGTTTGTTAGTGGCTGTCCACTCTGGCTACTACATGGACGATCCTAAATGGGGAACACCCATCTATCATGTCCATATGCCCCAACCTTACAAGAGCAAGGGGTCGCCAATAATGTATCTCCTGTTTCATTCTATTGTACAGTTTATTAGTGTAAACTTTTCCAATTTGGAAGCTACTAGTTCAGTAGCAATGTCTATTAGATGATTTTTTTAAAAGTTATTTTATAATACATTGTATAACTGGAAATAGCGTTGCCAAATGTAATCCCACAAGCCCATTTCATTACTCAGAGTGGTGTTGTCTGGACAGGATACACAGCACTTATAATTTAATGTGCTGCAGGGTTGTATTCCAGCATTTGTTAGCTGTGATAACTCAGAATATTAAAATGGTTAAGTGGTCCTATAATGTGTCATAGAGTTTATGCTTATCTGTGTGATTTCTCTTAAAGGGGTAGTCCCACCTCATCTAACATAGTTATACTTGTAGGGCTCATCAAGTTAAATATTTTTGCAAATACATTCCCTTCCATTGTTGACAGCTCGTTGTATAGGTTACTGACCACCACTCTGCTGTAAAAGCTGATACTGAGCAGGAGAGGGAGGCAAGTTTGCTAAATTAAAGTAAAAAAAAAATAAAAAAAATTTAACTTGATGATCCCTACAAGTTGAGCTGGAAATACCCATTTAAATGACTTCCTGACTTAAATGCACTTCCTCTTTGAAACCCAGATGATTTATACAGATGATTTCTAATCTTACTACCTTTTGTATAGTTGAAGTCAGTAGATATGTAATACTCAGGTTTTCCTTGGTGACATTTAGAAAATCCTGGAGCACAAAACCAGCAACAAATAGAAAAAAATCCTGTTCTATAAATTGTAGGATGGAATTTACAGTCAATTTTTTCCCCACATTTTTTCTGTTTAATTCATATGATTTTCTGTTTCTTTGTGTTCCGCGCTGTTCCTCCATAATTTACTGTGCTTTTTTCAAGGTTACTATATTGCTGTAGTAACGGACTTATTTTATTGTGCGCTGACACAGTAATGAATTGTGACTATTACAATTTAAATGGAAAAACAATATAAAGAAATCTTCTCCGTCTGTCCCAGGAGACCAGCCATGTCCCCTCCTCCTCGCTGTTATTGTCTGGCTGTAAAGATGCTCTTGAATGCTGCAGCAATGGTGTGCGGTTGCCGCACGCATTAATCTTTTCAGCCATCACCTAGGGTTTAAGGTAAAAAAAAAAAAATCTGGTGCAGACCAAGGGGAACATAATGAAGAATGTATACTTGCCTGTCCCCACGCCCCTGCAGCTCCACATCACCGATCTTGAACCACCCACTGGCCTCCTCCAGCTCCCACTCCTGCAATGTGTACTCCGCAGACTCCCCCCCCCCCCCCCCCCTCCCTCCAGTCATGATGTAGCAGGAAGCCGGAAGACAATGAAGTTCTGGCAGCTGTTGGAGTGACATGGAGCTGCGGGGGCACAGGGGCAGGTAAGTACACATACTTTATTATTTCCCCCCCACCCCCTGCGTCCACCTGATTTTTCTTCTGATTATTAGTCCTGCCGAAGTTCTTTAAGTAGCCTGAAGTTCTTTAAGTAGCCTGAAGTTCAGATGCATTTACCGGAATCTTGGGCTACTAGTGCTCTAGAATCCCCCTTTAATTATGGCAGGCACCTGGCCACCATGCTTCTTAAACCGGTATCCCAAGGTGCCAGCTGCAATGAGTAGCGAGTATGGCAGTAGTACACCATTACCACTGTATCTAAGAGCACCGACAGACAACTGGCTGCAGCAGGAACCTCCCCTCCTCTCTGCTGACTGCATGTGTATAGGACACCCACACCCTAGTTTAAAGGGGTTATCCAGGATAACAAAAAATGCAGCATAGCAAAGAGGGGTCTGTTCTATTTCTGTGTTGGCATGAAGCTGTTAAAGGGTGGTCCAGGGTGCTGTTATAGGGGGAGAGCCTGACTACACAGTGAGGCTGCTGTTATAGGGGGAGAGCCTGACTACACAGTGAGGCTGCTGTTATAGGGGGAGAGCCTGACTACACAGTGAAGCTGCTGTTATAGGGGGAGAGCCTGACTACACAGTGAGGCTGCTGTTATATGGGGAGAGCATGACTACACAGTGAGGCTGCTGTTATATGGGGAGAGCCTGACTACACAGTGAGGCTGCTGTTATAGGGGGAGAGCCTGACTACACAGTGAGGTTGCTGTTATATGGGGAGAGCCTGACTACACAGTGAGGCTGCTGTTATAGGGGGAGAGCCTGACTACACAGTGAGGCTGCTTTTGTAGGGGCAGAGCCCGACTACACAGTGAGGTTGCTGTTGTAGGGGAAGAGCCTGACTACACAGTGAGGCTGCTGTTATAGGGGGAGAGCCTGACTACATAGCAAGGCTGCTGTAATAGGGTGAGCTTCTCACTACATAGTGATGCTGCTGTTATAGACTGTACAGTCAGAATACAGATTAAGGGAATGGTTGAGACTAAATGGTTGGTATAGGGATTGGTTTGGAAAGTTATAATTTACTCTCTACTTTTATTGGATACATTTAGGTGGCCCCCAGCAGTGGGTGCAGACTGAACAGCCGCAAAGAAGCTGGGCTCCTTGCTGCCGTGACCCTTACTCAGAAGATCATCATCTACCTTTCTGACACCACCCTCATGGATATTTTGCCCAAAATCAACCAAGATGTTCTCTTACCAGTGTTGAGTTTTCTGACCTCCACCACTGTTGGGTAATGAATATGTCAACCAAAACCTATATCTTTTATGGCAGTAAAATGGATTATTTGCTTTAAAGCATAATAAAATTGGTTTCAGCTCTATGTAAGGGTGTGTTTACACAGATTTATCTGGCAGATTTTTGAAGCCAAAGCCACAATTGAATTTGAGGAGCAATCTGGCTTTCCTTTATGACCTGTTCTCTGTTTAGAGTCTGTTCCTGGCTTTGGCTTAAAAAAAAAAAATCTGTCTTATAAATCTGTGTGTAAACGCACCCTAAAACTATGTGAGGGAATGAGGGTATGTTTCCACCTATTATATATGCTGCCTGGAAAATCTGCAGCATTTATTGATAGCTTCTCAAAAATTGCAGTTATGGTCTATTGAATGGTTACTTTTGAAAACTAAGGCCAAGACAACATTTATCAAGTTGTGATAGGCACCAGTTAGCTGTAATTTACCAAACAATGTTAGCGGTACACTGCGCCCTTGGAGGTGACAGATTTGCCCTGCTTACTGTCAGCAAAGGCCAGTTTTTCTCTTATATTTTTGATAAATCCAGCTCACTGTCCAAAATCTATTCATCTTTTTGCTCCAGTTTTGGTGTGGAGTGTTTAGTTTTATAAAGCCATATTGTACATGCAACAAAATCCACAGGAGACCGAGGCCCACCTGTTCCATCTCTGGGCCATTTGCGGCTACCGGCATAACTCCAATTGACATTAATGAGTGTTGCGAACTACTTCATTTTCGTAACAACAGAGTAACAGTGAATAACAGTCCTATCAGCGGTCCATGGTTATCAGTCTCAAGATAGGTGCGTGTCCCAGAGGTAGGACCTATTTCCTATCAAACATTTATAGCATATATGGGAATACCCCTTAGGCCTAATTCATGTTATCTTCACTATGTGATTGCGCTGTTGCAAGAATGCCATTAATAAATGTTGTTTATTTTTGTTTAGAAATTGTGGCTGCCCCTGTAGTTCTTCCATCATACTGTATACATCCTTCTCCCCCTGCAGTAAGCTACCGCTATACTGTATACATCCCTCTCTGAAGGTAGTCCCCATACTGTACATCCTCCCCCCTTTATTGTTGTTCCCTCATACTGTATACCTCCCCATCTGCAGGTACTCCCCATACTGTATACCTCCCCCTCTGCAGGTAGTCCCCATGCTGTATACATCCCCCTCTGCAGGTAGTCCCTATACTGTATACATCCCCCTCTGCAGGTAGTCCCTATACTGTATACATCCCCCTCTGCAGGTAGTCCCCATGCTGTACACATCCCCCTCTGCAGGTAGTCCCCATGCTGTATACATACCCCTCTGCAGGTAGTCCCCATGCTGTATACATCCCCCTCTGCAGGTAGTCCCCATGCTGTATACATACCCCTCTGCAGGTAGTCCCCATGCTGTATACATACCCCTCTGCAGGTAGTCTCCATACTGTATACATCCCCCTTGTAGTCCCCATACTGGATACCTCCCTCCCCCTCTAGTTGCCCACGTACTCTCTATCCCCCCATAGTAAATGTCCCCTACTGTGTGTCCTCTTACCCCTCCTGCCTGCCCTGCAGCTTGTGTTGGGCAGATGGGTGCGGGGCATAACAAGTCTGGCACTGATTGGCTGATGCTCAGCTCCCTAAGTGGGATCTGGTCAGCTGACTGTAACTAGGGCTTATTTTTAGATTGGGGCTTGTATTATAAGCTTACTCCAAAACATCTGTAAATAACGCTAGGTCTTATTTTCGGGGAAGATCTTATTTTCAGAGAAACCCTTCGACAATTGCTAATGTCCCAAGATAATGTATTTTGCCTCTCCAGTTAGTGGTTTTAATGCTATGGCTGATTAGAGTACAATTCACAAGAAATGGAAAAACTATATATAGCTTTCTGTTTGTGAAATGGTTCATGGTGCTTAGTGACACATTTACCCACAGCCTACAAGAATAGAGGAAGTTCACACACAGCAATATGTGTTCTTCCCTGTGCATTGTCTGAAAGGTAACCAGATGATGGACTTGTAAGAGCCAAAGCCCAGGCTTACTGCAGTGTGAACACCGCTGGTGGTGAAAGATTCCTCCTCACTTTTCCATGTGGTTGATAGTCATTGTGCATTTCTCAGAATTCTCTATGATAAATGTTCTAAAGAAATTCCGCGTAATCTCTATTAAGTACAATATAACTTTGCGGATCTGTTCCCTGCCTAATATGATGAAGGGCATTTGCAAAATGAAAAGTGCATTTATATTATCATGGAAATGCTACTTCCCTTTTACATTAAACATTCAGTAAAGCGACCTCTCGTATAGATACTTGTTAGAACACTTTAATATGAATTATTTCCATAAAAGTCAAGTTCTATAGAACTGTGTCTGTCTACTGTGCTTTATAGTGCAGCTTTTTGTTCTCACATTAGTTGCTGTGTATAAGCACAAGGTTACCAGGACATTGGCATGTCTTAGACATGTCTTATGTTTAAAGTGACCGTGTCCATTTTTCAGGTCAACACTTCTTTCAAATCACTTTGCATAAATTGATGTTACAAATGGATTTTAAAATTATTTCTTATTAGAAAAATGGGTGTAATGCCTCATTCTCCACTTATCAACTGTCCATAAAAGTCTACAGTAAGTGGAGGAGCAGTCATGAAAAGAGAGAGAGACACTGCTCTAGTAATTGTGATACCTCACCCCACTGCTTGGTGCACAGCTTATATATTTCTTAGTGATCTATATATCTGTCCTCCATGCTGCTGCCTTCTTTGTGGATGTGCTGTAGAGACGTACGGGACCCACCATTGAGGCTGTGCTCTATCCACTAGCTTAAGAACTGTTAAAAATTAGAGATTGAGCATGCGGAGCATGCAGTCTGATGGAGAATGCCATATACAAGTTATATAATAACTAAAAATGGTGCTACTCTCCATTACACACAGCTTCGTGAAAAGTCATCTCCATGCTGCTGCCACTTCTGAGGTTGTGCTATAATGATATAGGGGAGCAGGACCCCATTTTCTGTATGTAGCTGCTGTGATGACTTTAACCCAATAACTCAGGAGTAACTTAGCCTGTAGAGAGTAAAAAATAGCAAATACAAATTATATAATGGCCAGAAATAGTGCTACTCCTCATATATGCACAGGGTAGCTTTCTGTGAGGTTACCTCCATGCTGCTGCTGCTTTGAAGGATGTGCTATATTAATATCACACGGGGCACTGACACTTTTACATGGGGTGATACCTGCCTCATTTAGTTTCAAGGGGTACTCCAGTGTTGTATGTAAAAAATAATAAAGATGCTATTCTTGCCTCTTGACCCAGTGACGTCTTCATTACCCCCACTGAACAATGTCGCCGTCACTTCTGAGAAGAGCTCCTTTTGACAGTGGGGCTGTACCGTCTCAGTCTGTGTTTTCCAATGAACCTTAGGAAAGCAGAAAGTCCTCTGACAGATTTATCCTACTCTGAGTAGCAACTAGAGAAATTTTTCTGAAGACTATTTAGAAAGTTACCACATTCTGCATACAGGAAACAGCCCAACAATGAAAATCAGTGCAAAGCTGGCCATAGCCTTTAGGCATTTATTATAAGTAAACTAAACATACAGAATGTAACATGTTGCACGTATGAGGCTAGTAATGTGAGCAAGAGGCCTCAACACAGGCCAAGATGGTTTATTATGCATGTGATTCCCTTATATAAGCAGTGCTATAATAATTTCACCGTCTTGTACAAATATTGGTAGAGAATAAAGCTTTGATCAGTAGCAGATACTCCGCTACAATTGCCTTTTTAGTTTTCTCTATATCGATACTGTGCATACAGAGCTGTCTCTCTCTTATCCTGAAGGTCAGGCTGGTTTCATTTAGAAACATTGTGTGCTGTATTTGCAGTGTCAATAATATAATAATTTTAATGGGGAATGTACATAGTAACATGGCATAAAATGCTGGAAGGAGACCGTATTTGTATAGCTTTCTCTCTTATCGTCTATCTACGCTTTCATTGATTTTTATCAGCTGTAGCTTTTGCCAGTTGTCAAGGTTAATTCCATGCAGAATGTACAAGTCTATGGAGAGGTTACACAGGAGAATGACTATTTGTAAAGGTAGAACAACATGGGCAACACTTCTGCAGTGACATTACTGTCCTGGCAACAATCAATCAGGTGCACCGTTCTGCAGTTTTGTTAAAAAAAAAAAAAAAAGCTATCATGTGCAGCTTTCATAAAAATATGAAACTTGCTGTGTTAGGCTATGTTTAGACCTCGTAAGAGACCGGCCGTTCTGTGACCTGGCCGGGTCACGGAACGGCCGGTCTCGGAAAAGATCATCCCAGCCGATACTGCAATATCGGCCAGATGATCTTTCCTGCCGCATAGTTCTGATGTGGGCGCATCCGTGCGCGCCCACATCAGAACTCCCCACTGCACAATATAGAGTGAGCGGCTGGAGACGCTTGCTCCATAGTGTGCACTGACAGGGTTTTCTGCGGCCGCTGTTCAATGAATAGCAGCTGCAGAAAACTGACATGTCAGTTGTTTGCGGCACCGCTAGGGATCCCGTCCGGAGCATATACTATGTGTCTACGCTCTGGCCAGGATCCCATAGACGGCAAGGTAATGTATATTTTCGTACTAATCACTGAAGTTGTTGCAATGTGCAACAACGGCCGTGGTTTTATGAAAATATACGTTGTGTGAACATAGCCTTACAATGTAATTGTAGACACGTGTCATGAATATACGTAATTTGAGACTCGAAACTAAGCAGCAGCACAGGTAACTAGACAAAGATGATAAAGTGCACGCCTCACCAAACCAGACCCAGGTGTGTATTAAATCCAAAAGGATCAGCAGAAGACAGCACTTGAAATCAATGCAGTGCTTCTTCACCGGTGAATAAACACTCCATTGATTTCAAGCGCTATCTTCTGCTGCTCTTTTTCGTCCTATAAGACTATGACCTAGATTGTGCAATAAAGGAGATTAGTGTTGTTGGACCTTAATCTGTACTAAAGTCGTTTCCCTTACAGGTTTCCCAGTGGTCCCCAAGCTCGGGTAGCTCTTTGCGTAAAATGTAGCAGCCTCATCTCCCTCATCTGCCTCAGGATTGGAAGAGAAATGGTCCAGCAACATCTGGGTGATGCTCTCCAAATCTTCTTCAGTAACTTTACTGTACTGCAAGACATCCATAAACAGGTATACCTCAGAAATGTTACCGTCCCCATTGAAATCATTGTGCTCTACATTGCTTTCTATGGATAAATGAGGTTCTTTATAGCAAGGGGTCTTGTCACAATTGACATGCTGTTTAGTCTGCCAGCAGCAGGTTCTAAAGCGGTAGCAATATAGATGGCTATGTTGTGGTAAAAGACTTATGCATACTAGTTATGGGCTTAAAGGGGTTGTCTAGCAAAAAACTTTTTCTTTCAGATCAACTGGTGTCAGAAAGTTATATAGATTTGTAATTTACTTCTATTGAAAAATCTCAAGTCTTTCCGTACCTATCAGCTACTCAGTGTCATGCAGGAAATGTTGTTTTATTTTCAGTCTGACACAGTGCTCTCTGCTGACATCTCTGACTGAGACAGAAACTTTTTTTTTTCATGGGGATTCATAGAAAACCTAGACAGAGTTCCTGTCTCGGCCAGAGATGTCAGCAGAGAGCACTGTGTCAGACTGAAAATAAAACAACATTTCCTGCATGACATTGAGTAGCTGATAGGTACGGAAAGACTTGAGATTTTTCAATAGAAGTAATTTACAACTCTATATAACTTTCTGACACCAGTTGATTTGAAAGAAAATAAAATTTGTTGGACAACCCCTTTAAGAATCCAGTGGGTGGTCCTAATCAGTGACTGATAGCCTTCCCTTTATATGTTTACTTACAGAAAGAACTGTTAGCCACAAAGTAGGACTGCCCACCAGACTCCTAAGCTGGTGTAGCAGCCCTACTCTAATGTCTGAGGAATATAGATCCCAAAGGGAGCGAGGCCTGTTGTGTTGGAGCTGTAATCTATAATAAGGCACTGTGCAGTCATTTCTCATTGCTAGTTACACTGTAAATGGCTCATACTCGTGCACTTTTTACTTATAGAGGAATAAGGAGATCTTATAACCACAAGAACATTCAGCAGTTTTGAATATTTTTGCAGAAAGATGGTGATGGACAGTCATGGACTGCTGCAGTGCCAAGGCTGTGTCTTGTTTTAGCTGTGATACATCTGAGAGGGGTCGTCCCTGATCAAGGCCACATCTCCTCTGCATCAGTCTCCTTTCACTAAACTGTTCCTTTGTTACACACACAATTCCAGTCACAGACATATTGTTCCCCTCAGTGTGTGGGTAGATCTGCTATGAGAGAGACTAAGCAAAGGATTATGTACCGTCAAGGCCAATGTATTGAAGCTGTCTGTTTGCATTCAATTACTAGGGACTAGTAGCGGAGGCTCAGAATACGGGGGAGCCGTGTGTGCAGAACGTCATCTGTTCTGATGGAAGATCGCTACCTGTGGATTTCACTCTGATCGAGGAACTGGAGAAAGTGTTCAATGCGGAAATAGCTTATGCTACATTCATCCCATTTTCTTGTCTTATAGGTAAGTAATAGCCCCAGAGTCTATTGCAACCACATTGCCTGCTAATTGCTGCCTTGGATTACGAGCATAATTGGTTCCGGGGCGGGGCTTGTAACCCAAATCCACTCTTAAACCAAAGCAATTTTACCATAAGAAATCATAGAAATGCAGACAATTGGTTCCTTGTCCCAAATATAATGATTTATTATTTTGAATAATATGTAAAACAAATGAAATAAACATTCAGAAACAGCAGAATATGTGATATAAGTTACTGTACGGTAATGGAGAGGATGAGAAACACAAGGGCTGACAGAGACTGCAGGGAGCATGAAGGAATGAGCAGGACAGATGTGGGCACATACATGCAGCGCTCTCTGTCCGGGAAGAAAGGGGTTACAGTTATGGAGAGATTCCCTCAACAGTCCTGTCCCCTGATGTAAGCCCCAGCCTGAAGTGGATCTGCTATGATTTGGGAGGTGAGGGACACTTCCTGAGTCAGAGTACAGGGCTGTAGACCCCGCTATGCAGACCATGCCCCTCCCCCACTCGCGCTCCCACCCAGTACAGGGAGCTCTTAAACCAAAGCAATGCTCTTAAACAAAGTCACAATTTTGAAAAACTGTGAGCTCTTAAACCAAAACGCTCTTAAACCAAGGTACCGCTGTATTTAGAAATACATTTTTAAAGTGTTCCTCTCCTTCATAGCTACTTGTAGGAAACCAGTAAACATTTGAGGAGGTTTGCTTCTTCTGTTCTTTTAAGCAGATGTGAGGCATAGAGAACGGATAAGGAGTAGTTTAAACTTATAATCATAGTGTGGTTATTTTGGACCTTCGGATCCTAAATGCACTCAGACCCTGATTAGAGAAGTAGCGCTGCTCTCCTGGCTGTATGTCAGGAATTAGGATGGTCCCATACACTTACATTATGAATCTACCCAGGTCACTTCACACAGAGCCAGAATGCTTTAACCACAAACTTCTCCCGGCTTGTTTTTGCAATTGACCGGGATCTGAACATTCAGACGTTGACGGGTCAAAATATTTAATACAGTATGTCACTGTGTATACACAATAGTTCCAATGGAACTACACCGGCCTCTGCCTAGCAGAGTTAAATAACCTTATAGTAAAGTGTCACATAATAGCCCCTCTACATTATAATTGCACAACTCAAGGCTATAATTTTAAAAAAGTTTAAAAATTTTTATTATTGACATGATTAAAAAATTTCAAATTAAATTAATACACTGCAAAAAGGATCCAGTAATACTGACAACCAAAAGCCATAGTGTTAATATCCCATTTTCACATATATAGGTACTCGCAAGCATATGAGTAATTTATTATACGCATTTAGTTTACCTACATGGCCTTCTAGGTTCAATAGGCATGAATATGCACAACCTAATTACTATTCGCCCAAATCACAACATATGCTTACCCATAGTGGAGTGTGGCGTCTGTAACCCTGACGCGCGTTTCGCATGCGTTGGCTTTCTCAAGGGGCATACACTTACATTTTGAATCTACCCAGGTCATTTTAGACAGGGCTAGAATGCTTTAACCATAGACTTCTCCCGGCTTGTTTTTGCAATTGACCGGGATTTGAACATTCAGACGTTGACGGGTCAAAATGTTTGATACAGTATGTCACTGTGACATATCAGAAGTCTTTTAAAATGACAGTGCCCATATAAAGGGAACCTGTGATCCTGGGCAACCTCCCTGGACAGGGCCCTGCATACATACCCGCGGAGATGAGTCTGATGACCATAGGAAATTGCTGCTCCAGTGGCTATCTGACTCAATTCAGCTCATTTGCATGTTGAGTGCGCAGATGAGCAGACAGACAGATCTCTGCAGTGGGATCTGCATCGAGAGTGGGACACGCAGGAGTCGGTATGTATGCGGGCCCTGTTCAGGGGTTGGGTGGGTTTGGGTTGGGCTGCCAGGGATGACTGTTCCCTTTTAAGGGTACAAACTCACTTGCCGGATCCGCAGCGAGTCCTCTCGCTGCGTATTTGCAGCTAGACTCGCTGCAGATCCCGGCCCTATACTTTCAATGCCAGACAAACTTGCAGCAGTGCACTGATTGGCTGAGCGGGACGTGCAGACATCGGGAGCCCAGAAGGAAGCAGGAGCGGGGACCCGGTAATGTATAGTGTCCAGCCGGCAGGGGGTTAACGGGGCGGGCTGCGGACAAAATCGCAGCAGGGATCCGGCAAGTGGGTTTGTACCCTAAAGAATAAGTGTTGTTTCAACTTTAAATGGAATCTGCCACTAGGTTTACGCTGCCTTTAGGTGATGGCAGCATAAACCAGTGACAGAAATATTGAACAGATCGGTATATTACTCTGTTCAGTCCTTCTCCTTATATGCAGGAGAATAGGCTTTGTACCATAATAATCTCTCCTCCCTTCAGCTGCTGATTGAAAGCTGTCTGCCTATAGACAGCATAGATAGACAACTGCCAATCAGCAGCTGATGCTCATGAATATCCAGGACTACTGAGCACATACACATAACAGATATAACTAGTTATTGCCCTTGTAATTCAGGAGGATATCTCTGAATTAGCTTTACAAGACAATGTAAGTTATACACTTTGCTACTAGCTTATGCTGTGCTTAGATAGGGCAGCATAAACCTACTGACAGAGTCTCTTTAAAGATGCCATTTAAATCAATGGCAGTATGCTTAGAATGTTTTTACATTATCATTTGGGAAATTGGTGGTGAACTAAGATCTCAGATGTCACCTATACCAATACCATATTAGATGATCATTTCTATAGGCTTTCTCCATTTAGCTATATACTAATAAAGCAATATGTCCCTGGATGTCATGTACCAGTCTGGACAGTAAAGCTGAGAATTAAGTACATAAAATGTCAACTATTTCTGTATGCATAATAGCTGTAAAAATAGCAATATTTCAATAGTTGTATTTAAATGGTCAAATAAAGATAATGGAATCGTGTCGTTTTGCTACTACACCTTCCATGTAAGGATTAGGTTTTCACGCTCCTTTTGCCCAAATCAGCACGATTTTACATAGTAGATAGATATAAACGTTCTCAACTTTTATATACTCCATTGCAAAGTGGTTTTGTCTACTTTAGATTTATCTGACCCAAATAAATGAATTTGTGGCCTGTTGCCTAAAATTATTTACTGGGAATGTTTTCTTTTTATGTGCTTTAGGTGATGTGATTGCCCAGTTGGTTCCAAACCATGATTTAATATGGAGACTGACCATGGTTTATCAAGAAGCAGTCATTCCAAAGGAACCAGACAGTAAGACGCAGCCATTTGAATATAATGGCAGAATGAAGACTCCTATATACATCTCAGAGGAAGACACACAGTCGGGCACTTTTGGAAGCGTCATGGTGGGCAACCGAATTCAGGTGCCAAAAGATACCCATCAGCCAACAGTAAGGTCATTGTGCCGCAGCCCTGTAGTGGAGACTTTCCAGAGTGATGAGAACACCTTCAAGCAGGACCTCCAGAGAAGTGCCCATGGGCTTTGTGGTAACTGGCTGGCCTACTGGCAGTATGAGATTGGTGTGAGCCAGCAGGAGCCTCACTTCTACTTCCATCAGATCAAGCTGCAGAGCTTTGTGGGCCACACCGGTGCCATCAAATGTGTTAAGCCTTTAAGTGGAGAAGATTTCTTTCTGAGTGGCAGCAAGGACAAAACTGTCCGCTTATGGCCTTTGTATAACTACGGGGATGGCACCAGTGAGATTGAGCCACGTCTCACCTACGCAGAGCATAAGAAGACAGTGTTTTATGTGGGGCAGCTGGAGTCTGTGCAGCAGATAGTCAGCTGTGATGGAGGAGTATGCATATGGGACCAGTATACAGGTATGAACAATACTATGGCTACAGCAATGTTCAAACATGCACAGCCTTTAGAAAGGGCCTTGCTCCTGTTTGAGTGAGGGTTATGCTGCTCAGCTCCATTGAAATGAATGAAGCTGAAATGTAATACCGCACACAACCTGAGGAAGGGGTGGTGCTGTTTTTGAAATAATGTAGCTGTGCTTTTTCTAGTCCTGGAATATCCTTTTAAATAGAGTAAAGCAGCAGTGGTAAATTTTGCACACAGAATATATATTAGACACAACAAAGTAAGTCATACTTCCATCCATTAATATGAGTTCTAGGTAGAAGCGCTAGATGCATTTATTATACATTTGATTTAGAATATATATTAGACACAACACTCATGACCTTTCCACGCTTCACCTGTCTCAACCTTCCCTGCACACCAGTGATGCAACAGTTTCAGCAACAGAAAATAATTGTCTGATCCAGGGAAAGATGGGTGTTTGGTATGCTTTATGGTGTAATCACATTAGGTATTGTTATATAACACACATTCCCATTCAGATATGTGTTGATCAGGCACGTACTTTTTTCAACATTAGATGAAATAGAGGATTACAATTTCTACCCGTTCTACCAGTTTTCACATTCTCAGGCATACTTGTAAGTGTTCCTGCATTTACATTATCCATATACTAAGGTGTTCCAGTTTATAATTGATCAGTAATAGCTTGCAATAGAGGTCTATAAACTTTGGTAAGCTTAGACTTCAGACTAAGGGCCCTATTACACGGGACGATTATCGTTCACAAAAATCGTTAGATCGTTCGGATTTGAACGATAATCTTTTTGTGTTATAGCAGGCAACGATTAAACGACCAACGAGAAATCGTTGATCGTTTGATAGAAGCTGGACCTATTTTTATCGTGGATCGTTGATAAATTGTTTGACCATCGTTCGGTGTAATAACACGTCGTTAGCTCGTACCTTAGTCTTTTAGCCAGGAAAGGACGAGCGCAAAAAAACCCATAAGAAACAATCATCGTCCTGTGTAATAGGGTGGACAATTAAGATTGTTCGTCATAGCAGTCGCTTATAGTTAATCGCTGAAAAATCGTCCCGTGTAATATTACCCTGATTGAGTGCTGGAGTACTATTGCTGGAAGCTATAAGCCCATGTAAACATTGAAGAGCGCTTTAGCACTTTGGCCCCTTCACAGAGCTTATCGGCCGTGAGTCAGACCCCTGATGGCCTGAGGATAGTCTGGATATGCCTTTTAAGTCCATTGCCATATAATTTGTAATGTCTTATGAAGGGGCCTACATGATACATTAGTGAACAGCTCCCATATGTTCTAATATTAGGTATATAGTAAAGAATTTGTTTGTAGTTGTAATTGCCTAATACTTTGCATAAGGGGAATCCTGCACATTAAGTTCACATAGTAAAGCCCCGGGTATTAAAACTTTAATGTATTTTAAGATTTTATTTTCACCAGTCTCATAGTTATGGATGTGGTGGAATCTGTTATTTATTAATCTGGTAATTACATTGGTGAAGTATGCGATATAAGATCAGAATACCTCTTCTGCCATCTAGTGGAATGTTAGGGTGGTGGCTGCTCTTCTCAATCTGCCATGATTTCCCATTGATAACAACTTTTGATTTTCAAGTAACCGTTCACAATGGGCGAGTTCCGTGCACAATTTTATTAATTTAAAATACGGCTTTAGCTCTTGACAAGTTAAATATAGAAGAAAAGCTGAAACCTAGTAGACCCCAGTGCTTCTTATACAACTTTTTAGTACAGTCCTGGTAATTCCCAATCAGGCCAAATTTATTAAGCCTGTAATGAAAAGCTTAGCCATTACTGTACTATTGAGAGTCATAACCACATAGGTGGATCAGTGGGATAACAAGTCACTGTCCAGAATAAAATGACCAGGGTGTAGTGTAAAAACGGCAAGGACTTTGAGTGCAGCATGACCAGGTACAACTTACAGAGGAAGGCCCGCCTAGGCCTAATCTGTGAGTAGTATGAATTGGAATATTTAGTAATAAATATATGGACAGAAGGTATGTGTCCTGAGCTTTCATCATAGCACTGTGTAGATTAGGGATACTATTTCTTTTTCTTATGGTGTGTCCTGGGACCAACTGAGTTACATTTTATGTCAAATCAGGTTTGTTCTGTTTTTTTTTTTTTGTGTGTGCTAGTTTTAAAGCATTACTGTCATTCAAAAAAATGTAGACATCTCATAGAGACAAGAATTTTGAAAGCTTGATTAGTCTCAGTCTGGGCTTTTAGAACTCTGCGGATCCCTAGAATGGGCCGGGAGAAGCACTTTACTAAGCCAATCTTTCCCTGTGCCTCTCAGCTTATGGAAGTCCATGGAACTTTATACGGTTGGGGAACTGGAGGCCAAACTGCTGGCGAGAGCGGCTTAGTTATCCCCTTACATCTGCAATTGGCAAATAAGAAATCGGGCGTGTTTGATTTCAGTAGGACTTTCGGTCCATTTCCTGAATGTATGCGGTGTCCGTGAAGGACTCAAATGCAAACGACATGTGCAGCTGGCCCTGCCTTTGAGTCCTGAACAGAAATGGATAATTTTAGACTACATTTGGTCCATTAAAATCAATGGGATGACTAAGAACACCTTACGGTATATGTCTGCAGTTTTGACAAGTTGTCGATATACGAGTGACTTGGGAAAAACTTTGTGTGAATGGTTCCTTGGTTGAAGAAGGAAATGGTACATAATGACCTATTATATTTAATACAGTGATTATAACTTGTCACACCATAATCATAGCTGGTTATTCATACATGCAGGTACAGTGTACAACGACAATACCCCTAGAAGACCATGTTAACATGTCAAATGTTTTTAATAGGTAAAACCATCCGAACTTATGAGGCTGGGGACACCAAAGTCCCCATAACAGCAGTGGCCACAATGCCGCCTCCTTACTGCAGTGTGACGTTTGGCAGCTCTGATTCTGTACTGCGTTTCATTGACCCCCGGAAGTCAGGACTTCAGGTATTGATGTGTATGATTTTTATCTCACCTGCAGTGTTTCATTATGTTTGTTCTGATCATTGTCTTCAATGGCGCTGTCCACGCAGGACTCCTTTAGGTACTGTTCCCGAAGAGTGTGAATAAAATCCCACATACTTCCCTCCCTGGCTTCCATGCTGCGGCCTGTACTACACTGCCTGCTCAGCCAATCAGCAGCTGTAGCAGTATCCCGCCTGGGCCACTGAATGGTAGAGTTGGCTCCTAATACCAATGTGTAGGCGATTGGTTGAACTGTGGAACCTAAAAAAACTCCTTTAATTCCAACACCATTATGTGTGGTTATGTTTTTTTATTTTTTCACTGTGTAATTCTATACCAGTTTTACAGAAGACACAATACAACCACAGTGTGAATGCAGTTATTTTAACTTAGTAAATTATTGTATGATGGCTTATTATGCACATGACTTTAATGATTTTGTTTTTATCTCATGTTTGCCCCTTAGCATGAATTTAAGCTTGCTAGCAATGTAAATGCTGGGCTTATCCGCTACCTGGCCGTCAGCCCCAATGGATGCAGTGTTGTTGCAGGTTATTCTTCTGGATTTATTATCCTGCTGGACACCAGGACTGGTCTAGTACTAAGAGGGTGGCCTGCACATGAGGGGGACATCCTGCAGATGAAGGTAAAAGACGTCATGTCTAGTCATTCTATTCCTCTTGTAGTGTTTAGATTTCTTCATTCATTGTCACTTTATGTATCCATGTGTCACATTAGAAATGTCTTGGTTCTACACTTTTTTTTTCTTCTTTTTTACAGTTTGGACTTTTTTTTTCCATCAAAGAGACTCTGTCACCTCCAAAACACCCTCTAAACTTTATATAAGTTGAAAGATGAAACAACACTGATTCGTAATCAGCAATTTTATCTTTCTATGTGCCTCCTTTACTATACATGTACTGTATATTCCTTTGCTAAAAGCCCACAAACAAAGGATTTTAAGCAGTCCTCTCCATTATGTTCTGGAGCCAAGTTGTCCTCTCCATGCATCAACTTGGCCAGTTTGTAGGCTAACAACAAGGAAATGCGAAAGAGCAGAAAGCCACAAATTACAGATTTGGAATCTGCATCCTTTATCCTACTTACAGATGACTTTAGTTTAAGAGTGTGTTGAAAGGTGACAGAGTCCCTTTAAGGGGACTTGAAGTTGCAATCTCTGATCGCTGTTATACTACACTGCAGTACATCTGCATTGAACTGTAGAATAATTGTCAGTATTAGGGTGGGTTCACACACAGTGGACTTGCAGCGGATTTCACACTGCGTTTCCCGGCACTGTAAGTTTGAATAGGTTTACATACTTGTAGCGGAATTTTCATCCCGCTGCGAGTATGTGAACACCATCCCTCTTAACCCGCCATGGCCCGGTGAATACTTTTACCGCTCCGGCTTGCTTCTGCGGCTTTAGGCTCCCTGACGTGCCGCTCAACCAATCAGTGCGCCGTCCCGCCAGAGAAGTAAGCAAGTAATGAAATTTCCGCTGCAAGTATGTAATCCTATTTAAACTGACAATACGGAAATCACAGCCGGGGCATAACAAGTCTGTCTCTGATTGGCTGAAGCTCAGCCACCCACTGTCAGAGATCTGGTCAGCTGACTGTAACTAGGGCTTATTTATTGAGTAATGTGTGTGTGTGTGTGTATGTATATGTATGTATATAATGGGTGTGTGTTTGTGTGTTGGTTGCAGTTGATATTTGCCACTGATTATTCTTACCTATGATAAATGTTAAAGAAACTTAAAGGGAACCAATCAGCACATTTGTGCTGACTGGACTCCCAGAACGGCTTCATGCACCGCTGATGTCAGGGGCTCTGTGGGCTTCGTGTGCGGTAAAATGCATTTCAATCTGGCGTGCGAGGCAGAGGGAGAGCTGAATACTAGTCATCTGGGCTATGACTAGTCACGGCTCTCTGTCTTGTCAGCCCGCTCAGAGCTGACCGGACAGAGAGCTGTGACTAGTCACAGCCCAGATAACTCACAGCTCTCCCCATGCCTCTCGTGCTGGATTAAAAAGCATTTTACCACACACTGAGCCCTTGACACCAGCGGTGTGTGCAGCCGTTCTGGGAGCCCAATCAGCTGATTGGTTCTCTTTATTAATACATCAGCAAATGTAAGAAAATATTGCAGTCATAGGGGGAGATTTATCAAACATGTTGTAAAGTGAAACTGGCTCAGTTGCCCCTAGCAACCAATCAGATTCCACGTTTCATTTTCCTAAGAGTCTGTGAGGAATGAAAGGTGGAATCTGATTGGTTGCTACGGGCAACTGAGCCAGTTTCACTTTACACCATGTTTGATAAATCTCCCCCATAGTCTGAGAAAAAAAAATCAGGTTATTACCAATAAGATAAAATACTAACACCCCCCCCTCCCCCGTGCTGTGACTGCAATGACTTTCCTTCTGATCCTTACTTGATATATGCAGTGCTTACAGCTAACCAATCTTTATGTGGATTGTATTGAGCGGTTTGTTTAAATAAGAAAGACAAGTATCCATGGGTGTCTTACCCAAGCCCCAGTAATGAGTAACTCTTCTTCATATTTACCTGCCCCAGTGCTCGCTGTGATAGTTTGTTTAACCTCTTCTGAGTCAAGGTGAAACAATGTTCATCAGAACTTGTTTATTATTGTAAGGAGATGGTCCCTTAACTCAACCCTTGAAATCTGGCTAAAGTAGGATTTACTATAAGCCGTTGCATATTGCAGTGTGTGTGCGTATATATATATATGTGTGTGTGTGTGTGTGTGTGTGTAATAAATATATATATATATATATATATATATATATATATATATATATATATATATATATATTATATATAATTTATTTATACAATACTTTTTTTTTTTTCTTCATATACTCTCAGACATGTTACCTTTGTATTCTAGTCACCTTCAATGTCGGCAGTTGATAAAGGCAATTGTGCCGAAACATTCTGCCCGACTGTATTGTGTGCACCTCGTCTTGATAATAAACGCATCCTGCAAGCTCATCGTTGTGTGTGCCGGGTATTCCTGTGTAGGTTACCTTTGTATTCTTGTCCAATGTGATGATAGACATCTTTGTTGTACAACATAAAATGATGAAAGGCGTTCCATTACAGTAGTGATTTGTGTTTAGTTTGTGACTGTCTCGTTCCAATAAATGTTTAGTTCTCAGTCAAATGATGTTGAGATTGAAACATTTCAGATGTCAAAAGGTTCAACCCATGTCAGCATAAATGTGTAATACTCTTACTTTTGGACTTTGGAGTTTTCACATTGGAGGGTCACACAATTTTGCAGAGAAACTGTAGAAAACGTGGCATTCTCTGGGTCCCTCTTTCAATTCTTCATTGTGTTAAAAACTGTTAAAGGGTTATTTCAGTTTTTGATTCTTAAAAGTGTAGCAGTCAAAAGTTTTGATCGGTCAGAATCTGAGTGTTGAAACTGGAGAATGAGTTGGGAGAAGACCATGCGCAGCGGGTTCTCTCCCAGCTCTGTGTTATCTGACCTGGGCGGCACCATAATTGAAGTCTATGAGGCTGTCCTGGTCGGACAGACATGGGGCCTGGAGGGGAGTACATGGTAGAAAGAAGTTTTTTTCGAATTACCACAACACTGTAACGTAATTAATAGAAAGTAAATCATGTATTATTGTAATATACACATGTTAAAATATATTTCAGTTCAAGGGTACTTATTGTTAAGTGTCTCTGTCAATTGTAAAAAATGTTGACATGTAAAAAGTTCTAAGCTGTCGGGTCTGGATGTTCAGACCCCCAAAGATTGTTAGAAGCATGTTACTGCGTGCTTTACTCCCCAGCATGCTGCCTTTTCCATCTTACTGCAAGAGACGGACTCTATAGACCAATAAAGGATCCCATCTCCTGCAACAAGAGAGGGAGCACAGCAAGCCGGGGAGTGAAGTGCTCAGCCTCACACTTCTCCAAGCTCTATCTAATGATCATTGAATTCGGAACATCCAGACTCTGACCAATCAGGACTTTTATGGATCTTTGTCTTTTTTGCAGATTTGTGCCGTCCAGACAAAAAAACAAAAAACTGTACAACTTTGATGTCCTCAGGCTGCAGGCTTAGGGCATGGATGCTCTAGGCCCTGCCTTATTGACACCCCACCAGATCGCGGGAATGAAAGTTGTTTTTACCCTGAATAGCGGCCCCAAGAGACAGGCAGACCCCCACGACCGGACATGCCTTAGTGGGTTGGGGGAGGGGGGTGTTCGGATGGTACACATTCGCTATGACAAACTTCTGACAAGTCATAGTGGCCAATCAAAACTTTTGTTGCTAAAACAAAGGGGGCAGAAGCTTTCAGAAGATCAGCACTGCCAAATATAATGAGAAGTATGTACAGGCGTACATTGCCATGGCTGCAGTGTAAAAGCAAACACAAAAATACAGCAGCACCCTGATAAGTCATATGTGAATATTATATGTGTGCATAACTGCTATAAATTTAAATTGAGTTTCTTAGCACATATTTGATCAGATTGTAGCTAGTGTTGAGCGGAGAGGCCGAACTGTTCGACATGCCTATGGCTGTATACATGTTTTCCTGGACTTCCTAGGGTGGCATCCAACCAGCAGCACAGGGCAGTCAAATGGCGAGCGTTTTAATTCGGAGAACATTGCCAAACCTGAACAGTTCAGTATCTCCGTCCAACACTAATTGTAGCCCATCCACCAGGGATAAGGTGATATGTGATCAGGTGGGATCTTAAAATGCAACAGGTTTGCCTATTTTGGGCCCAAAAGTCCTTTTATAGGGGCTGGTTATCGGCTGCATGTAAAAGGACCAGCAATCACTTGGTGAATGCCATTTCTTCATCAGGTGATCACATCTTTGGTGCAGCCTTTTTGTGGGCTGCACATTTTCCTATGTAAAGCATATCAATTATACAGCAAGGAAGCAGAGGCCTGTGTTGCATAGTGTAGTAACCTTGTTCATTTATTGGAGCTGGTGTACTGAATGATGGCATAGTAAGCTATTGAATCTGATGTTTTTTTTAGGATGCATTTTCATGTGTGCATGACCGTAATGTATAGTATCTGTGTCATGACCTCTTCTTAGGTCTCTCCTATCAATATCTATCTTTATCAATGTGAACAGTTTAAACTGTTCCTGAAAATACAATAGAACGCTAAAGATCTGATTTTGCCGTCCAGTTGACTCACCGCTTCTCTGTCCTGCAGGCAGCAGATGGAAACATCATTGTGAGCTCTTCATCTGATCATTCCCTCACTGTCTGGAAGGAGCTTGAGCAGAAACCTTTACATCAGTTCAAGTCTAATTCTGATCCCATTCATGCTCTTGATATGTACGGCAGTGAGATAATAACTGGGACCGTGGCCAATAAAATTGGTATCTACTCTCTCCTTGATTCCTCAACTCAGCCGAACAGCACAACCAAACTCAGCTCGGAAAACTTCAAGGGGACCTTAACCAACCTAGCTGTCTTACCTACCAAGAGGCTACTACTTCTGGGCTCAGACAATGGAGTAGTCCGTCTCCTGGCATAAGAGACATTGGTAACAGTTTGGGGAAACCTCAGTAACAACAATGTAAATACATGATGTTGCAAAACTTTATTATGTTTTTTTTTTTTAAAGCCATAGACTTATTACCTTCTAGTGTTAATAGCATTTATAGCAAGACCAGCAAGCGTTCTTGTGTAAACTTAGATGGCATTTCTACCCATAAAGTATTAAACAGGAGGTGCTGCTGTCATTGAAGAGACTGCATATTTACACTGGGACCCTTACCATTTATTTTAATAATTCCAAGTAAATTCTAATTGTAGAACCACATCAATATCCAGGATCATGGACTTCTCATCATAACGCTGCCTACACAAATATGCTAATAGTTTTCTACCTTACAGGAAAACCAGTGCTGATAGAATGATACTCCCCAATAACTCTTTAGTTTGCACTTTAGATGATTCTCCCTTATAGGGTTGTATGCATTGTATGGATTGTTTTAGCAGTGTCATTACTGCGTATAATATGGCGTCCAACCTTTGGCCCTCCAGCTGTTGCTGAACTACAATTGACATCATGCCTGGACAGCCAAAGCAGGTTGGACATCGATGGCCTAACACTTCCATTTAATGGTAAAGGTAATTTTGTACATTCCTAAACTGCACTGCTTATAAGTTTGTTTTGTCTTCTAGAAATGGTAGATTCTCCATGGGATTCCATTAGGGAATTGCTGTCCGTGTGGTTGTCTATTACTAGAGATGAGTGTAACTTGTGCATGCATCCGATCATTCGGCATTTGAATACTAGTGGCTGAGAAAGATGCAACCCTAGGGAGTCCACAAAAACATGGATACAGCTTCAAATGTCGATCAGTCAGACTTGGGCATGCGCAAGTTGCACTCATCCTTATTACTTTATGTAAAATTCCACCAATTCTGGGGTACTGATTAACCAGCTTATACAATCATGCCATTACATTGGACATCTCTAGATATTTTTTTACCATAATGTTGAAAACCTTTATGTGCACTTGTGTGAATTATAATTCTGTATGTGTTTTGTTTGGAAATGCAAGCCTGGGCATCTCAGGAAATATATACATATATTATTCTCAGGCTGTATACTCTACATTAACAACTTTCGGCAGTATGATTTTATTCTTTTAGTTGTATGCACTTCCGTTACATCACACATTGTGTTTGGCAACATGGTGGAGGAGGATGTATGGGTTGTGAAGCAAGTTGTGATGTTCCCCTTCTCAATGCTTCTACAAATCCTATAAAAAATCTGTCCTTTTTTTGTATATAATGTCTTTTTTTTTTTTTTTTTTTCTTGGTGCAGGAAACCTGTGGTCATGTAGCGTTTTTTTTTTCACTTGCAATAGTAAAAACTCTTGCAAAAGTGTGAGTAATTCCAAGCAAAGACTCGAGAATGGATTAATATGTCTCATAATGTATATTGCTTAAAAGATTTATTATAGGCACCCAGCATCATCCAGGAGACTGACAGAACACTTCATTTTATTGTAATGCAAATGGCAATGAACTTACTGTTGGCAAATATAATGAAATACAAGACTGTTCTTCACTCCAGTAAGAAAGAAGCAAGAATCACAATGATTATATTAGATTTATATTAAAGTTCATGATTCTAGCAATAACCATGCTTGTAAAAAGGTTTCATCTTTGGTGCCAGCGGGTCGGATTTATTTGGCAGAAACTAAACAGTCCATGAAGAAAGGATCTAGAGCTCAGGCTCCTCCTCTTATGAAGACAGCACAAACCATACAACCAGTCCCAATCCATTCATCCTCATTGCATAATTGCTTTAAAGCAAATGTACCACTATTAAATGAAATGGGGGGGATTTATGAAGAGCGGCGTGCAAGCAGTCGTAAATCATGATAAATGAGGTGCGGGAGGAGGCACCCCCCCAGCTATCCCCATTGGGCGTGCGGGAGGCGTACGCCAGGGAGAAGGGGCGAATCTGCACCCTCTCCCTGGCGTACGCTTCGTAAATGTCCCTCATTGTGGTTTTTTTTTTTTTTACATAAATAGACCGGAGCAGGGAATGCCGATGCCGCGGTCCTTTCTTTGAACCATGGCACAGTTCCTGCGATTGGTGCGGTTTAATAACAAGCATCGGCCCAGCATGAAGCACTGAAAAGCAAGCCTGCCTGATACCAGTCTGGCGGGTCCCCTACCTTTTGTGACGCTGCTCCATTAGAAGCAATAGAGCCGTGTCACAGAGGGGAGGGGAGATCCATCACACGTCGGCAGGCCCACCTCCAGTGCATCATGCTGGACCGGTGCTTTGGAATAAACTGCCGTGTGCAGGAACCGGGCCGTTGTTTAAAAAAAAAAAATGCACCAGCGGCATTCCCTGCACCGGTCTATTCATTTTAAAAAACTACAAAGCCATGTACTAATGGTACATTCGCTTTAAAGACAAGATTGAATAGAGTGGTGGTCACTACCTGAGTGAACTTCAAGCATGCTTGCTGAATAAAAGAGCTATTATTCGCAAAGTTATTGACTATAGAGATGAGCAAATCTCGAGCATGCTTGGGTGTGAAGAGTGTGAAGCATTTGATTACCGGTGGCTGAAGAAGTTGGATGCAGTCCTAGGGAGTCCTGGAAAACATGGATACAGCCTATGGGTATAAACACACACACAGTATACGCAGCGTATTTACTGCTGCGATACACAGAAAATACGCAACAAATACGCAGCAGATTAGATCTAAATAACTGAACACAGCATCAAATCTGCACCACCAAATCTGCTGCGTATACGGTGTGTGTGTTTGTACCCTATGGCTGTATCTATGTTTTCCAGACAGCCGTAGAGCTGTATCCAACTTCTGCAGCCACCGATAATCAAGTGCTGCACACTCAAGTTCAGACAAACCTAAGCATGCTAAAAGTTAACTAGGGGCCACACAGAAAGAAGTTCCTGGGTAGGTATCCTGGTGCTGCCAAAAATTTCTTCAAAGCGAGTATAAAACATAAAATGGCTGATTTATCGGATAAAATCACTAAAAATTTACACAAAGTAATATATTACTTTATTTTATGTACATTTTTAATTTATCCGATAAATCAGCCATTTTATGTTTTATACTCCGCTTGTGAAGGATTTTTTGGAAGTGCCAGGATACCTACCCAGGTACTTTTTTTTTCTTCTCTCTACTGCATTAAACCACAAGTCTAGTTTCCTGGATCCTTCGGTCGGCAGCAATCATCTGATGATACAAGCTATCCCAAAGCGGGGTGATCCGCATAAAGCCCAAGGGGCTCAAAGGTGAGAGTCCACCTATACTTTTATTACATACATTTGCACGTAACGGGATTAAACGGGTAATTCCCCCCCCCCCCCCCCCCCCCCCCTTGTCTAACACATACACCCTGGCACTCTAAAGGGTTAATGGAAACTGCTATATTCAAGCTCCTTCATGCTGTGGTCATGCAATAGGGGGCTCTGTTTCCTTGTTCTTGTGGTTGCTGTGCCCCCCCCCCCCCCACACACATTTATCCCCTATGATATGCTCTGTGCTTTTTTGTGGGACTACATAATAAACATGAGGAGCAGCCTGGGCCCTTTAATACTAATAGAATATGTATGACACAGCTGCAGAGGCTTTTCAGAAATCTTGTATTACTGTAATAACCATGTTTTAGCTGAATATTTATATAATAGGGAATATCAATGAAACATCATGATTTATGGATATCTAGCTTCCACTCCAAGATCTGAGCATCATATGGGGGCGATGAACTATGAATACACAAATTCTGTATTGGGTTCTCTGCATACAAGAATATATTTAAAAGAAAAAAGGCTGAATAGATTGATTCTAAATAAGATTCCTACATATATTATAAAAGTCAAAGGAGTGCAGGAGATTAAATAAAAAATACACAAATATGTTGCGTACAATTCATGAACGTGCAATTTAAAGGAGCTTTACAAAGAATATTACGTTATGGAGGAGTCCACTCCTCTGTAATCAAATCAGTAGAAAGGAGCGAACTTCAAGCACATTCAGGTTCGTCCAAACCCAAACTTTCACTCTTTGCTTTTTATTAACTGTGGCTAAAGAAGTTGGATGCCGTCCTAGGGAATCCTAGAAAACATGGATATATGTTATAGGGGAGATTTATTATCGGTTTGTTATAGATATATTATACACTCACCGGCCACTTTATTAGGTACACCATGCTAGTAACGGGTTGGACCCCCTTTTGCCTTCAGAACTGCCTCAATTCTTCGTGGCATAGATACAACAAGGTGCTGGAAGCATTCCTCAGAGATTTTGGTCCATATTGACATGATGGCATCACACAGTTGTCGCAGATTTGTCGGCTGCACATCCATGATGCAAATCTCCCATTCCACCACATCCCAAAGATGCTCTATTGGATTGAGATCTGGTGACTGTGGAGGCCATTTGAGTACAGTGAACTCATTGTCATGTTCAAGAAACCAGTCTGAGATGATTCTAGCTTTATGACATGGCGCATTATCCTGCTGAAAGTAGCCATCAGATGTTGGGTACATTGTGGTCATAAAGGGATGGACATGGTCAGCAACAATACTCAATTGGTACCAAGGGGCCCAAAGAGTGCCAAGAAAATATTACCCACACCATGACACCACCACCAGCCTGAACCGTTGATACAAGGCAGGATGGATCCATGCTTTCATGTTGTTGACGCCAAATTCTGACCCTACCATCCGAATGTCGCAGCAGAAATCGAGACTCATCAGACCAGGCAACGTTTTTCCAATCTTCTACTGTCCAATTTCGATGAGCTTGTGCAAATTGTAGCCTCAGTTTCCTGTTCTTAGCTGAAAGGAGTGGCACCCGGTGTGGTTTTCTGCTGCTGTAGCCCATCTGCCTCAAAGTTGGACGTACTGTGCGTTCAGAGATGCTCTTCTGCCTACCTTGGTTGTAACGGTTGGCTATTTGAGTCACTGTTGCCTTTCTATCAGCTCGAACCAGTCTGCCCATTCTCCTCTGACCTCTGGCATCAACAAGGCATTTCCGCCCACAGAACTGCCGCTCACTGGATGTTTTTTCTTTTTCGGACCATTCTCTGTAAACCCTAGAGATGGTTGTGCGTGAAAATCCCAGTAGATCAGCAGTTTCTGAAATACTCAGACCAGCCCTTCTGGCACCAACAACCATGCCACGTTCAAAGGCACTCAAATCACCTTTCTTCCCCATACTGATGCTCGGTTTGAACTGCAGGAGATTGTCTTGACCATGTCTACATGCCTAAATGCTCTGAGTTGCCACCATGTGATTGGTGTACCTAATAAAGTGGCCGGTGAGTGTAGATTTGTTATCTCCTATGGGGGAGATTTATCAAACATGGTGTAAAGTGAAACTTGCCCTTAGCAACCAATCCGATTCCACTGTTCATTCCTCACAGACTCTTTGGAAAATGAAAGGTGGAATCTGATTGGTTGCTAGGGGCAACTGAGCCAGTTTCACTTTACACCATGTTTGATAAATCTCCCCCATAGGCTGTATCCAAATTTCCCAGCACTCCCTATTTCTCTCGTCTCTCTTCGCTCTTTTGTGATTCGCTCACTTCTTTGGTAAGTAACATGTTATCCTCACTGGGAAAACATGCCGCTATTATTATCAAACAGTTGATTGTATGTTGTTTTAGGTATCTGCTATCAAAAATAACATTTATATATTTGTCCAATTAGAAAAACAATATTTTTTTGAAGTGAAAGTGCCACACCTGCCCACAGGTTGTGTCTGCTATTGCAGTTTTGTTGAAGTGAGTGGGGCTGAAATACAATCCGGTTTACTACCTGTGGATAGATGTGGCTCTTTTTATCTGAGCAAGCAGCCATTTTTCTTCTTCCTGGATGAAAATAGAATCCCTTTAACTACATAGAACTTGAGATAAACAGGTTTTTTTTTTTCACACAAAGATACTCTTTTTTACATGAATACTATATTCGAGCTAGTCCAGTTTCCTATGCTTGCATGTCACATGTGAATAGGGTTTTGTCGGTCTGTTTGCCAATAGAGATGAAGCGCTTCACTAGCTCGGCAGTTGGTTTATCATCCGGCTACCTTTGAACTCTGTGACCCTCCACTCTGGGTGCCGAAAAAGCTAAATCCAGTCCTCAGAAACTGGGAGAAGCTTTTCCAGGTACTTGGAGCGGAGCTGCCTGGAGCGGCACAGAGTTCAAAAGCAGCCGGCTGATAAGCCAACTGCCGAGCTAACAGAGTTTCGCTTAGTTTAGGCTAGATTCACACATAACATATCCAAAGAGGATTTCTCGCTATGAATTTGCAGCGTGAAATCGGCTGCGGATACATTACATGGGAAGCTATCCTTTTATACTGTAAATTCGCTCATCTCTATTTGCTAGCAATGCACAGAATATGCACCAAAATGAAGTCGACTGGTGTCAGAAAGTTTTATTCAGATTTGTAAATTCTGCTGTGGTGTATACAAAGACTTGAGACAGTTCAGTTAAATTTTAGTTTTGTTTAGACACTTTGGTATTTGTCTACAACATTTGCATTGGGTGCAGTGCTCTCTGTTGCCACCTCTGTCCATGTCAGGAACTGTCCAGAGCAGTAGCAAATCTCCATAAACCTCTACAGCTCTGGACAGTTCCTGTCACAGACAGAGGAAGCAGAAAAGATCACCGTGTGAGACTGGAAAGAATACACCACTTCCTGGATATATATTCATGTGGCATTTGATGCATTTAAAAAAATAAAAAATAAAAAAAATTGGTAAAACAAAATTGCATTTTCAAGTTTAAAAATGGGCAAAAAACTGCATCACCATTTAATAATGAATCTGTTCAAAATGTTATACAGCAAAATATTGATCCAGAGATGAAAAAAAAAACAAAAAAAAACAAAACAAGTCTACAGTTGTATGGCTGATACCTAAAAAAAAAACAACAATGCCGGACAATAACTCCAAATATAACGAAAGTATCTCTTTATTAATTACATAACAAGAATAAAAACTGTTTTCTCTAAAATTGCAGGAAGCAGATACATACATTGGAGGGATGGTGGGCAGACAAAAATTAATTACATTTACAAAAATGCATACGTATCCATATTTGTATACATGGCTACATACATACGTGGTGGGAGAAACACATGAAATGAGAACAGAGAACCCATGAAATGAAAAAATGAAATGAAGACAGAAAAGAGGACTAAGGGCTTAGTCCTCTTTTCTGTCTTCATTTCATTTCATTTTTTCATTTCATGGGTTCTCTGTTCTCATTTCATGTGTTTCTCCCACCACGTATGTATGTAGCCATGTATGCATTTTTGTAAATGTAATTAATTTTTGTCTGCCCACCATCCCTCCAATGTATGTATCTGCTTCCTGCAATTTTAGATAAAACAGTTTTTATTCTTGTTATGTAATTAATAAAGAGATACTTTCGTTATATTTGGAGTTATTGTCCGGCATTGTTGTTTTTTGTTAGATATAAACTTTGGAGTTGTGCTTACGGACAAATAAGTATATAGGGGTCCTATTGTAGGTATTATAGTTGTATGGCTGAGAAGCAAAATTTCTTTTGGGCTGGTAGGGTCAAAGTCCTGACTTGAACCTAATGCAAATGTTGTAGACAAATACCAAAGTGTGTAAACGAAACTAAAATTTAACTGAACTGTCTCAAGTGTTTGTATACACCGGCTGGTTACCTATATGGTACTGAAATATTCTGCAGTACTGTACAGAGATAGTCTCCTCCATTAGCCCCTGTCCCTAATTAATTTCCCTTTTTCGGATACACACCAGGGTCGATTTTCATAGGAAGCTTATAAACCTTTTAATATATTCTTGGAGTGTGGCAGGAAAGTCGCGCAAATATGGGAACACGTGTACACTAAACAGTCACTTCACTAGGAGCACCTACTCACTAACATGTTGGTCCCTTTTTTCAGACTTCTGGGGATAGATTTTACAAAGTGGTGAGCGTCATATACCAAACATGTTCAGTGGGGTTACAGGTGAGTTTGGGGGGCAAGGCAGTTTGGAGAATTAATTCTCACGTTACTCCAACCACTGTCTAAACATCTAAGCCTGATGACACAGAGAACTACCCTTTTGAAAGATGACTCTGTGATTAAGGAAGATCTGGAAAAGACTGCAGAGGAGAAGGATTTAGGGGTAGCAATTTCTATCAGCCTTAAAATGAGTTATCAGTGCAAGCACGTGGTGGGGAAAGAAAATCCTATGCTGGCTCTCTCCGTGCCCATATCTCTGTCATCCCCAAGGATGGCAAGGATCCTTCGCAATGCCAGAATTACCGCCCTATTTCCCTCCTAAATTTAGACCTTAAATTCTCTAAAATTCTTGCCGCCCGTCTCACTCCCTTGCTCCAGCCTATTATACATCTGGATCAGGTAGGCTTCATGCCTACTCGAGAGGCTCGGGATAACACCACTAGGGCAATTAACATTATCCATCATGTTCATTCCTCGGGTCTTCCCTCCATGCTCCTGTCCACGGATGCCGAGAAAGCCTTTGACCGAGTCAGTTGGCCTTTCCTTTTTGCCACACAGACATTTGGGCCTCGGTCCGAATATGTTGGAGTGGATTGGCTCTCTCTATTCTTGCCCTACGGCTCAGGTCTCGGTCAACGGCCTTCTCTCTTCCGCGTTCCCCATTGCTAACGGGACACGGCAAGGCTGCCCCCTATCCCCCCTCATTTTTATTTTGACCCTTGAACCTTTCCTCAGGCATGTCAGGAACAATGTTAACATTGCTGGGGATCGAGTGGGGTCGAGTTGTGGCCTATGCAGACGATTTATTGTTTTTCCTTTCTCAACCCCTTGTCTCTCTGCCCAACCTTCTTTCCGAACTCTCTTGTTACCAACGTCTCTCTAACTATAAAATTAATCTGCAAAAATCCGAAGCACTCAACCTTTCTCTTCCCCCATCTGTTGCAGCCTCCTTGGGGACTTCTTTCCCTTTTCGGTGGTCGCGTTCTTCTCTGACGTACCTGGGGGTCCAACTTACTCCTGCGACAGCCAACCTTTTCAAAGCTAACTTCTTACCCATGCTCAAGCGCATTGAAGCAGACTTGCTCAAGTGGCACGGGGGTACCTTCACCTGGTTTGGACGCTGCGCGATCTTCAAAATGAATGTCTTGCTGCGCTTGCTATATCTTTTTCAAGCCCTTACAGTTGCGGTCCCCCCTATCCTACTTCCGGCAACTGTCTACATTCCTCACTAAATTTATTTAGGCACACAAGCAACCTCGTCTCGCCAAATCAATCTTATACCGTCCGAAAGCAAAAGGTGGTCTGGCTCTTCCCAATCTTTATCAATACTATGTAGCTGCACACCTTACTCGGATACTCGATTGGCATCGCCACGCCCCCACTAAATTGTGGGTCGGCCTGAAAATGACGATTTCCCCAATCCCCCTATTGGCAGCTCCGTGGATCCCAGCCTCTGCGCGTTTTGCCGGCGCTCATCCCACTATTGTTCCCACACTGAAGATGTGTCATAAGCACCTTTCCACTGGCTTCCTGGCCCCTCCCCCCTCCCCCTTGTTTCCCATCTTGGGCAACCCTGCCTTTCCGATCAGCTTGGAGGACCCGGTCTTCCGAACCTGGTTGCGAGCTGGCTCCTTCCGAGCCACTACTTTCCTTCATGGCTTGGCATGGCGATCCCTTACTGACCTACGAGACCTCTCGGACCCAGCTCCCTTAGGGTTCTGGAGGGCACTGCAACTTAACCATTTCCTACCGAACCCTTCTGGTTTCGCTCGCCCCTCCACACACTTTGAAACCCTCTGCTTGGGCTCTGGTCCACTCAGACACTCCCTCTCTCTCCTATACAATCTGTTGGGCTCCCCACCGGATCGACCGACACCCCCCTTCCTCACTGCTTGGGAGGCAGACTTAGATATCTCCCTCTCGGCAGCCCAGGTCGACAGGGTTCTTACCTGTACCTACTCCAGTTCCATCTCTTCGCGCCTCCAAGAGGCAGGCTACAAACTACTCTCCAGATGGTATCGGGTTCCCACTCGACTCCACCGGTTGTTCCCAGATGTTCCGCCACTGTGCTGGAGAAACTGCGGCGAGGAAGCCACTCTCGTACACACCTTCTGGAGTTGCCCCGTACTGGTACCTCTCTGGAAGGAGGTGTGGCGTATCTCCTCTACTTTCGTAGATCGCCAGCTCCCCTTTTCCCCCGGCGCTTTTTCTCTTGCATATTGCAGACATCCCTCTCAAATCCTACTGACGCTCTGTCCTCCGACACCTGATTAACGCTGCACGAGCCTGTATCCCGGCCATTTGGCGCCGTCCTGATCCTCCCAGTATAGCAATGTGGATTCGTAAAGTTGAGGACACCAAACATATGGAAGACCTTACAGCTCAGCTGCACGGACATAACGCAAAGTTTTTTCGGACGTGGTTCTACTGGGACCAATTTACCGAGACGGATGAGTACCGGACCCTTCTGGCTCAGTGAGGAGCGGCCCTACCTGTCCCTCCCCCCCCTCCCTACCCTCTCCCTCTTATTCTTTCTTCTTTCTCTCCCTTAACTTTGCCTTCTACTCTAGTAGTCCCCTTTTTGGTCCCCACCTGGGTAGTCGTGTGCCCCAGGCTTTCTCTCACCAGTGCAAGCTCTCCCCTATAGGGTGCTGTGTGGTGTAAATTGCCTCTTTATTACCATAAATATCAGGTGCATTTTTTGTCATGGTTTAATCGGGTTCTTTTTCTCTAAAGTATTGTTCCACCCTAACGGGTGTGGTTTACACTGCTGTTTTTCTTTTTTTTTATTTATGTTAAATGTTTGGAAAATTTAATAAAATTGAGAATTAAAAAAAAAAAGAAAATCCTATGCTGGGCTGTATACATAGAGGTATAAATAGAACAAAGGCCAGATTACCGCTGTAGATTCACTGCACGCGTGGGCTCCCATACCAATATGTGCAGCAGCTAGCAGGTGCACCCACATGATGCAGGTGCAACCTTCCACACCCGATGTCAGATCTGGTGAGTGGTTATGCCTGGACAACCAATTTACATCCTGCAAAGCCTCCATGGACCAGGCTTCTCAGATGGAGAATTGAGAGCCTTGAACCAATCTTGAATAATTTTATCCTGCTGAAAGATGTCAGTGGCGTTAGAGAATACTGTGGCCATAAAAGGAGTATCCAAGTTCTGCAATAATATTTAGGTAGGTGATATGTGCCAAAGGAACATCCCCATGAATTCTAGGACCCAAGGTTTCTCAGCAGGACATTGCCTAGAGCAGTTCCAAAGAACATCCTGGGGGACTGCACTGATCCAGGTGAGTATGTGTAGGGTGGAGTCCTCTTGTGGCTGGAGGTGTAATGCTGCCTCTGGCCACAGGAGAGACTGTCTGGGCAGGAAGCCAATAGCTTCTTGCTCTGTCAGTCAGAGCACCACAGCATTTAACTGTAAGCATTTATCATGAATGCTCATAATTAAAGGACCCCCTTAGTGTACAGGCCTCATAGCAGTGGCATGGTCTGCCTTTATAGTAGCTACCGCACTGCTTTTTAGTAATTTGTGTTTACAATACGCATTAAGTAGCTTTAAACATCCATTAGCAGCTTGTGTTTTTCTTTGAACCACTTTTGCTAGACATTATGTGCTGCATGGTGGACTTTGAACATGCTCTAACCGATTCATGTAGCCATTAAAAAAATTTTTGTTTGTTGGAATCACGTAAAACTTTATATTTGTCCATTTTCCCTGCTTCCTACACATGAACTTTAAAGAGGTTTTCTCACCTGTCTGATTTAGCTCAGCATCTCTGTGTCCCATAGTGAAAGTAAGGATGGGGGCAGCGATATTGAGCTGAATCAGTTCTGTATCTTTGTGTCTAACTATGAGATCACAGATGGCTCCAGGGACAATACACAAGCCTTGGAGCTGTCTGATTTGAGAGGGAAACACATAAGCTGTATGGGAGTACTCATCCAGGCCACAGAGTGAGGTCAGCAGACTGGCATGTGCTCACAGAGCAAAGAGCAATAAACAATAGTAGAGGACACAGCTGCAAAAGTAAACAATATTTCTAATAAGAGCATTTGTAAAATTGCTTACTTTTGCATTATCTAACAAAAAATTTTAGGAGGTGAAAATACCCCTTTAAGAACTTGCTGTTTTCTTGCTTCTAATATATGTGCGAATGGTACCTAACCATAGTGAAGTACAGGAGGCGTCTTTGTCAGCATCGTAAGCATATATATTCCAAACCAATCACTGAATGACAGAACTGGATCAAGATGAAAAAAAGATGCAAGAAAATAAAAATTTTAATTCCCTCAAGTACTTGTGGCTCTGATGACTGCTTGATTGTATTCCCTACAGATTTCAACACTGATATTTTTTTAGAACAAAATTATGTGAAAGTCAAGTGTTTTTTTTTTACTTATTTATTCTAATTTATAATGACTTCATTGCAAGGTTTCAGAGTATTTTGCTATTTTGAAGGGATAATAAAAATATAATAAATATGTAGAATTTGCCCTATTCCATCCTCTACTACTGTGGTCACAATGTAGCTGCGCTATTAAGGTCAATTGAGACCATAGATGAAATCTTAGGAGGTTTTTTTCTGTAGTTAAGAACACAGGGAACTTTAGACTCATTTCCTTTTTCCGCAACACATTGTACCGATTATTATTTCCAGAGGGAAACTTGTAATCAGGAGCGAAGGGTGGAGGGCTTTTATGTGTCAGACCTAGCAATGCAACAGATTACAGGTTTTGTTAGAATGTTCCTATATAATTTAACTGTCTATAGATTATGTGCATTTGTATTAATTATTTTAAGGTGTTAAAAAGTCTCTTACACAAAACAAACTATAATGGAAATAAAACTGAGCTCCACTGTCTGTGTAAATAATCTGCAGTCATAATGGGAACTTTTTATTGTTCATTTTTGTTCAATATGGCCCCTACATGTTACAGAAGTTGACTAATATGTATAAGGACCTTTGTTTCTGCAGGTATGTGGCAAGATTCAAGCATGCATAGATCTAGTTCAGTAGGGAGGGAGAAGTAGCTGTAGGCCTCATCTTTATGGTCAGATTGATTCCCAGGGGTTGCACTAGTGACTAGAGATGAGTGAACCGGGTTTGGGTATTTGATTAGCTGGGGTTGCTGAACTTGAATAAAGCTCTAAGGTTGTCTGGAAAACATGGATACAGCCAATGACTATATCCACATAACCTTAAGGCTTTATCCAAGTTCAGCAGCCACCGCTAATCAAATGCCGAAAGTTCGCGTTCGGATCGACTCGAGCATGCTCGAGGTTCGCTCATCTCTACTGGTGACTCATTTTAAGGCTGTCAGAAATTACTACCCCTAAATCCTTCTCCTCTGCAGTCTTTGTTCTGAGTTGGCAAAGACTGCAGGGGAGAAGGATTTAGGGGTAGCAATTTCTGACAGCCTTAAAATGAGTTCTTAGTGCAAGCACGTGGTGGGGAAAGAAAATCCTATGCTGGGCTGTATAGCTCGAGGTATAACTAAATAGAACAAAGGCCAGATTACCGCTGTAGATTCACTGCTCACTTGGACTCCCACTCCAATATGTGCAGGAATACTGAAACAAAAAGATTTGAATCCAGCGTGCGGTATAAACTGTATCCAAGGCTTTTATTTTCTTCCACCACTACAGTGCACACAGAGTGACATCACCCCCCCCCCCATTAACGCTAACACATTTCAAGTGGATAACACACCCTTAGTCATTGCCTAAGCTTAGTCGTAGCTAGAGGTATAACCAGTAGGAAGAGGGAGATTGTGATCCTGCTGTATAGAGCTCTGGTGAGACCACATCTGAAATACTGGTTCCAGATGTGGTTGGTAAATCTACAATAACAGAATTTAAACCTGCCTGGGATGAACATATATCTATCCTAATAAGAAGAGAATATTCTATGTTTCTACCTAAAAAGTTTGTTTCTCAAAGGTGTCTCAAAGACTGTAGGTGGACATCCCCCCCACACACTTGTGGTGTGGCGTGTTCGACCATCAGTATACGGTTTACGGGGCTCTCCCAACCACCGTGCCAAAACATTGCTGTGTATGAGGAGAACAGGCAGCGGGTAGGAGAGATAACTGACAGCTAACCGATCGTTTAGCCTTCAGTCATTGAAGGTGTATGGCCACCACCTGTAGACTAAAGGCCCCTGATTTCTCACATGATTACGTTTCTTTCCTAGGAGTCTATTATCGTATGCAACAAAATGGTTTTTAATTGACACCAGGCCCTGTCTGTCACTTCTTATAATGTTTGTTAAACTTAATTATGTTATAACATAGCAATAAGCAAAATGCTATCAGAAAAGTATAATACATTTATTAATAGTCCATTAACCATCATGATCTTCATATCCTCAAGCTGCAAACTGACTGCAAATTAATAAAGCAAATATTAATCACATGGAACAAGCTCCACTTTCTGGTTCAGTCTATTTATTAACAATAATAATCTGAAGTACTCAACAACATGAAGCAATTAAAACAAAAAAACATAATTAAAAACTGACCTGTGGGTCATAAATCTGATTCACCACCACAATAATCTACATCCCAGTCTAATTTCCTGAATAATTTGTAGAGAAAACATCTTACTCGTGTGTATACTCAAAACTGAATAGTAAAAAGTTACTGTCCAAAGGAATTAGATCCACTAATCTCAATCTCGAATGTAAAAGTCCAAAAAAATTTGTATCGCTTTTATCCCAAGAAACTAGGTCTCTCAGTAGCCGGTCAATATAAGGGGCAAAAACCCCTAAAAATGGGTAGTCTTTCCTTTTGGAGAGACTTTTGGATTGGCATATATGCCTAGTCAATGTTCTAAGACCCTTAGTTGGAGTCAAACACTGACTTGAAGGTAACCTAATCTTAACGTGGTGTGAGAACTATTTTGGCTCTTCTTGTTTCTTCTTCCTCCTTCTTCTTCCTCACACAGTGAATAAGTTGATACTAAAAAGTTCTATATTGGTCTCATCTGACCACATGACCTCCCATACCTCCCCTGGATTATCCAGATAGCCACTGGCAAACTTCAAACAGGCCTGGACATGTGCAGGTATGAGCTGGAGGACCCTGCATGCCCTGTATGTTGTAGTGTGTTACTAATCGTAATCTTTGAGACTTTTTGCATTGAAGCCCTACATGAAGCCCTGGATCAAGAAAAATTCATCATGGTTTTTTTTTTCATATTCTAATAATTGCGTCAACAGTTGTTGCCTTCCCACTAAGCTGCTTGTCTATTGTCCTGTAGCCCATTCCAGCCTAGTGCAGGTATATAATTTTGTCCCTAGTGTCCTTAGACAGCCCCTTGGGCTTGCCTATGGTGGAGAAAAGTGTGATTGGTTGAGTGTGTGGACAGGTGTTTTTTTTTTATACAGGTAACAAGTTCAAGCAGAGTGTAGAGTAGGAGGAGCTTCTTAAAGAAAAACTAAGGTCTGTAACAGAAAGAATTCTTGCTGGTTGGTCGGTGATCAAATATTTATTTCATGCAATAAAATGCATGTTAATTATTTAAAAAAAATTATACAATGGGATTTTCTGGAAGTTGGATTCTGTTTCTCACAGGTGAAGTGTGCCTACGATAAAAATTACACACCTCTCCATTCTTTGTAGGTGGGAAAAATTGCAAAATCGGCAGAGTATCAAATACTTATTTTCCCCACTGTATGTCCAATAAGGCACATCATGTTTCTTCTATAAGTTTTTCTCATGTTTCTTTGCAGATATATGGGTGGATACTGGCAAAAAAGTATGGCAACACGTGCCACATAATGTACCTTGTTTTAAGTCCCGAGGCAGCGAAAGCATCGCGAACTAGTCATGGCTCTAGGCCTTTCAGCATGCTATGCATGACTGACAGGCAAAGAGGCTTCTAACAGGTCAATCATCCATGCAGAGCACGCTGACAGGGAGAGAGCCGTGACTAGTTACAGCCCAGACTCCTTCTCAATGAGTAGTTCATGGTTCTCTCCCAGCCTCAGGCACTGGAATAAAAGAACATTTTTTCATATATATTTAATTCCAGTGGTGGAATGCCCTAGGCCGGCAGTGCCTGTCAGACTAACACAGACACAACCAGACAGTGGGCCCTATCTGAACCACCCACTGTCCCTGCCTAATTGCCTCAGCCGACCCTAGGCGGTCGCGGACAACCACGGAGACGTTCCCTGCGCTATATACGTGATACACAAAACAATACGGACAGACGAACACAATAAGGAATAGTAAACCAGGCCGGGTCAAACCACACGGGCAACGTAGTACAAAATCAGTAATCCAAAAGAGTAGTCACAAGTCAGGCAGAAGGTCAGAAAAATGAGTAGCAGTAGGAGGGATAGGATGGGGAGCGCAGGAATATACAAGGGAGAGCTGGGACCAGGAATACACCTAAATTAGCCAGCGCTGGGACTCAGTCTGTGCTTAGCTTTTATGCTGACCAAGAGCCCGGTCTGGATCCTTATTGGCCCGGCGCTCTGATCTTCCAGGTACAGACAGGCAGAGAAACCTGTCAATCACAGCAACAACACAGGTGTAAATTCAAGACCAGGATCTTCTCAGCTTAACTCCTGCATAGCCAGAAGCTGAGAAGCAATCGGGTGTGGCACACAAAGGCAAAACACCAGGTCCAGTTCACACAGGCTACTGCAGATTCCTGACAGTGCCTCTCTTTCGGCAGCTCAAGGTAATCCATCCCAGGGGCATGGCTAAGAAGATGAAAGGCAGGGAAGAAGAAGAGAAAGGCACTGCAGGTCTAGGGAACAGATGCTCTAGGCCCTGTCTCTTTGACATTGTGCCACCGCAATAAAATATCAAATACTGGTACCAGAAGAGAAGGGGACATCGGGACCAGACATGAATTGCCACTGGGGTTAGGGGGTTGTAGGGCAAGTATAATACTTTTGACTCATTTGTTTGATTTGGTTCTCTTTACATTTAAGACTTGTGTGAAAATCTGATGTATTATTAGTTAACATGTATGCAAAAATATAGCAAATTCTGAAGGGTTGACAAACTTTCAAGTACTGCTCTATATTAAATAACTAGAAAATGTACCCAGCGTTGCCCAGGTATAAAGTGTCAGTGTGTTAATTAGATTTGTTCTAAGGTGCCCAGGAGGCCAATCTAAAGGTATTGTTTCATCTGAGTTAATCAGTGGAATTAGTGTATACCTGTAGTGCATAGTTGGAGGGGTTCTGTATACCCACAGTGTATACTTTTTAGGGATCTTGCATATCTGTAGTGTATATATCTGTATACCTGTAGTGTGTAGTTGGGGGGCTGTATACCTGTAGTGTATAGTTGAGGGAGGTCCTGTATACCAGTAGTGTATAGTTGGTGAAGATCCTGTATACCTGTACTGTAGAGTTCGGGGGTCCTGTATACCTGTAGTATATAGTTCGGGAATCCTGTATACCTGTAGTATAAAGTTGGTGCTGTATACCTGTAATGTATAGTTGGTGGAGGTCTTGTATATCTGTAGTTTATAGTTTGAGGGTCCTGGATACCTGTAGTGTATAGTTGGTGGAGGTCTTGTATACCTGTAGTATATAGTTCGGGGGTCCTGTATACCTGTAGTGTATAGTTTGAGGGTCCTGTATACCTGTAGTATATAGTTGGTGGAGGTCCTGTATACCTGTAGTGTAAAGTTTTGGGTTCCTGTATACCTGTAGTGTATAGTCTGGGGTCCTATATACCTGTAGTATATAGTTGGTGGAGTTCCTGTATACCTGTAGTGTATAGTTTTGGGGTCCTGTATACCTGTAGTGTATAGTTTGGGGTCCTGTATACCTCTAGTATATAGTTGGTGGAGGTCCTGTATACCTGTAGTGTATAGTTTTGGGGTCCTGTATACCTGTAGTGTATAGTCTGGGGTCCTATATACCTGTAGTATATAGTTGGTGGAGTTCCTGTATACCTGTAGTGTATAGTTTTGGGGTCCTGTATACCTGTAGTGTATAGTTTGGGGTCCTGTATACCTGTAGTATATAGTTGGTGGAGGTCCTGTATACCTGTAGTGTATAGTTTTGGGGTCCTGTATACCTGTAGTGTAAAGTTTGGGGTCCTGTATACCTGTAGTATATAGTTGGTGGAGGTCCTGTATACCTGTAGTCTATAGTTTTGGGGTCCTGTATACCTGTAGTGTAAAGTTTGGGGTCCTGTATACCTGTAGTATATAGTTGGTGGAGGTCCCGTGCACCTGAAGTGTATAGTTTTGGGGTTCTGTATACCTGCAGGGTCGTATTTACCATTAGGCACCCATGGTCTGGTGCCTAGGGTAGCACCTTGCAGAGGGGCAGTACCCTCCCGTTCAGACTTGCCAGAAAATCTGGTGTCTTTTCCAAGGGCGGTATTGGTCAGGTCTGCTATAGCGGTGTTATCCAGTCACACTATGGCGGTATTGGTCAGGTCTGGTATGGCAGTGTTATTTGCTCACAGTGTGTCGGTATTGGTCAGGTCTGGTATGGCGGTGTTATCCAGTCACAGTATGGCGATATTGGTCAGGTCTGGTATGGTGGTGTTCTCCAGTCACAGTGTGGCGGTATTGTTCAGGTCTGGTATAGTGGTGTTATCCAGTCACAGTATGGCGGTATTGGTCAGGTCTGGTATGGCAGTGTTACCCAGTCACAGTATGGCGGTATTTGTCAGGTCTGGTATGGCAGTTATATCCAGTCACAGTATGGGGGTATTGAACAGGTCTGGTATGGCAGTGTTATCCAGTCACAGTATGGCGGTATTGGTCAGGTCTGGTATGGCGGTGTTATCCAGTCAACAGTATGGCGGTATTGGTCAGGTCTGGTATGGCAGTGTTATCCAGTCACAGTATCGCTGTATTGGTCAGGTCTGGTATGGCGGTGTTATCCAGTCACAGTAAGGCGGTATTGGTCAGGCCTGGTGTGGCGGTGTTATCCAGTCACAGTATGGCGGCATTGGTCAGGTCTGGTATGGCAATGTTATCCAGTCACAGTATGGTGGTATTGGTCAGGTCTGGTATGGCAGTGTTATCCAGTCACAGTGTGGCCATATTGGTCAGGTCTGGTGTGGCGGTGTTGGTCAGGTCTGGTATGGCGGTGTTATTCAGTCACAGTATGGCGGTATTGGTCAGGTGTGGTATGACAGTATTATCCAGTCACAGTATGGAGGTATTGGTCAGGTCTGGTATGGCGGTGTTAAATTTGACGTCTGGAGCTATCATCTACCAATCTTGATGCTAATTGGTGAGTGAGGATGGGGCGTCCTCAGGTTTAGTGCTTAGGGCAGCAGCAGCTGGTAATACTGCCCTGTATACATGTACTGTATAGATGAAGTAGGGGGCCCTGTATGCATGTACTGTATAGATAGAGTAGGGGGCCCTGTATATATGTACTGTATAGATGGAGTAGGGGGTCTACCAGTTATTTCTGTGGATGTTGTGAGGCAGCTAGCCCTGGAATGCAGATTCCAGCTCCCTGTGAAAATGAAAGTAGTAATCCTATTGGTTGCTAAGGCTCCCAACTGCCGTTTCTCCTGGGCAGAGCTGCAGCTAATTATGTCAACTTGTGTGTGCAGTGTGGAGATTTTCCCATTCATCTCTATGGGGCATGGCACTTCCCCCTCCCCCTCCCCTCCTGTACATCTGGCGGGGATCGGACCTTTGCTCTAACCTTCCCGGGCACCCAATGTATCTCTGTGCCAAATTTGGGGTCAAACGGTTCAAGCGTTTGGAAGTGTATATGGGACAGACAGACAGACTTTCATTTTTATGATATAGATTAGACAGTTGTAAATCACACATATATGGCTATTTATAGAGACTTTTATTTTTTCATCTTATGCTGTGTTTACCCGCAACGATTATCGCGCAAATTTGCGCGATAACGATTGAATTCGAACGATAATCGTACGTGTAAACGCAGCGAACGATCAAACGACGAACGAGAAATCGTTCATTTTGATCTTACAACATGTTCTCAAATCGTCGTTCGCAATAAATTCGCAGATTATTCCGTGTAAACAGTTGTTCGCCGATTTAACCAATGTGTGAGATAGGCTTAAGCGATCGCAAAACAAATTTCCGTACGATATATCGTACCGGCTAAATGCTGACCGTTATGAAAAAAAAAAATTGGTACTCCGACATCGTTAATCGTACGATCGGTCTAATTATCGTTTCGTGTAAACGCAGCATTATTCCAGATCAAATAGAGTTATAATATGCTAAATAAAAAGACTGTATCACCCTAGAGAGGAAATCATAATAGAGCCCAATTTTAACTTGGGTTCTGAGGCCTAAAAATGGTTCTCTCTTGTGTAGCACTTTGTGGTGTCAATCAGTTAGCAGTGACTGGTGATGGAATAATAGAAGTACAGTACATCAGTGAAGTGCAGCCATGTTGGTTGTCACTTTTGAACGATTTTCTCAGAAACTGATGACTTATATTGTATGAAACTGAGTGCAATGTAAAGTGATATTAGTGCATCATATATGTATGCCAACAACAATACAAATTACCATAATAGCATAAAACAGACCTATAAAGTGCAAGGGCTATGGTTTATGCTGTGGCACGTATGTGCAAAGTAAACATTATTCAACAAGCAACAATACCAAGTATGCTTGATGTCCCAGCTTGTCGGCCTCTACCTCAGTGGGGTCTGTATCAGTAAAGTCCAGCAAATATTTAAACCCTTTTGGCATCATTGATACATGATTAGAGATGAGCGAGTACTAAAATGCTCGGGTGCTCGATACGAATATTTCCCAATGCTCGGGTGAACGTTTCGAGTAACAAACCCCATTGAAGTCGATAAGAAACTCGAGCATTTTTGCAGGGGACCAAAGCTCTGCACAGAAAAGGTTGTGTGAAAACTTGGAAACCTCAAAAAATGATGGAAACAGCACGGAAATGGACAGGAAACAGCAGGGGCACAGCCAGCAGACCTCCATGTGATTAATGGCTGTCAGTGGGTGAAGACGCACAGCACTGCATATACTGTTAGTAGCTGTGCTTTGCTGATTCCCACTCCTTTTTCCTGCATTAGAGCCCTCACAGCACAGTGAGGATAGGTATAGCTGAACTACAGATCCCAGCCAGCCAAGAGAATGTCAGCAACAGGACAATTTGACTACTGACAGCAGATTTGGGGGTAGTCCTGTAGAGTATGTGTGTAACTGGTGCTGTTTTTGTAAGGCACCACGTGCACAGGACACAGCACAGTGAGGAAAGATATAGCAGCAGCAGTTTTGGGGGTATTTGTATAGACCAGGGTTTCTTAACCTGAGGCACACATACCTTAGGTACGAGGCACAGGTTGAGGGGGTACGTGGGAGCTGTAAAAAAAACAAAAACTTTTCATTTTAGTGCCAGGCTATTTCCATCATGCCCTGATGCCAATCACCACCGCTACTGACACTACCCACCTGGTGACATGGGGGCTTGGTTATGCTGCTGGGGAATGGAAGGAGAGCGTGCACACAGCCTCAGGAGCATCACTTATTGGTCATCAGTAACCGCTCTAAGCCCACCCTCCCCTAGCTTCCCCGACCAGCCTCCTCCTTCCTGCTTCAGCAACCAGTCAGTTTGCACAAAAATCAGAGACTTCTTTGCCGATGTGCAGCCTGCTCGCCATATGTGCGAGTGTGGGGGCAAGGCAAAGGGCAAAGGGGACATGGCCTCATCTTCTGCCTGATTTGCCATTGTAAAAATCTATACCTGCTCAGACTTGTAGATTTCACCAAATATAATGAAAGATGTGCACCTCTAAAGAAATCTGCCATGGGGCATGTCAGCAGGGGTTTAGGTAAGACTGGTATACAGATACACGGTTCTTAATAAATCCCCCCTGATGGGCCTACAGAGGTTACCCGTTAGTCTGTAAGTGTTTTTATAGCAGCCACTAAGGCTTCTTTAGCTAGGCTGCTGCATTTATAGGGATGGCATGACAGCTGGACTCCCATGCCAATCCTGGGGGTTTAACCCATTGTATGCATAATCACTAGAAAAAAAAATTAAAACTGTGCGAGAATCAAGGTAAGAAAATAACCTACATCCTCAGCGCCCCGTGTGCTATAGTGGCATATTAGCAGGTTAGATACTTCTAACCTGCTGATAGTTTCCCTTTAATGCCTCGCTGATCTCTGAGAATACAGTCAGTGGTGGGGGCTTTTCTGTAGTTCACCTCAGGCAGCAGAGTAGCTTGATTCACCCATGACTACAGATCCCAGCAAATTCCCTATTAAACTGCTTGGGTATATGCAGGGATACCCACCACCATCTGTACTGTGCCCACCACAAGACCTGTGAACCACGGAACCACTTGTGTGTAGTCTGATGGTTTTCTCATATTATAGGTGTTTTTTTTATAGTATTAATCTGTACAAAAGTATATTCATACATAAAAAACATAAAAACCTTAAAAATAGCCCTAAATTATTATTATTATTAATCTAAATCCAGTTTATTGTACTTATTCTGAAGCTGAGAGGCAGCGATCCCTCTGATCATGGTCAGTATAGTAAATAGAATTGCAGACAATAAACGAAGCAACACCAACATAAATTCAAATTCTTTAATCAATATGCAACATTGTAATGAAATATTACCGGCTGGCTCTTGAATAGTTAATCCGGTGACTCTCAGGTCAGGTCTGGTGGAGACCACAGAACGTGCTGCAGTCATTCCCACCCGTCCTCTATTATCCTGGTCTGAGAGTCACCGGACCTAAAGATCCAGAGGAAGGCGAAGAAACCCCCCGGAGACTTCTACCTCAGGGGGAAAAAAATTCCTTCCTGACCCCACAAGTGGCGATCAGATCTGATCTCAACTGGATCACATCTAGCCTGCTGTATATATATATATATATATATAGGATGAGGAGACTCCTCGCTGTAATGAATGAAAAACAGAGACATTAATGCTGCACAATATGTTGTCCCTATAGAAATAACTATTATTATTACATATACATCCATATTATATACAGTACATGTCCTGCCCACAGAGCTTACACTCTAATATACAGTACATGTCCTGCCCACAGAGCTTACACTCTAATATACAGTACATGTCCTGCCCACAGAGCTTACACTCTAATATACAGTACAGGTCCTGCCCACAGAGCTTACAATCTAATATATAATACATGTCCTGCCCACAGAGCTTACACTCTAATATACAGTACATGTCCTGCCCACAGGGATTACACTCTAATATACAGTACATGTCCTGCCCACAGAGCTTACACTCTAACATACAGTACATGTCCTGCCCACAGAGCTTACACCCTAATATACAGTACATGTCCTGCCCACAGAGCTTACACTCTAATATACAGTACATGTCCTGCCCACAGAGCTTACACTCTAATATACAGTACATCTCCTGCCCACAGAGCTTACACTCTAATATACAGTACATGTCCTGCCCACAGAGCTTACACTCTAATATACAGTACATGTCCTGCCCACAGAGCTTACACTCTAATATACAGTACATGTCCTGCCCACAGAGCTTACAATCTAATATACAGTACATGTCCTGCCCACAGAGCTTATACTCTAATATACAGTACATGTCCTGCCCACAGAGCTTACACTCTAATATACAGTACATGTCCTGCCCACAGGGATTACACTCTAATATACAGTACATGTCCTGCCCACAGAGCTTACACTCTAATATACAGTACATGTCCTGCCCACAGAGCTTACACTCTAATATACAGTACATGTCCTGCCCACAGAGCTTACACTCTAATATACAGTACATGTCCTGCCCACAGGGATTACACTCTAATATACAGTACATGTCCTGCCCACAGAGCTTACACTCTAATTTACAGTACATCTCCTGCCCACAGAGCTTACACTCTAATATACAGTACATCTCCTGCCCACAGAGCTTACACTCTAATATATAATATAATCTCTGCTCCTAAGAGCTCACAGAGTAACACAGGCCCTCCTCTTAAGAGCTTACAGGCTTATATTTAGTACATGACTACATGTCTGCCCCGAGGAGCTTACAATCTAATGTACACTACAATACCCCACTCCTAAGAGCTTGCACTGCAATGTACCATACAGATGTCACCAGTGTTATCATGAACACGACAAAGGATTTCATGGTAACACAAGCTACATGTGTAGAGGCCCTGCTCCCCGCAGGAGCTTACAATCTAATATACAACCTACCACACAGCAGACATACAACAGAGAGTAAGCTGTATACACAAGAACAGCCATTATAAAAGGGTTTTCCAGGGAATGATGGCCAATGCTGTGTACAGACCTTAACTCAACTTTCCTTGGAAAACCCCTTTAAAGGGGTTGTCCGGCGCTAAAAAATTATTCACAGAATAACACACATTACAAAGTTATACAACTTTGTAATGTATGTTATGTCTGTGAATGGCCCCCTTCCCCGTGTCCCACCACCCCCACCCGTGTACCCGGAAGTGCGGTGCGCTATACATACCTGTCACGTGCCGACCACGGTCTCCGATCCTCAGCAGTGACGTCTTCTTCGGGCGGCCAGCGGATCTTCCCGAGTGCTGGCCGCCCTCTGCAGCGTCAGCTACAGTTATGCTCAGCCAATCGCGGCTGAGCTTCGGATGACGCTGCAGAGGGCGGCCAGCACTCGGGAAGATCCGCTGGCCGCCCGAAGAAGACGTCACTGCTGAGGATCGGAGACCGTGGTCGGCACGTGACAGGTATGTATAGCGCACCACACTTCCGGGTACACGGGTGGGGGTGGTGGGACACGGGGAAGGGGGCCATTCACAGACATAACATACATTACAAAGTTGTATAACTTTGTAATGTGTGTTATTCTGTGAATAATTTTTTAGCGCCGGACAACCCCTTTAAGGCCATGTTCACAAGTGTGCCCAGATGGGGTGTTTACTAAACTTATTTTAGCTCTACGTGTGAACAAGGCCTAAGTGAAGAGCTCCCTACCTGGATGTGTCTTCTCCAAGCTGCCAACCTGTAAATAACAGCAGAAGCCTCAGCTACAACTGTATATTCTGCACCATGTGTGACATCATGAGCCTTGTGCTTGTGATGTCATCATAACTGCTGCTGTTGTTTATGCATCAAGCTTACAATCAGTGATAAGTGCTCAGCTGTGATTGGTTGCTATGGGCAACAAAGGACATTAGTGCTCAGCTGTGATGGGTTGCTATGGGCAATAAAGGACATTAGTGCTCAGCTGTGATTGGTTGCTATGGGCCACAAAGGACATTAGTGCTCAGCTGTGATTGGTTGCTATGGGCCACAAAGGACATTAGTGCTCAGCTGTGATTGGTTGCTATGGGCCACAAAGGACATTAGTGCTCAGCTGTGATTGGTTGCTATGGGCCACAAAGGACATTAGTGCTCAGCTGTGATTGGTTGCTATGGGCCACAAAGGACATTAGTGCTCAGCTGTGATTGGTTGCTATGGGCAACAAAGGACATTCCTGCTGTAAGACTGCAAATTATCCAAACGAAATATTTCAGCCATTTTCAATCAATGCAGGATGGTCAACGGTCCATATTTATAGGGTGCAAACAAATTAACATCCATCCATATTCATGAACTAATAAATGTATAAAGTGCTAAGGCCCCGTTGACACTGAGCAAGAACGTCGGAATTGTGCGGCCCGCTTCCTCCAGTCTCCGCTCAAAGAAATGACATGTCATTTCTTTGAGCGGGGAGCGGCGGCAGCTGAGAAGTGCGCGCCCTCTCCTTTACTCACAGTGAGACACTGAGGACGGCGGGCCACACAATACCGACGTTCTTGCTCAGTGTGAACGGGTCCTATCAGTGCATTGAAGTTGCGCATGCTGCTATGTACTCTAAGAAGTAACTTCTTAGAGGACATTGCAGGTTGAAGGGATATGTGAAAGGTGCAAAAAAACAAACAAACAAAAAAAAACTTTTGCTTTTGGAGCAGGTACATTGCCATCATTCATCAATATCCTGACACCAATCACTGCTGCTCCACCTTCCTTTCCCCTGCAGCAGCTCTCCGGCATTCTGTACAGGGGGCGGGAGGATATCACAGGGGAACGGAAGGAGAGCCGGCGCATGGCTGCAGAAGCGTCACTGATTGGTCCGCAGTGACAGCTCCGAGCACGCCCTCTGGTAGCTCCTCCCACCAGCCTTGTCCTTCCCACTTTAGCACCTGCTGCGCAACTCTGGCAAAGAGAAACGTATCTACTTACAAGGGACATGTGTCTAGCTGCAAGGGGGGGGGGGGGGGTTATATGGCAGCAAGGGGACATGTATCCGGCTACAGGGGGGAAGTATCTAGCTACAAAGAGACATGTATCTGGCTGCAAGGGGGGGGGAGGGTATATGGCTGTAAGGGGACATGTGTCCAGCTACAGGGGGGAAGTATCTAGCTGCAAAGGGGGGGGTATACGGCTGTAAGGGGGGGAGGGTATATGGCAGCAAGGGGACATGTGTCCAGCTACAGGGGGGGAAGTATCTAGCTGCAAAGGGGGGGGGGTATACGGCTGTAAGGGGACATGTATCCGGCTACAGGGGGGAAGTATCTAGCTGCAAAGAGACATGTATCCGGCTACAAGGGGAAGTATCTAGCTGCAAAGAGACATATATATGGCTGCAAGGGGGGGGGGGGGGGTATACGGCTGTAAGGGGACATGTGTCCGGCTACAGGGGGGAAGTATCTAGCTGCAAAGAGACATGTATCCGGCTACAAGGGGAAGTATCTAGCTGCAAAGAGACATATATATGGCTGCAAGGGGGGGGGGGGGGGAGGGTATATGGCTGTAAGGGGACATGTGTCTGGCTACAAGGAGGATGTATATGGCCCCGTTCCCACTGAGCAAAGGTAGCGGAATTCCGCGACGGAATTGTCCGCCGCGGAATGCCGTTAGCCTCCCGCTCATAATGGGAGTCTATGGGAGGCGCGTGCTCCTGCTCTGTACGCGCTGAAGAATGAATATGTTCATTCTTCAGCGCGTACAGAGCAGGAGCGCGCACCTCCCATAGACTCCCATTATGAGCGGGAGGCTAACGGCATTCCGCGGCGGACAATTCTGTTGCGGAATTCCGCTACCTTTGCTCAGTGGGAACGGGGCCTATGGCTGCAAGGGGACATGGTTGCATGTGGTTGCATTTGGCACTTGGTTGCATGTGTCATACCTGGGGGGCACATCTGGCTGCAAGATGCATACCTGCTACTGGGGGCCTTTCTGACTAAAGGGGGTATGTCTGGGTACAGGAAACATTGCATCTGGACACTGGGCAGGCATTATTACTGGCCACAGGCGCAGTTATTATTGTGAGGGGGGGGGGGGGGGGGGGGGTAAAAATAGCTAATATTAGCACCTGTATGTCCTGCAGGAAGTAGTGTATTCTTTTCAGTCTGATACATTGCTCTCTGCTGCCACCTCTGTCCATGTCAGGAACTGTCCAGAGCAGGAGCAAATCCCCATAGAAAACCACTCCTGCTCTTCAGACTGGAAAGAATACACCAGTTCCTGCAGGACATACAGCAGCTGATACATACTATAAGACTTTTTAGAAAAAAGAACAGCATCTCTCATTGGTGTACAGAATCACAAAATACAACAATAGCCCTTGACTTACCACAGCTGTGTAACATACATAAATATATACCGTGACATCTTGTGGTAAAACCTGAGAATGCACCTTCATTAACACGCTACTTTATAGTACAGAACTTTTAGGACAGGTGCCCAAACTAGAAACACCCATGGTGGGACACCACAGTGCGTGGTTGCGGATCCGCGACCATGGTCAATTTTAGGGACCATTGAAGTGAATGCAGCCGTTCACATGATCCATGACGCGACCCACACGCGAAAAAATAGAACATGTCCTAGTACGGATCGTGACACGGATCAGATACCACCCCCCCCCCCCCCCCGAGCTGATAGGAGAGTATGATGTGCTCTCCTGTCTTTGCATCTACTACTCACCTATTCCCCCGTGCAGACCAGCGTAGACCTTCCTGGCAGCGTAGTCCAGGGCACTTCCCTTGAGCGTTTGTAGCCGGTCTGCACAGGGGAATAGGTGAGTAGTAGATGCGATGACAGGAGAGCACATCATGCTCTACTGTCATCTCTGCAGCCGGGGGGGGGGGGAGGGGCTCCGGCTAGGGGATCCGTGCCGCGATCCTGAGGGGAATCGTGGCACGGATTGTGTGAATGAGCCCTTAGGGTAGCTTCACAAGTACCGTATCGCTGCGTTTTTATCGCTGCATTTTTGGTGCGATTTTTACATGCGAGTATTGATTTTCACATGAAAATCGAAACTCGCATGTAAAAATCGCACCAAACACGCAGCGATAAATACGCAGTGATACGGTACATGTGAAGGCACCCTCAGGCTGACATTTTTTACAACTAACAAAACACAGTAATCACTGAACTTAAGGAGAACAGTGAAAAAAACTCCAATGAAATACTCAATCAAGAGTCTCCACTGATGCCCCCCAAAATTAAAATATGCAAAACAGGAGTCCGTGGAGTCTCGGTTGCGAGTCTCAAAACACGGGATAGCCAGATATCTCTAGCCTGTTGCCACGGGGTGCCTCCATGATGGGGAGAGCACCACACCATCCTGATAAATAACCCCTTAAGTCCCACTCGGTTGCGAGTATTGGAACATAAACACCAGTGTGGCCCCTTTTTGTCAATGTCTAACTCAAGGTGCGAGTATTGCAATCATGACAAGGGCTTGCCAGGGCAGGCTTCCACCCACAGACAGCCGTTTTGGGGTATTTGCCCCTCGTCAGTGTGGAGTAGGATTCTGGCTAGTTGGGGCAATAGCAAATCGACCAACAAAACACAGTTATCACTGAACTCAAGGAGAACAGTGAAAAAAACTCCAATGAAGTACTCAATCAAGAGTCTCCACTGATGCCCCAAAAAATTTAAATATACAAAACAAGAGTCCGTGGAGTCTCGGTTGCAAGTCTCAAAACACGGGATAGCCAGATATCTCTAGCCTGTTGCCACGGGGTGCCTCCATGATGGGGAGAGCACCACACCATCCTGATAAATAGTTCCTTAAGTCCCAAGTCCCTTAAGACATTTTTTACAGCTCCAGCAGATGTCCTGAGGACTATCCTCTCATCTGACCAATAGCCCACTTAGAGTTCTGCAAGCTGCTCATTTCTGGTGCTATCCTATTTCTGCCCGGCCCAATACATGTGTGTTTACACAGAGAGATTTATCTGACAGATTTTTGAAGCCAAAGCCAGAAACAGACTATAAACAGGGAACAGGTCAAAAAGGAAAGACTCTTTTCAAATCCATTCCTGGCTTTGGCTTCAAAAATCTGTCAGATAAATCTGTCTAAACGCTCCACAAGGGTACGTGCACATTGAGTAATTTTGACGGAAACTCCATTGCGGAATTCTCAGCTCGGGCCCGCTCGCTGACTGTGGCGGGCATGTGTCTCCGCCCATGTCATAGACTCCATTGTATGCACAGGCGGATTCCGCCCTCCGTCCAAAGAATGAACTTGATCATTCTTTGGACGGATGAAAGAATCCGCCCTTACATAGAATGGAGTCTATGACACGGGCGGAGACGCATGCCCGCCACAGTCAGCGAGAGGGCCCGAGCTGAGAATTCTGCAATGGAGTTTCCGTCAAAATTACTCAGTGTGCACGTACCCTTAGGCAGCATGTGATTAGATACCTGTGACAAAGGCATAAAACAGTGTGAACCTAGCCTAACCTGCATTAATTTTTAAATATTTGACAGTTTGAGGGTACAAACACACACACTGTATATGCAGCAGATACGCAGCAAATACGCAGCAGATACGCAGCAGATTTGATGCTGTGTTCAGTTATTTAGATCTAATCTGCTGCGTATTTGCTGCGTATCGCAGCAGTAAATACGCTGCGTATACGGTGTGTGTTTGTACAAGGGTACAAACACACACAGCGTATACGCAGCAGATTTGATGCTGTGTTCAGTTATTTAGATCTAATCGGCTGCTGCGTATCTGCTGCGTATTTGCTGCATATCGCAGCAGTAAATACGCAGCGTATATGCCATGTGTGTTTGTACCCTTAGGCTGTTTGCACATTTGCCTTTGAGAACTGCAGAAAAAAATGCAGTGAAATAAAAATGTCAGTTCAGTAGTGCAGTGCTCTAGCCGTCCAGGAGCTCAATGCATCAGAATGACTTATAATGCAGGGAATCCCGTCAGAGATAAGCGTTCAGTCTTTGATATGCGGCCAGCACCCAGATCTGTGAATAGGGCCCCATATGTAGCCCAAAAATGTAGCATAGACCCGGCCAATGTGGAGGTGCAGGAACCTAATTGCTTGGTAATTGAAGCAATCTGTGCTGATCTTCCTTGTGTGCTGGGAACCTGTAGCTCACTTTTTGTTTGAGGTTGTGGATGGGGATTTAGTGACGTCACATGTGGGAGGAACTGGTGTTGAAATGCTGAGAGGCTGCATTTGGTCTCTTTCCTGTAAGGTACAGACAGCACAGGGCACCAGGGACAGGTGGGTTATTATGGTGCTTTGATTCCTTTCCAAGAAAGACATACTGGAAAATATTTCTTAGGTTGTGGAAGTAGAATGATCGGTTGCTACTTCCCACAGCCACATTTCAGCAGGTTCTCTCTTTCATAGAACATTAGAGCTACCTTAGTATTGTTCATTATAAGAGATCTTTACTGAGGCATGAGAATTGTAATGAAGATGACACATCCTAGTTGCAGCTTGGACTTGACTTATGAATTGTATTTGTTTCTACGTATAACATAAAACGTCTTCTTTTATCTTCCAGCAGAATGGATAAAGTGGTGGTCTGCCTCCTGGTTCTGGCTGGTATATGTTGTTCATCAGCTGTAAGTCCCACTTCTCTTTGTCAGGTCAAGAAGGGTAAATCTGGGCTCTGTTTCTGTATACTGACATATGTTGATGTGTTTTATTATCGTCATGTTTGTGAACAAGGCCTACACCTAAGGTTTTATATGTAAGATGTATCCAGCATCTGATTCATTGCTAAAGAAAAGAAAAAAAAAAAAAAAAAAAAAAAAAAAAAAAAAAAAAAAAAAGCAGTATGCTATAGTAAATAATTAGAATGTAATTGAGGCGATGGACATGATGAAACTCCATTGTACAATGCATTTAGAAATATATTTAGTTTATTGATACAAATGTACATTGTGTTCCACATATGCTTTTATCCTCTGAGTTATGGAATTGCAACATTATCACAAAGTCCTCATGGGGAAATCTGTGCAGTTTTGTCTGTGTAATGTGCACAGGGCTTTCATGGCTGACCAATGGGACAAGGGCATCTATGGGAGCGCACAGTTGGTTAATGATAGTAGGAGCCCAAAGTCTGACCATGCTTCTGGGGATCACTTTACATTTGTAAGTTTAGGTTTGACTGCAGTTGTGTGTTTTTTTTTTTTTTTTTTTTTTTTTTTTTTTTTTTTGCTGTTGACCAATAACCTTATGCTAAATGCAATGATTTGTATGATTCCCTGAAAACTGCAGGGATTACTGGTTAGTCTGACAGAAGATTTACTTAGATAAGATTTGTTCAGAGACAACAAACGAAGTCCTCTTGAACTGGTTATTTAAAAAGCTAATCTGTGTTGGGTTTCCTAAAACCATCAGTAATAAATACATGTATGCTTATTGCGCAACTGATTTTGACTAACACTAGGGGGGTGGATTTATCAAACTGGTGTAAAGTATTCATAGTTCCCCCTAGCAACCAATCAGATTCCACCTTTCATTTTCCAAAGAGTCTGTGAGGAATGAAAGGTGGAATCTGATTGGTTGCTAGGGGCAACTGAGCCAGTTTCACTTTACATGTTTGATCTCCCCCATTATTTTTTTTTGGGGGGGGGGGCAGGGGTTAATGACTTTTACTGAAAAGATCAGTGGTATATAGAGACTTGGGCCTTATTCACATGTCTGTACAATCTGCCTGTACCATACGACTACAGACTAGTGTTTAGCGAACTTGTCAAACTATTAAGGTTCTGCAACGGTCTCTGAACCCAAGTACTTAGCGTTTGATTTACCGTGGATGCAGCCCTGGGGCTGCTGGGAAAACATGTATACAGGCTATTGCTGTATCCACGTTTTCCAGGACTCCCCAGGAGGGCATCCAACTTCTTGAGCCGTAGGAAATGAAATGCTGAGGATTCGGGTTCAGAGACCTGAACCTGAACAATTTAATAGATCCACTACTACTACTACAGACCCATTTATCTGGTCCTGTTCACATGCTCATACTTGTTATGGGGCTGCGATCTGTGCCGCAAAAAAAAACCCTGACCCGATGGTCTTACTACAGACCGCAATTGTGGCATGGATCACCATTCATCAATGAATGGGTCTGTGCATTGCCGACAGCTACACTTGTATATTCGTAGTGCTGTCCATAGTAACAGGTGTGTGAATGTAGCCTTGTTTCACAGGCAGAGATAAAAAAAAATGAGCTGCTCTCCTGTGGGAAGAGAACTATTGCGGTGCTCTTCCACCTACAGGGTTTCTGTCGGTAATGGATTTTAAGAGCATAGTTTGTCCATTTTGATGATCATTTCCTTGCTTTGGCTTGAAAAATATGACCTCCTACTGGTTTCCTCCAAAAAGAAAGAGGATCCCATCTCGAGACAGCAGTTTTTTGGGGGCAATACACAGGGTGCTGCCCGGCCTCTAGGTAAGAGTGGTGGTACCCAGGGGCTTAGGAAAGGCCTAAACAAGCAACAAGATTTGGGGCCTAGTAAAGGGTCATGAATGGTGGCCTCCATATTTCTATGCCCTAACACATGGGTCTCCAAAGTGTGGCCTTCTAGCTATTGCAATTTTACATTTTCCATCATGCCTGGACAGCCAAATCCAAAGCTTTAGCTGTCCAGGCATGATGGGAATTGTGGTTTTGCAACAGCTTAAGGGCCACAACTTAGAGACCCGTGTTCAGATCCTATAGAGGTTTTTCTAATGTGAGAACCAATTTAGTATGGGATTTCTCTTGATGATATAGCCCTGATCGCTTTATGCCTGTTTGCAGATATAGGGTGGGTTCAGGATACGGAATTCTCACGGATAAATTGACGTGACAATTCTTTCGGCGAAATCAGCCGGCCCATAGAATGGTGTCTATGGAGCCGGCGGAAAGGCGCGCATACAGGCGACGGAATTCTGAGGAATTTATCCGCAAGAATTCTGGAGTCTGAACCCACCCTTAGGCTTAGTTCACACAACGTTGTTTCCTCTCTGTTTTCAAGTATCAAGTACAGGTGGACTAATTGCCCTTTGGGTGTGTCTTTAATTGAAAAGTTTATTGAATTTAATAGTAAAAACGGTGAGGACAAAGAAAAAGAAACTGTGTGAACAATTAAAAAATAATGTCCGCCGCAGTGTGTAAGTGACAGGGGCAGCTCCTGTCTCTTACCGATTGGGACCCCCAGCGCGTGACTGCGATTTATGAGTCACAATATGACAATTTTTAAATTAATTGCAAAAACAAAAGTATTTCTTAGAAGAATAAATAAATAAAACATCAGAGAATCTGTGTAACCTGCATATGGTTGTGTTCGTACTGATCTATAGAGTAATGGTATCATGTCGCTTTTACCATATAGTGCATTACGTAGCCACAGGAACCCCCCAAACGTTACCATATTGCATTTTTTTAATGATTTCACCTATTTATATCTTCATAAATAATAATTTGGGGTTTTTTGTCCTACATGATATGGTAGAATGAAAGATGCCATTACAAAGTACAAATACTCATGTTAAAAACAAGCCCTCACATAGCCCTGTATATAGAAAACTGAAAGTGCTATTAGAGCTCTTAGAAGGGGAGGAGGGAAAAACAAAAGCGCAAAAATGAAAATTGACGCAGTCCACTGGATCATTTTGGGCCTGGTCCTCAAAGGGTTAAAGCGACTTTGTACCCACAGTCTGACCATACGACCTGTTTGGGGCGGCAGATAGCTTCTTTTAAGATCTGTCCTGGCGTCCTTTTCGACAGGTGATTCAGTTACTGTCCTAAAACAACTTTTAAACTTGCATCCCTGTCAAATGGCGTGGCTTAGTGTTTTTCCGTCCCTCCTTCTCGCCCTCTTCATCATTAGGAAGGCCCCTAGAAGGAATTCTCCTATTCATCACTTGTGCTGGATTGTTAAGACCCATGTGCAGTGTTCTGACAGGGGATGAATAGGAGAAATCCTGCCTTGGCAGATTGTGGGTACAGTCACTTTAGGGATAGCTTCACACGTACCGTATCACAGCAGATTTGGCCAAATGATTGAACATGGCATCAAATCCGCACTGATGTTGCAGATTTGATGCTGTGTTCGTTCGTTTAGTTAAATCTGCTGCGGATCCGCAGCAGAAAATCCGTTGCAGTACGGTACGTGTGAAGCTACCCCAATACACTCCTTCCAGCAGACCAGGCTGGTCCTGGCTCTAGCTGCCCATGTGACGCTGTTCCATGTTGGTGATATTTTTCTTGCGGCCATTATGCATGCTATAAAACATGTAGACTAAAACACATTAAGGAAAGATTAAAGGTTAAGCTTTGGCTGTCCATGTATGATGGGAGTTGTAGTTTTGCAACAGCTGGAGGGCCTGAGCTTGACCTCCCTGATCTAGTTCAATAAATCTGGACCAAATTTCCGGTTTCTGAATTTCATGGCAATGTGGTTCATGCTGCTTCAACAACACATGGTAATGTGCAAGGGGGTCCTGAGCTACTGATTCTGCTTTACTAATGCTGCGTCTACACTGGACGATTATCGTTCGAATTTTTGCATAAACGATCGCATTTGAGCGAGAATCGTACAGTGTAAACAGCAGATGACGAGCGAGAAATCGTTCATTTTTATCTTTCAACATGTTCTTAAATCGACCGCTGAAAATTCGCAGATCGCTTTAAACAGTCTTTCACCGATTTACCCTATGTAAAAGAAGGGCTTAAGCGGTCTTAAAAACTATCGCAATAATGATTTTTCTAACGATTTATTTGTCTAAACGCTGATCGTTATAAAAACGAAATCGTTGCTTCAAAATCGTTGAACGATTTGGGCGAATTATCGCTTCGTGTAAACGCAGCATTACAATACTAATGAGTATTAAACTGGAACACATGTTGGCAAAATATAATAAATATATATATATATTATTTTTTTTATGTTGCTACTGACAGTGTGAGAGGAGAAATTACCACAGTTCATGGAAAAATGTTATCACATTTTTTTTCTTTGGTGGCAAAAACTGAAAAATCTATTCATACTGTACATACAAATATCCCTACATATTTATGGAATTACAAACCTGTCCTGTGTCCCTCACTTGAACTGAGCAGCAGTTGAGCATCCATACTGCCACTTCATTTACAATCTATGGGACTGAAGGGGCTGGTAGAATACAGCTCCCTAGCATGTGCACTGCTTCTTAGTCCAAGCTCGATTCAAAGGTTAATGTGGGTGGCGTCAACTGGCGTAGAAAAAGTTTTAAAGATTTGTAACTTCTATTTAACTTATCTCAAGTCTTCCAGTACTTATGAGCTGCTGTAAGTCCTGTAGGGAATGGTGTATTCTTTCCAGTCTGACAGTGTCACTGACTGACAGGAACTGTCCAGAACAGGAAATGTTTTCTATAGGCATTTGCTGCTGCTCTGGACAGTTACTGACATGGACAGAGGTGGCAGCAGAGAGTACTGTGTCAGACTGGAAAGAATACACCACTTCCTGCAGGACATACAGCAGCTGATAAGACTTTTCAAGATTTTTAAATAGAAGTCATTAACAAGTCTGTGTAACTTTCTGGCACCAGTGGATTTAATTTTTTTTTTTTTTTTTTTTTTTTTGCTGGAGTTCCCCGCCCCCCCCCCCCCCCCCTTAAGTAAAATAACCCAACAAAAACTGTTCTATTGTTGGTTAAACTTCAAAATAGACGTACGTAGCTTTTGTTTGTCTGTAGATTGGATGAATCTAAAGCGTTTGCTTTTCTAGTACATTTTTCCATCCTAATTTGTTTCCACCCCTGAGGATGGTTTTCAGGACCTTAGAACTGGAGGAGGGTGGTATTCTCTCCACTTCTAGCTGGATCCACTTCTCTCTTTTTGTTTAGCTTGTACTGAAGAAAAACTGTAAAGTGTGGTGGTTTCTGAGAGAGCTGCATTTTTTTCCAGGTGTTTGGTGGGAAAAACAAACTCCTCCACTGAGATGTTTGTAGTTCAACATGGAAATATGAAACTATTTACCTTTTTTGTTTAAGAACCAAAAAATATTACCTAGAGGTGTAGTTCACCAAAAAATGTTTTCTTTCAAATCAACTCGTGCCAGAGATTTGTAATATACTTTAGTTAAAAAATTTCAAGTCTTCCCATACTTATCAGCTGCTGTACGTCCTGCAGGAAGTGATGTATTCTTTTCAGTCTAACACAGTGCTCTCTGCTGCCACCTCTGTCCATGGCAGTAACTGGAGAGCAGGAGAGCGTTTCTATCGGGATTTGCTACTGCTTTGGACAGACTGGAAAGAATACCACTTCCTGTAGGACACACAGCAGCTGACAAGTACTGGAAGAGCTGAGATTTTATAATATAAGTAAATTACAAATCTCTGGCACTTTTTGACACCAGTTGATCTGAAAGAAAACATTTTTGGGTGAACTACCCCTTTAACGTGTTACAGAACCAAATCAGAAAACGTGATTTTGGAGAGAATAATCCAAGAAAAACTAGTTTAAAGCAGACCTAAAAGTGGTATTTTTAGAACCTCATGGTATTACAATAATGATTAAAGGGTTTATCAAAGATTAGAAAAAAACACTTTTTTTTTTTTTTTAAAGCACCACCCCTGTCCTCCTGTTGTGTGATATTACAACTCTGCTCCATTACTTCAATAGAACTGAGCTGCAGAACCCCGCACCCAAAGTAAGGACAAGAGAGATGATGATTCTGCAAGAAAGCGGCCACAATTTTCAAAGTAAATTGGATAACACATTGGAACAGGAAATCTGCATTGTAGGACACACGTTTTAGGAAATGTTATGGCTACGCAGGTTAAAGGCATACTCATTCCTGCATTCATAAATCTTTTATTTATTTTTCTTCTATATTACTGGGGCTGCAGAAAAAAATAACTTTTGGTGTAACAGAATATATTAAAAGGCTGTGATCGGCCACCATGCACGATCGTCCGCCGCTGACAATGGGCAGCCAGAACAAGCTATACTAGTCTGTGACTAGGTCTCATTAAGAGAGAAGAGATTCACTGAGACAGCATAGAAGCTGTGTTAAATCCAGTTGTCAAGAGGAGCGTATGCCATCTTTGGTACAGAAATTTAGCAGGAGGGGCCCCTCAGTCAGTAACCGCGATTGGCCATCCATCTAAAGGAGACCCGGGTCAGTAAGAGTGCACGCAAAATTTTTTAGGACCAACATCAGGCCTGTAGTTAGTATAGGTAGGGCTATTGTCTGTGACAGGCTGCAATATACTGTGTAAGCAGGGGTGTAGCTAGGATTCACGGGCCCCATAGCAAAAAATTTAAAGGCCCCCCCCCACAACCACACAACACAAAGCACTGCACATATGTATGTGTGTGTATATTTGTATATGTATGTATTGATAACCCCCTGACCTCTGCACTGATTTCTGCCCTTTTTTCTTTCCTACTTGATTGCCAGCTGGAGAACAAAGGTGCAGTGAAGCAGAGATTTGTCTTCTGCTTGTTAACCCTTTTTTTATGTTGCAGCATGTAAGTAAACATTGGAACACTTACACATTGCAGTACATAAGGGGTTAAGCAGAAGAACACACGCTCTTACCCTCTCCTCCGGGCCCCCCTCCTGCACGGGCCCCATAGCAACTGCCTACCCTGCCTCTATGGTGGTTACGCCACTGCAGCTGTGGTACATTGGAAAGAAATCCTTTACCTGTGATACCAGCTCACAGCCTACCTGGCCATTTGTATTTTTATATTTTTGTTTGTGGTTTGGGGAACAGTGTAAATAGTTTATAAAACTGTAAGCTGCAGTGCTACACCGCCAACTCCCATGAGACGCACCCATACATGATTGTTCCTGATTTTATAGGGGATTAATAGGTATATGGCCGGCAGCCTATCCGAGCGTGCTAGTGGGTTAATTTAGTATGTTTGTATTTATACAACCATATTTCCAGGGGTACGCTGTGTAGCACAGAGGTCTTGGCTTAAGCCTGATTGTATATAATTTTGGGATATTTGAGTTATTACCCTTTTTATTACCTTTGCATGTTTCAGTAAAATGCAGTTTTGTTTAACCTGGTGTTGGAGTCTCTTTCCTCGTTCGTGACTTCGCTGTATCCTTGGGAGCCCACCCTGATACGCAGCTTACAACTGACTTTACTACTACTCCCAGTTTTACAGAATAATTCAAAGTTGGTAATGTCACCGCTAAATCTAATGGTAAAAGATAAGTTTTCCTGGTCAGGTCAGGCCAGATGTTTGTATTTACAGTATTTATTCTGAGCAGAATGTAATTTAACATGATTGAGTTTTGCTTGTGTGTACAGGAAGTGAATGAAGAAATCGCTCCAGATAGATCAGGGACGACCCCTGTTTCTACAACTCCTCTTACAGAAACGACACACTCGAGTATTGTAGACTCTACCTCAGACAGCCCGTCAGATCTTTTTCCTCATCAAACAGAAGTCTTCACAACTACTACATCAACAGCAGCACCAGAAGAGTGTGGTGAGCCTGAGCCAACAGAAGTAATTCAGAATGAGGAACAGTCGATGGAAGAAAAATACGATGATGCGTCCTCATCTGAAAACATTTGTCGTGGGGAGCCGTCACCTGCCGATATGCATACACTAGAAAGGGCAATGAATGCATTCAGCATGAACCTCCTGAAACAAGTGGAGCAGGAGTCTCAGGCCCCGAATGTGGTGGTGTCCCCTTTTAGCATTGCCCTTGGTCTCTTACAGTTGGCACTAGGTAAGGACTGTGAGTTCCATTAATACGAGCAAAATGAAACTGTATAGGGTTGGGTTTTTATATTTTATTTTTTCAACTAGGTGCTGAGAATCAGACAGAGAAGCAGATCCTGAAGACACTCCAAGTGGAGTCATTACAATGTGTTCATGAAAAGTTGCAGAAAGTGACGAAGCAGCTGGTGAAAAGTTCTTTAAGCGTAGCTACTCGCATGTACTTCAAGAAAGGTGTGTTTATCTAAGAAGAAAGAACTACATGTACTTGGAATATTTGTGGACTTTCTTTCTACCATGGATAACTATCTGTATTGTGTAGGTTTTAATAGTCTTGGGGGTGACTAATTAGCGTCAATTTTGGCCCAGGACAATGGGTAGGGGTCTGCCTAGGTTATTGGGCACAAAACAATTGAAAGGATTTTCCATGTGGTAGCTATTCCGCTAAACATCATGGAGTCTGGTGGGATGTATTTTTTGAAATCTTTGCTGCTCCCTCTATGGTGTCTTGCACTAAATCAATAACAGATGAATGTTTACTACATTATGTACACCGGTGCTCTGTCTGTGATTAATATTATACAATGTGACTCTTCTCCATAGATTTTCATATTAAAGAAAGCTTCCTAAAAAGGTCTGAGCGTCTATATGGAACAAAACCTGCGAACCTCAAGCAGAATATGCAGCAGAATGTGGATGGTATAAATGAATGGGTTAACAAGGCTACCAGAGGAAAAATCCCAAACTTTCTCTCTAACATCCCATCAAATACTGTCTTAATGCTACTCAATGCTATATTTTTCAAAGGTAACATTTATCTCACTATATACATGGTGACCCAGATGTACTAAAACTTTTACTGTGCAGACTTAGTCTTCATATGCACCAGATTTATTAATGTGCAGCAGGCTGCATCTGAAGACTATCTACTGTAAGTCTAGACCAGTGGTAATTGTGCTTAAAGTGCACCACAATTCTTAGCCAGATTTTGAAGGTGTTTCTTGGTATAGTCTTGCACTTTAGGTAATGCCCCCCTTTTTTTTTTTTATTTTTTTTTTTAAGCCTCAAAACGCTTTAAATTACTGCAAAAATTTAAGTATGAAAAGGACATATCTAACCTGCTGATAGCTCCCTATTGCGCACAGGCTGCTGAGGATGAAGGTTTGTCTCTTACCTTCATCTTTGGTGCTGTTCCCATTCAGTTTGTAGTTTAATCCTTGGTCTGGTAAGGCCATCTAGAGCACTGCCCTCCCCCCAGTGCCAACCCAGCCTGATCGGCACTCTGGGGCCAGGACAGTGCTCCAAATGGTCTTACCAGACTAAGGATTAAATTACAAACTGTACAGGAACAATGCATAGGATGAAAGTATCTGTCAGGTGTCACATAGAGGGGATGAAGCTGCTGTTAGCACTTTGACCACTAGGTGTCTCACTCTTCCCTAGCTAAATTGTCTGAGCACAGCTGAAGGTAAAGGATAACCTATGTTCTTTGATGATGATCTTTGTTTTGACTAGCGCACGGTGGCTCAGTGGTTAGCACTGTAGCCTTGCAGCGCTGGGGTCCTGGGTTCAAATCCCACTAAGGGCAACTTCTGCAAAGAGTTTCTATGTTCTCTCCGTGTTTGCGTGGGTTTCCTCCGGGTACTCCGGTTTCCTCCCACACCCAAAAACAAACATTAAATATATATAAAAAAAAAAGAAAAAAAACACCCATACCAAGTCCTAACCCTTCAAGCAAAGTGCCTGTATATCCGGGGGTGGGTAATGCCACTCCTGGCCACTGTGACAAGTGCCCCAGCAAAAAACACAAAAGCCCACCTGCTGCACCCTGGGTCACGGCACATTTCACTCCCCTGCTCGTAAAGATCTCCATCCAGATGGCTCTATTATAAGTCTATAGGGCCGCTGGACTGAGATATTTACAGCGAGGAAGTGAAGTGCTACCATGTGCTGCTCCTCACTCATTCTCCAGACTATGAGGGTCTCAGCAGGTCTGTATGCTTGATATACCCCTTGAAATGGGGAAAAGGGTACAATCTTTAGTTCTTACCATGTGACAACTTTAGTGATGAAACTGATATTGTCCTCTAAACAGGAATTTGGAAAAATAAGTTTGACCCTGCCAAGACTGTGTCAGATGTGTTTATGGTAAACGATAAAGAGTCAGTGGATGTGGATATGATGCACTCAGTGAGGTATCCCCTAAGTTATTTTTCGCATGACAAGATCAACAGTCAGGTAAGGGCACAGAATATGCTTGAAACTATACATCACACATTTGTCTAAAATATGTGACACTTGAATGAGGACAAAAAGTATTGTAAAGCCTAGGTTATTACATAACCTCTTGTCCAGCAGTGACTATCCTAATATCTTTCACCACATCCATGAGTCCTATTCAGGCTAAGGGTTCATTTAGACACAGATTGTTGGCCATGGGGGCCGCAAACAATCAACAATCAGCAAGATTGGCGCTCATTTGCAGTGCCTTTACATAGCATGACAAATCGAGGAGTCCAGGCTGCAGGAACAATCCTTGTATCATTCATGCAGCCTGGGAAACTGGCAGCACGGATATGTATATGTCTGTGCTGTCCGTTTCCAGATCAGTAGCAGTCTATACTTTCCACGCTGCTTGTGATCCAGCATCTGGCTTCTCCAGTCTTCTGGCTGTATCTTCAGACCCCACCTCCAGCTGTCAATCATTCTGGAAGAGGTGGCGCCCTGAAGTTACAGCAGCGAGCAGAGAACCGGATGCAGGATCACAAGCGGTGTTGCTGGTAAGTATAGACTGCTAAAAATTTGGAAACTGACAGCACAGATATACAGTATACAGGTTCCAATAAGTCATTCAGCCAATAATTAGGCATTCATTCCTGAACTATACTGCACATGCTACATTATTTTGTCTTGTAAAATTCTGGGCACCAAGACTCATAACTCTATGGACACCATTAAAGCTAAATACTGTAGGTCTGTTGGGCACCATATGGGATCAAGTACCACTGTCTTTGTAGTTCTGCTCCTAGGATGGCGCAAATCAACTGAAATTATTATGGTGGCATGAACCAAGACTACAGATTTATAACTTTACTGCTATATGTGGGGAACCTTTTTCTGGAAAACTCCTGGCGTTCCCAGGTACCAATATATTTTGGCACTACATTTCGGAATATCGCTGTAAATTGCCTTATAACCAACACAATCGTATAGTAGTTTAGTCCCTATGTAGATTATATGGACTACTTCCCACAAGTGTAACATGGGCACATATAATTGTAATATAGACCCAAAATCTATCCATTACAATAGGATTTCTTCCTTGTATTTACTAATGTTGTATCTTTGTGTGTGTGTGTGTGTGTGTATATGTCTATATATAATGTGTGTGTGTGTGTGTGTGTGTATATATAAAATATATATATATATATATATATATATATATATTATAATTTTTTATTTATTTTTTATTTTTTCATTATATTGGTGCACACAAAAACAAATGACAAAGTTGTTTTCTAAACTTCAGTTTTTAAAACGCTATTGAATTTTTGTGAAACTAGATAAAGTTACCAATACCCTTTTTAATTTGATGGACGATCGATCCGCTCCTTTCTTCTTCAAGGTGGCCAGATTACCTTTTAAAGGAAACATGAGTCTTATTGTTGTCATGCCAGTCCAAACCAACTGGAATCTCTCAGGAATTCTGGATGAAGTGAACAGGACAGAACTTTATCCTAAACTCCAGAAGGAGCAACCAACCTTCTTAAAAGTACCCAAACTAAATCTGGATTTTAAACTGGAACTTGGTCATGTTCTATCCAACCTTGGTAAGCTTAATTTTCTAAACCTTAAAGGGGTTGTCCAGGATAATTTGTTACTTATGGATCCTGCCAGGGCTGAGGGGGACATGTGAATAATGTACTGTAAGCTCAATATCCGGCAGCGGTGGGGGAGTGGGACAGGTAAGTATACATTACTCACATGTTCCCCCTGCAGGATCCACAAGTATCAATTATCCTTGACAACCCATTAACGGTGTACGAAGTTAAATAGATAGAAAGCTATGTTCTGTTATGTAAAGTCTATAGCTGTGTGTGTGATTATTTATATACAATATATATGATCCTCCCTACATTGTGATTACCTTACATGCAGTTACACTGGAGCTATTGGAAAGTTAGTGGTATGCACTGAAATCATCTGAACCTGTGCTCAACTATTATAAGTAGTATGTAGGATTAGAAAACATACATGCATTCTACAAGAAACAGTGTCACTCTTGTAAGTTTGTCTATGGTGGTATAGCTAATTTCTATTTAAGTTAATATAAATGTTGTAACACCATTCACAACCTGTAGACAGGTGTGGTGCTGTTTTTGGAAGAAGGCAGCTGTGCTTTTCCTTTCTTGGATTTAAAGGCTTTAGGGGCATTCTGACATACATTTTTTTTTTTTTTTTATACCAACAAATGTTATTAGCATAAAATGTAACTGTTCTGGCCTCTGCACCTATTGCACATAATGCAAACTGTAGAATCCTGTTCGGTGAAATTCACCAGATGCCTGGTCTCTCAGCCACTCCTGCTCTCTCCTGACCATTCATCTTGGTGCAAGTATGATCACATCAAGGTTGATTTCTTATTACTTTGATTTCATTATAATTTAGCTTAGATGGCCATTCTGGCCAAAATTGCTAAATGTAGCCTTTGCCTAGCTATTTAAGCTTTGGCTACAGGGACTTCACTAGTAAGCTTTGCCAAAACTAAATATTCCCCACCTTAGAATAACATAAGAATTTAGGGTCCATTGACATAAAGATTATCTGACAGATTATCTGCCAAAAATTTGAAGCCAAAGCCAGAAATGGATTCAAATCTTTGGCAGATAATCTTTCTGTGTAAATGGACTCTTAGGGTGCGTTCACACCTACAGGATCTGCAGCAGATTTGATGCTGTGTTCAGTTATTTAAATGAAATCTGCTGCAGAAAATCAGCTGCAGATCCTGTAGGTGTGAACGCACCATTAAGGAGTCAAATATTTGGCTAAATTGGGTAGCGATTATAGAGAGGCCGGGGCAGCACGAGCCATCAGAATGAAAAGTTTTTCTGTCAATGATTCTGAGCTGTACCAACACCACCTGATCTCTGAGATGGTAATGATATAACTAAGGTACATCTTATCTGACCTGAACTGAGCAAATTTACAGAAAGATCTGGTGAACCAAAATGAAATGAATGGATTTGTTTAGTCTTGGAAGAGCTGTTTATAATCCCCAGAGAGTTTGGTATGGGACAGTCTAGAGCAGAGTTTCCCAACCTGGGGTGTCGGGAGAACCTGCCAGGGGTGCCACGGGATCCTGGTGGGAATAGTGACACTGTCACTTTAAGCATCCCTAGAAGCTGCAGCCGCGCAGCTTCTAGGGATGCACGGATCACTTTGATGTTCCACCCGCACAGTTAGCGGGTGGAACATTAAAGTGAGCAGAATGTAGGAGCAGGAAGTGTCAGCGTCCTGCTCCTACATTCACTCCCATAGGCCGCCGTAACTTCATACTTGCAGCCTATGGGACGCCGGGACGCGACCTCTCCGGCAGGCGTGATGATGTGTTGTCATCACGTCTGCCGGAGGTTCTGTCCCTGCGGCTTACAAGATGGAGCCTAAAGAGGAAGGAGAGCTGCTCCCTGCAGCCACACAGCCTGGATTAGGTGAGTATGATTGTTTGTTTGTTTTTTTTGTTTTTTTTTTTAACTATTCGAGGCAGAGCAGGGGTGATTTATTATTGCATGGGGGCACATTTAGGGGCATTAATATTATTGCATGGGGCACATCTGGGGGCAATATTGTATGGGGTACACAGCAGGGGGCATTATTATTGTATGAGGGCAAAGCAGGGGAACCTACATATAGGGGGCAACCCACATTCCTACTCGCTTTACTGCACATAACACCAAACAGCGCAGTTATTACTGTATGGGAGCCTATAGGAGGGAGAAAGGGAAGAAAGTTACTAGAAATGTGCGGAGCCTAAGAAGTTTGTCTGACAGGTTCTGAAGAGATAAAACGTAGCTGGAAGAAATCATCATGATGGTCCATGCCGGATAGAAGGGAAAGTGACGCCTTAGATTAAAGAGGACGTCACCTGTGAGACACTGTTTTCCTTTTTTTGTAGAACATTATTTAGTAGGAGGGCCCCGAGGTAATTTTATTTTGTTCCAAGGGGTGCCCCGAGGTGAAAATGGTTGGGAAGCACTGGTCTAGAGTCTTATATCAGACTTCTCTGGGAAATTAGAACACATGTAAAGCAGAACTACCTTACAGGACCGAACAGATGACCAGATCATTAGATTCTGATTTGCCCATCTCTAGTCTGTCATTGGGTTTTTAATAGGGATGGTCCGAACAGAGTTCGGTTCGGGTTCGTAAGAACCCGAACTCTCTGCAATGATTCCTGCTGTCTGCCCGCTCCGTGGAGCGGGCGGATCCAGCGGGAGGACAGCCTGGAAAACTGGGATACAGCCATAGCCATAGGCTGTATCCCAGTTTTCCAGGCGTTACTCCCGCTGTATCCGCCCGCTCCACGGAGCGGGCAGACAGCAGGAATCTGCTGCCGAGCGTTCGGGTTCATACGAACCCGAACCTCGGCAGGTTTGGACCATCCCTAGTTTTTAACTCTACTAATGAGTCAGAGATCCTCCTAGATCACTGCTTCTCAATTCCTGTCCTTATGGACCACCAACAGGTCATGTTTTGAGGATTTCCTTAGTATTTCACAGGTGATATGAGGAGTCTGTAAGCTCATGTATGCGAGCAGGACCCTCACTCCTCATGTATAAATAATTATATGCATATCTCTGTAATGTCTGATTCATCTCTATGTATGTCCCCCCAGAATTGTAAAGTGCAGTGGAATCTGTTGGCACTATATAAATAAAAAATACTATTAGGTGATATAATTATATGCAGTGGATCAGGTATGTGTACAGGTGATCTTTGAATGGGATATTCTCAAAACACGACCTGTTGGTGGGCCATAAGGACTGGAATGGAGAAGTACTGCTGTAACATTACAGTTTCCATCATGCCTCGATAGCAGTGGCGTAACGTGGGCTGGTAGCTGGGAAGGTATTGTGCCCCCCTTTAGATGCCCCTAGCATTGTAGTTAACCCTTCCGCTTCCAGGATGCCCCTAGTATTGTCATTAACCCCCTAGATACAATGGGAATTGTAGTTTTGCAACAATTGGTTTGTTAAAGGTTTGACACCGCCGTTCTAGAAGGATCTTTGCCTTAGCAAACAAGGAATTCTGTGTTTACATTTTGTTTCATGTAAAACAGCTGTAAAAGCTAAAATACAGTACTTGCCCCATAAGTGCGGATCATTTTGTGATGTGTTAGCCATGCCTTCCCAGACCTTTAAGGCTGAGGTGGAGTACAGGTCTGGTCTGCTTTCTGTGTTATATTACCCACAAAAACATAGTTTGAATTTATTTATTTATTTTTAGGACTTGGAGAGTTGTTCAGTAGTCCAAATTTGAAAGGAATTTCCGATGAGGACCTGGTTGTATCCAGTGTTGAACATCAGTCCACGTTGCAGCTGAATGAGGAAGGAGTTGAGGCGGCTGCTGCCACAGCCTCCGTTATGTCACGCTCATTGTCTACTTTTAGCATTAATCGTCCATTCTTGTATTTTATATTCGATGATCTCACAGGTCTGCCCCTATTTCTTGGGTATGTTCGTAACCCCAAACCTGGCTCCCAGAAAAAGATGATGAAAGACAAATTTGTAATGCCAGAACTGAAGCCCATCAGTAAGGGTTCTATACCCAAATAAGAAGAGTTCTGAATAAGTGAGGTTGTTTGGTAAAACTTGTGGAATGAGCGACGAAAGGACTTGTTGGTCTGGTTTGAATTGACCATTGTGTTTTGTTTTTGTTTTGGGGGGGGGGGGGGGGGGGGTTGTTTTTCTCTTCCCTTCTCCTCTCCTACATACTTTGCCACATGTGCTGGAAAGCCATATTACTTAGAATACAGGACTCTGACAAATATGTCAAAGGCAAATTTTATATATATATTATTTTATATATATATCTCCATTGCTGATGTAAGATCCTTTTTGGAAGTGACAATATTTATCCTAACCAACTTACACCTGTTTTCTTGTTCAATAAATAGGTTGAAATACTATAATAATATTTACTCATTTAGGCTCTGCTGTTTCTTTTGCAAGGCATATAGTAGCTACTACAAGGTATATAGTAGTAAGTTGTAAGTGGTGGTGGGGGATGTAAGGTTAAAGCCAGTTTTAGGTAGCCCTAATAGGACTACATCTTAGTTTTCAAGTTAGTTGGATCACAATGCTTCATAATGAACTGGGGCATAGTCATGCTGAAAGAAAAGGGCCAAACTCTAACTGTTCCCAAAAAGTTACGCCCATAAAGGCGTGGTTGGTGAGTTTGACTTGGAACAACTTCCCTGACCTTGCCCCTATCAAAATAAAGGTTAGAGCTCCATTGAGTAGGTCATAACAGAGTGAGGTGCAGGTAACAATGAAACTTTCACCTGGAGGAGTTGTGCGCATGGGTGAGGTACAACTCTCAGTAGTGTATAAATCAGACCCCAGCCACTCATGATCCACTAGGGTTCACACTATATCCAATAAAACCACCTTCCACTCAGCATCAAGTATAAAGGGGGCAGGTCCAAAGAGGCAAACTAAAAAGTGCAAGTGCTGTGATTCAAAGCCCAACTGGCTTCTTTTACAGGTGTCATACCAACGCTTGCCCCTATCAAACACCTAAATAGAACAGCGATTGTGAAGCAGGACCTCTCCTCTATCAGTATCTGACTTCATGAATGTTCTTATGGGCAACAATTCCAACAAACACACAGGCCTGTTCTGTCTTGAATTGGTTTGAATACTATTCAGCCGCCAACTACATACTTAAAGGCTCTTCACTTTAGAGATATAGAAAGATGAGTATTATTACACTGTCTTCCCAGGGGGTAAAGCTGGTCCTGGCCTTAGCTGTCCCTTTGATACTGTGTTAATGATGGTTATGGGATTGATATATTTGAATGTGAGAGGGATGCTTTTTGCAATCTGAAAGTCCAAGCTGGTGGCTGATCAGAGGTCACAGACATAGTTGCAGTAATGAAATGTATGGATACGGTAGAACTGCGATAAAATAGATGACAGCAGGAATAGTAGCGGTGAGTGTTATATTGTGAGGGGGAATCATAGGCGTGCTAGTTAATGATGGAAATACAGATTTTAAAGCAACTCTGTACCCACAATCTAACTCCCCCCCAAACCACTTGTCCCTTCGGATAGCTGCTTTTAATCCAAGATCTGTCCTGGAGTCCGTTCGGCAGGTGATGCCGTTATTGTCCTAAAAAAATACTTTTTAACTTGAAGCCCAGTGCCAAATGGCAGTATCTGTGCCCTAACTTTCTACATGCTGAACACTGCACAGGTCCTTAATGATCCAGCCCATGTGCCGGGCTAAATAGGTGGGGAATAGCAGGCAATCTGCCTGGAGCATTCCTAATGATGAAGAGGGTGGGGAGGAGGGACAGAGGGGTGGTGCAAAGTTAGGGCACAGATACTCCCGTTTGGCACGGGCTTCATCTGTGCCCTAACTTTGCACCACCCCTCTGTCCCTCCTCCCCACCCTCTTCATCATTAGGAATGCTCCAGGCAGATTGCCTGCTATTCCCCACCTATTTAGCCCGGCACATGGGCTGGATCATTAAGGACCTGTGCAGTGTTCAGCATGTAGAAAGTTAGGGCACAGATACTGCCATTTGGCACTGGGCTTCAAATTTAAAAGTATTTTTTTTAGGAGAATAACTGCATCACCTGCCGAACGGACTGCAGGACAGATCTTGGATTAAAAGCAACTATCCAAAGGTACAAGTGGTTTGTGGGGGTCTGATTGTGGGTACAGAGTCACTTTAAAAAAGCTGTAGGTGTTTAGAGTTCAAAAGAGCTTTAATAGTAACAAAACAAAAAAAAAAATCAGTTTTATACCTGGGAAAAAAAGGAAAATACATTGGCTCAGACTTGAGCTGCCTAAAGCAAAGTGTCTGATTTTCCCTATAACCAATCACAGCTCATCTTCCATGTTAAGAATTAAAAGCTGAGCTGTGATTACTTATAAAACCAGTTTGGTTTCAGGCAGATTGATAAACCTAGGCCTTTGTTACCATGGCCCAACAAGTATGGATTGTTCAAACTAGAACACTCCTCTAATTTACTCACAAAAGAGAACTGTATTATATACTTTGGGGAACAAGCCTATGCCTGAAATAATCCCAAGGGGAGAGTCAAATATACTACACAGCAGCCACAAAACTCATTGACTATGAAGGGCGGAACAATTGAGCAGCTGTTGCCACAGATTGACAATACTGTTAGACCATTAACCTTTTATTAACGTTCCACACAGTCAAATTTTACTAACAATGTTCACTTTATTATTCAAAATTTTTATTTGCGTACAAAAAAATTATAGCTTTATAATGGCCCCCAAAAGAAAACTATTCAATAAATTCTGATCAGTTAAATCAACATCGATGGCATGGGAGCGAAAGGGCAACGCGCATTACTTAAAGGTTCATTATTTATTATGTTAATGGTTATTTTCCGAAATGATCATTAAAATGCGAATGCCGAGAGGGGTTATTGTAGATGGAAAAATAAATGAGTCTGCACTTAATAACTAACTTCATAAACTTGCAGGAAGCAATTGATGTTAATTTATGCTCTAGATGTAATTAGCGCAAGTATAATTATGATTTTAGTGCCAGTAAGATACCTGATTGCTTTACATAAGGCAGGGCTGAACTGCAATTGGCAATCATTTTGTACGGACTTCCTCACTAATAATGAACCATATTAAGCTGTGACTTGTTTTTTTTTCTGAACATGAAATCTGTTTTAAGATTTTCCAGTTTTCAAATAAGAAATTTAGATTAACAGTTTGTAGCCCACTCAATGTTTTCATCTGACTCTGCAGAGACCTTTCAATGCCTCTACATAGTCTGCAGCTGCATGGACGTTGTGCAGCTGCTTCAGAGGAGTAATCAATCTACAGTATGATAGCTGGTTTTCCCATAGAAATGGTTTAATATTATGTACATGGCACTATTTCAGATCAGGAAGGCAGCCCTGTAAATGTGACCGCGAGTTGCTGCAGGAATTACTGGGTCACCAGAGAGATTATGGCATTTAAGGGGTTAAATATTGCTTTTTTTTTTTTTTAGTATAGCGCCAACTGATTCTGCAGCACTTTACACCAGCATGATTGCTGATGTCTATAAAATGAGTCCAGCTCCAGAACTCCCTTCATAATACCTGGGCATATTCCAGCAACTACACTACTTAAAAAAAAAAAAAGACCCTATCCTAAATCTCAACGAATGAAATATTACAGCGGCACATCTTTGATTACATAGTCGAATGATCAATGTACATCAAAATGTATAGCCCGAGGATGTCTGGATTTGGACAAGTAGTCAAAATCAAAGTGGAAAATAAAATAACAGGGTTATCCAACTTCAGTGAAAATACTTCAAGACAATGAAATGAGGCTCAGTAGTGTGTGTGGCCTCCACGTGCCTGTGTGACCTCCCTGCAGTGCCTGGGAATGCTCCACCCACTGCTGAATCGATCATACTGGGAGATGTTGCAGGCAGGTGAACGTTCTCCACGGCGTCTCAGGACTGTCATATCTCACATTTGCTCAGTGTGAACCTGCTCTTATGCCACACAGACATTCTTCTCCCAGCCTGGAAGAAGAGTGCATGCGCGTGAAACAGTTGTTGCTCATTACCATTGTGTGTCCTGTCACTTTAACCTGCTACAATGTTTGTGTCTGTGTGTACACTGATGAAAAAAAAGATGCATTTTTATGGTTGCATACCGTCCTCCTACTTTGATTAATTTTCTTTTTAGTATGAGCAGATTGGTGCTACGATGTTTAATCTAATGATCAGCTTCTTAGGTCCGGTTTCCAGGATATAATCTAGACTCATTTTATATTAATGAGATTCCTTGGTGCCCTGGAGGTGGTCCCAGTCCACCACTTTCCCAGTCTGCAATGTGACAAGGAAATTCATTACCATAAAACATATTTAGCTAATGTATTGCCAACCAGACCTTGGATTAACAAAAGGGGCAGATTTTTGGATTTAGTGTTTGTTACTGATTTGCCCATAATGAAAGGTTTACATGTGTGAGGGTGATGCTAGATCCCCTTTAAGGGTATGTGCACACTATGGAATTGGGATGGAAATTTCAAGCCGTCAAGTCCTCCGCTGTCTGCCCCCCCCCCCAAAAGAATTCACATGTCAATTCTTTGGGTGGACAGTGGATTAGGCTTCAGAATATCATTGAGTCTGTGGGACAGCGGAGACCACTGTGAGCACTTGGCTTGAAACTTCTGCCCCAATTCTGTAGTGTGCACATACCCTATTACTGGTGATTTTAATATCACATTTATATTGTAAACTCAGCTAGAAATGGCTCAATGCTGGCCATCAAATTTTTCCTTTTCCACAGCCGTTAAATGAACGTATAGGTAAAACATATGGAATATGTAAATGCTATATAGCAGGGGTCCTCAACTGGCGGACCGCGGTCCGAACGTGGACCGCGGAGGCCAGATGTCCGGACCCCTGGTCAGACCTCCTAACCGCCCGGGACATACTGGATCCGGGGCGGTTAGGAGGTCCCGCTCCCCACCGCACTGCCTCCCGCCCCATAGGTGTACTGTCCTTAGATGTCAGTACGCCTGTGGGGCTGGGGGCAGTGCCGGTCCGGCTCCAGGCTGATACACGCTCTGTAGGGATGTCCCGGGGATTCCCCAGCAGAGCGCGCACCACAGACCTCGGTGTACACCATCAGCCAGATCTACCGGAAGTTCAGGCGGGCGGCGTACACTGAGGTCGCTGGTGCGCGCTCTGCTGTGGAATCCCCGGAACATCCCTACAGAGCGCGTATCAGCCGGGGGCCGGACGGACAGGAGAAGAGAAGACACTACTATACTGGGGCTATACACTACTGGGGGAGCAACAGGGGGGGGGTTATATATTACCAGGGCAGTCAACCCCTTTGTACCTAATATCAAAGGGCTATTGAGAGAGAAAAAATGCCAGTTTTCCTGCTAATAAGCAGCAATTCTGTATGTAAATAGTTGACATATGTGAAAAGTAACAAAACACGTTTCCTACTGACGTTCAGCTCGGACCTTCACCTGACAATAGACCCCGGTAAGTGGACCTTCACTAAAAGTTGTTGAGTATCCCTGCTATATAGAATAATAGTATATTTTGTTGCATGTGAATGTGGTTTTCATTTTCTTTTCAGTTTTGACATTTTGTGCACTGATTCAGCTAGTTGGTCTTTCTCACAAAATGTAAGCTGAATTCTATTGCAATGTGCGAACCGCACTTACAGCAGTTATTTACGTCTTGCAAAACGACTTAGTGTTTATCTAAACCATCTGCAAAAACCATTGAATTACACTTTATAACCTACATTTATGTTCCAAAACTCATAATTTTGTAGAGTATACATATATAATTTTCTCCAAAGTATTATACTGGCAAAGTTGTTGCCGTTTAACCCAAAACCCAACACTTTACAGTATATGTTTGTCCAAAACTTTGTGCAATATTGGGATGTTTTCAAAAAGATTCATCGAGATACTAGATAAATATAGTACATCTGTAACACTGACAGATGACCCCTTTACAGGGCCGTTTTTAGGACTGGCCGGCTGGGCCACTGCATGGGGTGCCCGTCAGCACCCGGCTCTGCCGCACTCACCACATCATCGCTCACTGACCCACGCCCCGGGCAGTAGGATGGATCCTGGACCCCAGACCCCATGTGATGTCCGCGCTAGCCATCACCACCCTCCCCCCTCTGATCTCTCTAGGCCGCCCGAAGCACCCGTTCCCCCCTCCGTCATCTCCTCTCTTCCCGATCTCACCTCGCATATCGCTCTCTTAAGCAGAGAGGCACAGTGATGACATAATTGCACCTGCTGGAGGATCCCTCCGTGGTTGAAAGGCTAGAGAAAAGAGCCAAAAGAGAGGAAGACCAGCTCCCTGTCTGCAGGATTAGGTGAGTATATTGTTGTTTTTTTGTGTGTGTGTGTGTGTGTGTGTTGGGGCAATGCGGGGGGACACAATAGGGACATTATTACTATATGTAGGGCACAATAGGGGCATTATTACTATATGGAGGGTACAGCAGGGGGTCATTACTATATGGAGGGTATAGCAGGGGACATTATTACTATATGGATGGCACAGCAGGGGCATTATTATTATATAGAGGGCACAATAGGGACATTATTACTATATGGAGGGCACAGCAGGGGGAATTTTTCTTATATGGGGGCATTATTATATGCAGGCACAGCAGGGGGTATTACTATATGAAGGCACAGCAGAGGACATTATTCTTATATGGGGCAGAGTAAGGGGGCATTATTACTAAATAAGGGCACAGCAGGAAACATTATTCCTATATGGGGGACCAGCAGGGGACATTATTTCTATATGAAGGGTGTAGCAGGGGGGGATTATTCTTATATGGGGGAACAGTAGGAGATCCTACATACAGGGGGCAACCCAGATACCTACTGACTTGACTTTACCAAACAGCGCAATTACTACAGTTTGGGAGCCTATAGGTGGGAAAAGGGAAGGAAGATGCTGAATAAGTGCAGAGCCTAAGATGTTTGTCTGGCAGGTTCTGATGAGACAAATTGTAGCTGCAAGAAATCAACATGGAGGTCTGGGCCAGATGGAGAGGAAAAGAAGAGCGATGCCTCAGATCAAAGAAGACATCACCTGTGAGTCACTGAATGATGTTTTTTTTATTCAGTAGAATATAATTTGGTAGGGGTGCAACACTGCTCTATGCCGGAATACACATACTGCTTCTTCCTAGTAACCTGAATCTTGATAAAAGCTCCCCTTCCTTCTCCTGGGCTGAACTGAGTGAGGTCTGGGTGGGGTTTGGGGTGCGCTTTTATCCAGATTCGCCCTGTTGCCAAAATGACCTAAAAACTGCCTTGTTCAGTGTACATCTGTTTTGGACTACCTGTTTTTGTTAGTATAAGGTATGTCCACACTACGGAATCCCTGCGGATCACCCGCCGCTTGCACACATCTCCGCTGGTCCCATAGGGTTCATTTTATGGTTTGGCAGATTCCGCCATCCGCTCGAAGAATGAGCAGGTTCATTCTTCGGGTAGATGGCAGAATCTGCCAAACCATGGAAGGAACCCTATGGGACCAGCGGAGATGCGAGTGGGGGTGAGCTGTGGATCTGCGGTGGGTGATCTCCCGGGATTCCGTAGTGTGAACATACCCCTACTGAGTAAATCTATTTGTAATATATTCCAACAGAGAGAAATGCCTCTTTCACAAAAGAATGGAGCCCTGACTATTATAATAACTGTTATTAACATATAGAATAATAGATTATAAAGCATGCCATTTTGAACCAATTTAGATGCTAAAAAATTGTATTTAAGAGTTGAAATTTACTTTAAACAAATTTTATTATTCATTTTTCCAGTGACTCCCATGGAGCTGTCACAGAACTTTGCCCTCATATTAAATTCTCACGTTTCCATCATGTATGAAGTCTCAATTATATAAATACTAAATATAGTGATTAGAAGGTATAGTACTATATAATAGGAAACAAAGAACAAGAGGGAAAAAGGGGTAGAAAGAAGCTTAAGAAAATTATGCAATATATATATAATTAGTTTTTTGTTTTTTTTAACCCCCTTGATGCAAAATCATATGTACACCCAGGGAATGCATTGTCATGTACATGCACATGAATGAGTTTAACAGACAGTTAAACTGTGAGCTGGAAGAGAACAGCAACCTTAACACAGTAAAAGTAAGCCAAACGCACACGTTAACCCCTTTCTGCCCTGATAGGCCCCTGTCCACTATTACTGTATCTAATAGTCACCCTTGTGCCCTGTTGCTGTACCTAATTGTCTCCATTATCCCCATTACTATACCTATTGTTACCCCTGTTACTGTGCCTGTTTCCCTTTGCTGCCCCTGATCTTTACTCGCATTACTGTACCTGATCCTTGCTCCTTTCATTATTGCCACTTTTAGCATTTTTGATTTTAGCTCCTGTCTCTATACGTAAACACTGCTGTTACTGTACCTGATTGTTGCAGCTGTTACTGTATGAGAAGTTTTAAAAATCTCCTGCCTAACTTCTAAGCCCTCTACATCCCAAAAATAAAAGGATCTTTACTACATAACACCGACATATTGAAAATGTGAGATCTGTCGCATAGCTATTTTTCTTACACACCGAGAATTTCAAACCTAGAAAAACACAATTTTAAAAACTTTTTAAAGACATTGTAGAGATTTTCACAAAGAAAAGATTAATAAATCAACCGAAATGTACTACTAACATGAGTAGGAGTACCCTATGAATAAGTTGGTGTCCTTCTGCGTGCATGGGGATATTAGGAAGGCAAAACTCTTCTCTAATCTATGTAATAGCCCTATTTCACAGAACGATTATCGTTCATAGACTCGCTCCAACGACCGCTCGTCAACGAGCACTTAACGATTTTTTTTAAGCGAACAATAACACGTAATACGTGTGGGAATGTGAACGATATCTGTAGTGTAACGATTTTTTTCATCATTACATCATTACATGGTTGTTTAAAACGTGGGGAAATGTAGGTAGACATTTCAAGAACGACAAAGATTTTTTATTCAACAAAAACATTAGCGAATTATTCTTGAAAGACCAATGATTTTTTTTTCGACATGTATTGGTCCCAGTTAGAGACACTTGCAGGCAATTATGATGCTTCTCCACACTGACTGGACAATCACTCCTTCTCGGAGATGGTAGCATATCACTTCTGAGAGGTGGTAATGTAGTTTGTATTCCCCGTAGTAAGAACTGGAAAATTCACCAGGAGTAGTTTATTATGCAAAAAGTCCATGAATTAGCCCCATGTATTTCCAAATTAAGGTTTATGAAGCTGATAATCTGGAATGGAGGACACAAGATGAAGCTGATCCTCTGTAGTAGTGTTCAGGATAATGAGGATGATGAAAGTTCCAGGAGGTTTTTGACCTAGCTAGACTAACTACATCTGCAGGGCTTGGAGTGCTGGCAGGGACGTACTCAGACAGGAGGCTGGTACCCCATGTGCACAGCTTGGTGACTGTGTGCAATAACTCGTCTAAAAACAGATCCTGCCTCCTACCTAAGAGTAAGCCTGGGTTAGGGAGGCTTCACACACACACTGTAGAATTGCACATGTAATGTACCTTGTGTTTTGTATGAAAACCTGTCTTACATACACCTACAGAAATTCTACACTAGATGTCAGTAAAGTAATGATTTTACAATATTCACACATGCAGAGCATATGACTGTGCTGCCCTACTGTGGTCAGGGATTGGTTCAGCAGACTATCACTCCTAAGACAGGTCCATCTTGGAAGTGGAGGTGGGACCATCTCAGCATGACAACAGAGACACATAGGAGGACACAGGAAGCGCAGAGAGGTAAGCATAGCTTCATTATTGTTTTATATACACTTGTAACCATATAGATACTGTTTTCCCTATCCGGATAACCCCTTTAATGCTAGGTCATACTGTGACGACGCTACAACTGGACTACAACCAATACAGTTTTGGCAGCAGGAGCTTTCCTTAGACATTGCAAATGCAGTATTTACAGATATGTTGCACAGTCACAATTCCACTAACTGTAAAAAAATATATATATACATATTATTACAAACATAATACATTACAAAATTATAGGGAACCTGTCACTTTCAACATGTATTCCAATTTTTTGGCAGATGGATATATTGTTTTGTGGGAAGAGTTCCAGGATAATTAGAAATGTAATAACAGAAATCTGCACATTCTGACAGCTCTTTGTGTATTATTGTGCAAATAGCAAGAGCTGTCAATCGCTGAATAGACCCACCTACTTGACTATTTGAACAGGGATTTGCATGAATAAATTACAAGATGTACTGAATCTTTTCCTGTAAAAATATATATAAATCATCTCAGCTACTTCTGCTCTGCAGAATGTTGTCTGCAGATTGGATTGGATTTTCATTGTGATAGGTTTCGCTGCGAACGTGCGGAATAAAATCTGCTGCTGATACGGTACCTGCTGCTGATACCCTAAAAGGCTACCTGTCATGATGTTTCCTTATCTGATTGTCAAGCAGTCGTTCCTGCCATCGGTGGAAATAGGGAGAATTTAAGGATCAGAATAGGCCTGGTGCAGGGAACCGACCTGGCAAAGTCACACAGCATAGAAAAAGGCAACATCAAATGGAACACTCGATGGTTAGTATAAAGGGCAAAGAAAACGCCATATCACATTTGCCTTATGGAACAAAACTACATAATCATGGAAGCATCAAAGCTGTATTCCGGCCAGGTAAAAGTTAATCTTATGATTGACATTACCCCCCTCTAGACAGGCAAAATCTTCAGAATACAGTCCTCTCTGTCTCATTCAGGATTGCTCTCCCGCTCATTTCAAGACAGAGGACATGTGACCTTGGTCTCTGTGGGCTGGCTTAGCTATGCTGTATAGAGATGAGCGAACCTCGAGCATGCTCGATTCCATCCGAACCCGAACTTTCGGCATTTGATTAGCGGTGGCTGCTGAAGTTGGATAAAGCCCTAAGGCTATGTGGAAAACAAGGATATAGTCATTGGCTGTATCCATGTTTTCCAGACAACCTTAGAGCTTTTTCCAAGTTCAGCAGCCCCCACTAATCAAATGCCGAACGTTCAGGTTCGGATGGACTCGAACCCGAACCCAGTTCGCTCATCTCTAATGCTGTACAAAGCAATCACTAACCCAGCCTATAGATGACTAGTAGACAGAGAAGGTAAGACTTTAATAAACGAGGCTCACTGCAGGCCAGGAGATGTAGTTTCTTGTGCGATGCCATCTTAGAAAAGTCTAAAACTGACTTTAAAATGACCCTTGGGGAGCAGTGAGTGAGCCCAGGGAGGTTTGGGAGCTATATATTTTTTAGACAATTTAGAGTACTCCTCTAACCTCCTGAAGGTAATACTTAGATCTAAGTAAGTTGTAGCTAAGTATCCACTAACTTGTGCACAGTGCAAATACATGGATCATATGCCTCTATAGCAAACAAAAAAAAAGTACAAGCATTATATAAACAAAAGTAGCGTGTCTGGGATGATGCCACCTGACACACCATTTTATAGGGGCACTAGAAATTGTGTGGGTATAGTCAAAATACATTAAAACAGAGTTCAAGTATGATAAATATGCATTCCAGGATTTACTTTCTCTTTCTTAAAGGGTCACTGGCCTTTTGATGCACAACCATGACAAGTTATATGTTTTTATTAGTGGGAATTGTGGACACTAAGACCTACAGCACCTGAACTTTTTACATGTCACTTATTACTACAATGAAGGGACTGATTGTTTTGATACTTTGGCTCATTTATAAGGGCTATATACTTTTATTAGCCCGTAAATCACTCCCTGAGGGCAACTGCATTCAAAGCCAAAGGGACAATACACTCAGCTAAACGCTTCTGCCCCATTTCTCTAGCGATCAGTGAGGGCCTTAGCAAATAGACCCATACTGATCAAAACTTGGGACATATGAATCTCACATCCACAATAATGAAAGTCCAACAGCACTCAATAATCAAGTCAATCAATCAGGTGGAAGATGCACGCCTTACCAGAATGGATCAGGTCTGACAGAAATCCTCAATAAGTATGGAGACAGCATCCAAAAATAGTTAAAAAAAAGTGCAGCTTTATTCACCAAGCCATGCAACGTTTCGGCTGTACATCAGCCTTTTTCAAGCATGCTTGAGAAAGGCTGATGTACAGCTGAAACATAATATGAATCTGACATGTCAAATGTCTGTAAAGTTACAGGTTGTAGTAAAAATTATATGGGGTTTTAAAGCATAGACATGGAACTAGTGCTCTGGAAATAAGGGTGCTTTTATTAATAATAATAACTAGGAGTAAAGTTATAGTGGTTGCAGTTTTAAAATCAGTAAGAAACACAATGGATTAAAACTGACGTAATGTCCTGAAACACTGGACCGCTGCTGGCGCAGACCTACTGGGGCAGGTGTCACGCTGCACATTTTGTGGGCTTGCCCAAGCGTACATGATTTTTTTGGAAATATTTTAGCAATTTATACTGCATAATCTGGTAAGACGGTGGCTAATACTCCTCAACTGACACTGCTTTCCAAACTCCCTGGGTCCATTGCCACTGTCAAGAAAGGGATATTACGTCATTTCTTGATTTGCTGCTCACATGGTGATCCCCACCACTGGAAAACCCTTATCCTACCCACTGTTGCTGAATGGATAGGGAAATATGGCGGATGGAAGACATTATTGTGGAGGCACATGAACGATCTAATAAATTCAGTTAAATCTGGATACCATGGCGTCAGTTTATGGATTCTGAGGGGTTTCTTCAGTTTTGCGCTAGACCCTGGAATGGTGTTTCTCCGGTGGAGCCCACTGGGTGCTTCCTGCCACTGATTATGTCGCATGTCCTTTGTCTTGATGGTAAAGGGAGTAAAAACTAGTGGGGGGAAAAGCTCCCGGTGTCCCGGCATTATCGCGATACCAGTTTCCCTGGTACTTCATGTATAGGGTTTTTGTGTGGCTTAGGAATACTCTGCACTCTAAACTGTGGTTAGGTATAATATATTTTTGGTATGTGCTGCTGTTGTTACTTTTTACACCAACATACACTGAGGCATAATGGCAGTGCAAGGGTTGACATTTCTGCTCTGACTTTACCACATCCAGTCATGTGAAAGAAATTAAGATCTCATCAATGAATGAGAGCAGTCCCTAGTCCAGCTCCTGCTAACCTAGAAAAGGTTGGGCCTAAACCTGGCTTAGCCATGCATTTGGCCAGTGTACGTGACAGCTAGATTAGATCCTGCTAGTTAGACTATCTAGTAAAGCTATTAAGCTGCACGTTTTCACTGTTTCCTGTGCAACAGCGTATACATGAAGAGACAAGTAAATAGGGAGATATTCCAAGACAGATTTCTAAGTTTGCCTTTGAGTTCTACCTGATCATCTGCAAATTTCAAGCTAAAGGAAAGGATCTTCCCTCCTGCTACAATAAGTCACTACTCCACTATATGATGGGAGGATTAGCCCTACATCCTGCAATAATTTCTTCTAGTCCAGGGTTGGAAAATTTTCTCAAGGGCCTCCTGGCATTGTCATTATCTTAGTAGGCCTCTAGTTGGGTATAGTGCAGATAAGCTACTATGTCAGTGATTGTATTCCTGCATGCATCCTCCGGGATAGTGTGACAGATCTGCAGAGTTGTTCTGTGAGTACTAATGAATCTTAACCACAGCCAGCTAAACTTTGAAGATCCTCATAAGCAAAGTTTAGAATGAGTTACAATTAGAATGAGTTCCCTTTAAGTAAATTTATAATACATAGCGACCAAGATATATATTTCTACCAAAGTGCCTTAAATGGGAACTCCGCATAAGGAAAACTTGTTTTCTATTAAAAGTACATTAAAAGTTATATAAATGTATCTATACAATGTATTACCATATATGTATGGTTCTGCCACACTGGTAGCTGATAGAAATCCAGGAAGTGAAGAAAAATGGCCTATTTGCCAATTCATTGTCTCCTGCTCCCTCTGCTCTCCCCCCTTAGGAGACAAATATTTCATGCCTCTGTCTCACATTGTGTGTGTTTGCTGAGTGCAGGCTGATGATGCAGACAGGGGACAGGGTGTGATGTGACAGGAGGCTTGGCTGGATCCCCCAATCCCCTGAGTGATTCACCATCCCTGACCGGCCAGAAACAGCTGCTGCACTGATTTCTCTGATTGTGCAGAAGTGTGCAGTGAAATTAGGGCTGTGTTCACCAGGGCCGTTTTAATACATTGATGGGCCCAGTGCACAGGCCTCAAGAGTGCCCCCCCCCCCCCAACCCAGTGTTATCAGAATTTGAGCTCCACACACAGTATAATCCACACTGTATTAAGAGCTCCAATACATACGGTAGTTACCTCATAACGATATCACCAATGATACCATTATACCCTATAACAGTTACATCCATTTACTTACAGGGGGTGTTTTCTCTCATCAGAGTCTTTCACTCCATCCAGCCTGGGCCACCTTGAAGTCTTCCCCCAGCTGTGAATCTCCTCTCCAGAATCTGCCAGAGAAACATTTTAGGCTCCAACACATACAGTAGTAAGGTCCCCTATACCCCTATACAGTAGTTACCCCCCTCTTTCCCCTTATATAGTAGTTACCCCCCTTTTTCCCCCTATATAGTAGTTACACCCCTATGTGCTCCCCCCACAGCTGTGTGCTGCCCCCAGTAGTAAAGACAGCTGTGTGCTGCCCCCAGTACTATAGACCACTAGGTGCTGTTCCCAGTAGTATATATACCCCCTGTGCACCCCCCAGTAGTATATAGACCCCTTGTGTGCTGCCCCCAGTACTATAGACCACTAGGTGCTGCCCCTAGTAGTATATCCCCTGTGCTCCCCAGTAGTATATAGTCCCCCTGTGCATTCCCCAGTAGTATACATACTTCCCTGTGCACCCTCCAGTAGTATATATATCCCCTGTGCTCCCCCCAGTAGTATATAGTCCCCCTGGGCACCCCCCCAGTAGTATATAGTCCCCCTGTGCACCCCCAGTAGTATATATATCCCCTGTGCTCCCCCCACTACGCTTTCCCAGTTATATATATAACCCCTGTGCACCCCCCCATATATATATATATATATCCCCTGTGCGCCCCCGAGTAGTATATAGCCCCCATGTGCTCTCCCTGTTATATATACCCCCTGTGCACCCCCAGTTATATATACCCCATGCGTCCCCCAGTTATATATACCCCCCGAGTACCTCCCAGTTGTATATATATCCCCTGTGCGCCCCAGTAGTGTATAGCCCCCCTGTGCAACCCCCCAGTTATATATACCCCCTGTGCACCCCCCAGTAGTATATAGCCCCCCTCTGTGCTCCCTGTTATATATACCCCCCCTGGGCACTCCCAGTTATATATACCCCCCCCCCCCCCCCCCCCCCGTGCGCTCCCCCTGTGTGCCCCCCCCCTGGCACCCCTAGTAGTATAGACCCCCGCTGTTTGCTTTCTTTGCTTCCCCCCCCCCCCCCGTTATATAGCCCCCATTTGTGCTCCCCCCTCCCATATAGCAAATTTTAAAAAAGAAACATACTCACCTGGGTCCGCACGTTCCTCTTCTCATCACTTCACCCTTGTGACCGCAGGCAGTGCTTTGCCCGGGGTCAAAAGAGGCCGCTCTCCCCTCTCGCGGTGTCGGCGCTGAGTGACGTCACTCAGCGCCGATACCACTAAGGAAGAGCGGCCTCTTGTGACCACAGGCAAAGCACTGCCTACGGCCACAAGGATGACTGACAGGGAGGGAAACAATGGCTCCCGACCTGTCAGTGCCGCTGCTGCTGCCTGTACCTATGAGCGCTCGTTATGAGCGCTCATAGCTACAGTGCAGTGCGCAGCAGAAAGGGGGGGGGCCTGCAGGGGGCGCCATGGATGGATAACTTACCCATCCCGATGGCGCCCCCCTGGCAGACTGGTGGCCGGAGCCCTGTGCGGTCGCACAGAGCAAAGGCCGTCCCTGCGCAGGGTGGGCCCCTTTAACCAGTGGGCCCGGTGCACGTGCACCATGTGCCCTCTGGTTAAAGCGGCCCTGGTGTTCACACATGTTGAAGTGTCTTAACAGTACTGCAGCGTATTCACAAAAATGATGCAGTTACACAAATAAATTATGCTAAACGGCAGAGGGGATCAGGGCCTTATTGTGGGGCTCAACTTCAAAGATAACAGATGCTTGATCATAATATGTGCGTGGAAATGAAAAAAAAAAATTAAAAATTCTTTACTTTATTGCGTTACAGGTAGAAAATACAGCGTGCTGTGCGGTGTTACAGGTAGAGAATACAGCGTGCTGTGTGGTGTTACAGGTAGAGAATACAGTGCTGTGTGGTGTTACAGGTAGAGAATATAGCGTGCTGTGTGGTGTTACAGGTAGAGAATACAGCGTGCTGTGTGGTGTTACAGGTAGAGAATACAGCGTGCTGTGTGGTGTTACAGGTAGAGAATACAGTGTGCTGTGTGGTGTTACAGGTAGAGAATACAGTGTGCTGTGTGGTGTTACAGGTAGAGAATACAGTGTGCTGAGTGGTGTTACAGGTAGAGAATACAGCGCTGTGTGGTGTTACAGGTAGAGAATACAGTGCTGTGTGGTGTTACAGGTAGAGAATATAGCGTGCTGTGTGGTGTTACAGGTAGAGAATACAGCGTGCTGTGTGGTGTTACAGGTAGAGAATACAGTGTGCTGTGTGGTGTTACAGGTAGAGAATACAGTGTGCTGAGTGGTGTTACAGGTAGAGAATACAGCGCTGTGTGGTGTTACAGGTAGAGAATACAGCGTGCTGTGTGGTGTTACAGGTAGAGAATACAGCGTGCTGTGTGGTGTTACAGGTAGAGAATACAGTGTGCTGTGTGGTGTTACAGGTAGAGAATACAGCGTGCTGTGTGGTGTTACAGGTAGAGAATACAGTGTGCTGTGTGGTGTTACAGGTAGAGAATACAGTGCTGTGTGGTGTTACAGGTAGAGAATACAGCGTGCTGTGTGGTGTTACAGGTAGAGAATACAGTGTGCTGTGTGGTGTTACAGGTAGAGAATACAGTGTGCTGAGTGGTGTTACAGGTAGAGAATACAGCGCTGTGTGGTGTTACAGGTAGAGAATACAGTGCTGTGTGGTGTTACAGGTAGAGAATACAGCGTGCTGTGTGGTGTTACAGGTAGAGAATACAGCGCTGTGTGGTGTTACAGGTAGAGTATACAGTGCTGTGTGGTGTTACAGGTAGAGAATACAGCGTGCTGTGTGGTGTTACAGGTAGAGAATACAGCGTGCTGTGTGGTGTTATAGGTAGAGAATACAGCGTGCTGTGTGGTGTTACAGGTAGAGAATACAGCGTGCTGTGTGGTGTTACAGGTAGAGAATACAGCGTGCTGTGTGGTGTTACAGGTAGAGAATACAGTGTGCTGAGTGGGTAGGACAATAATGAAATGATAAAGTACTGCAAATAATTCAGTAACACAATGAAACTGCAATGTGTGAACACAGCCTAGATGTTCTGCAATAGATTTGGGCGGGGAATGGGCAGGGTGGGGGACTGGGATGGAACAGCTGAGGGAAAGCATTGCATTCTTGAACCAGTACTGCATTCTGGGAACTGCTAAACCAGGAAGTACAGAAACACAAAACAGAACAAAACCCCCCAAAGGAAATGGAGTTTTGGTAGTTTCAAAACTGGGATAGATAGGTAAGTAATGCTATATGCTTCTCCAGAAGTTTAATTTTTTTTAACCCCTACCTGGAGTTCCCCTTTAAAGCTAAATTCTTTAATTAAAGGGGAACTCTGGATAAGAAAAACTTGTTTTCTATCAAAAGTACATTAAAAGTTATATAGATGTGTCTATATAATGTATTACTGTATCTGTACGGTTCTACCACACTGGTCGCTGATAGAAATCCAGGAAGTGAAAAAAAAAATGGCCCCTGTGCCAATTCACATTGTCTCCTGCTCCTTCTGCTATCCCCCCCTAGGAGACAAATATTCAATGCCTCTGTCTCACATTGTGTGTGTTTGCTGATGATGCAGACAGGGGGCAGGACGTGATGTCACAGGAGGCTTGGCTGGATAACCCAATCCCCTGACTGATTCACCATCTCTAAATGGCCAGAAGCAGCTGCTGCACTAATTTTACTGATTGTAATGGGTGGGGGCTCTGATGATCAAATGAGGGAAAGCATTGCATTCTGGGAAATGCCAAACCAGGAAGAACAGAAACACAAAACAGAGCAGCCCCCCCCCCCCCCCCCCAAACAAATGGATTTTTTGGTAGTTTCAAAACTGGGATAGACAGGTAAGTAATGCGTTATGCTTCTGCAGAAGTTTCATTTTTTTTAACCTCTACCTGGAGTTCCACTTTAACCTGCCTAATTCTTTAATTAACCTTAAAGGGAAAGGAACAAAATATTTTTTTATTCCCAAGCATATAAGCTGTATCTACCTTGTACTATAAGATTTGTACGTTTATCAGGTTTCAGCACAAGTACAGTTTAGCAAAGTTTAAAGTTGCTTCATGGAATCCTAGTGTCAGAAGCCATTCGCTTGCACTTTGAATCACTATAAAAGCTAATTGCAAATGAGTACTAGGAGCAGTATGCTAGCTTTTTTTCATGCTGCCACGTGACATATACAAAGCACTTCCACACCTAGGAAGCTCTGCACTATACCATCTGTTGCAACCCCTCAGGAAAAACACCAATGCTGCCAGTCATAGCTGGTAGGTGGGGCCAGATGGGACCCTCCTTACAGGCACTTGATGTACTGCAGATAATCCCGCCTCTTTGACATTTCAGGAGCTGGTGGCAGGGACATTAGAGAAATTTTTTTTTAGTGAATGATCGAAACCACAGGTATGGATCTTCTCCCCTTCCTTATGCTATAAAGGTAATCTGTCAGCAGTTTTAAGCTATTACAACTACTGTAAACCCTTAAAAGTAAAGGTCTAAATAGTTGCTATATAAAACAGACCTATGGAGAGAGAATACCTTCAGGAAAGGTAGGCTCCCTTTCTTCTAGAAGCAGCACCACGCCTGTTGTTGGGTTGTGCCTGGTATTGCAAGTCAATTTTTCGACATGAATAAAAAAAGAAAAATGAATTTTACTAATATGGCACACACCTCTAACTCAGGAAGGGGGGCAAATAAAGACATACAAAGGAAGAAATCACAAAATCAAAGTAGTGCTTCTGTGGGATCACCCTCCTACAAAAACAGGAATAAGTGATAATGCAGCCCAAAATAAGAGACCCGCCCTAACACTTAGTCATATTTAAATACTCCCCCAGTTCTAAAAGGAAAAGTGCTATGAAAGCCAATTGGAATATTATTTGCATTGCACAACAGACCCCTGTGGGTTTCAAAGAAGTTTTTCTTACATTCAATTACCTACAAAACAATGCCAGGTTTCTTTCTTAGTATATTCACAATTCTTACGAGAAACACAGAATAAAGGAGTAACGGCTCCAGACCCGGCAGGAATGTTACATGCTGCCAAGAACTGAATTGAAATAAGGTTCCATTTACAGAACATATGAAAATTATAATCATGGAAGCTAAACAAGTCTTAGAAAAAACAAGTAATGGGTACTATTCATTTCACAATTACAGTCATTTTCTTGGTCAGGACTTGGGGAAAATTCACACTCTTTATCCTAGAAAACAATCTTTCCAAACATATTTTTTTTTAACGTAATACAAGCCTAAAAGAACATCCAAATAAGTTACAGAGATATTGTTTTTACAGGGCAGAAATCTGCATTTCTGAAAGGTAGTGTGGATACATGAAACCTATTACTCCAAGCTGGGGACTGAGTTATGAGACAATGGCCTGGGCGCAAACCTCAGATCATAGGTTTCACAATCATAATTATTGCTTTGGCTTCCAGAATACTTCATTATTAAACCCAGGTTGGTCCTAACAACTGGTATTTAAAACATATCTGATACTATATTAGCAAATTGATTCTTATTAGGGTGCCAAGATTTAGTTTTCTATGTCCAAATAATTCATAAAGTGAGCCACATGTGATATAAACATTGGTGACATGTTTCAATTAAGTGTTTATAGTACACAAGCTGTTAGGGCAGGTCCACATGTCAGGTCATCTGCTATAGTAGCACACAATCAAAAAATGTTGCATGCTGTGTTTTTCTGTTCAAAATAAACTAATCACAGGATGTTTAGTATCGGCTGTTGGGCACGTGTTTAATTTACCCAACAGCACCACCTCAGGGAAAAAGAAGCATTACATAAGGCCAAGTAAATTCAGTACTCAGTATTGCACAAGCAGACATGGGTTTCCACAGATAGATGACCTTTTGTATTTGCTCTTCACTTTATTTTAAGGGAAAATGTCATCACTTTCATGCTGCCTGAACTAGTCATTGGATTGAGCCTTGGTTCTCCCAACCCCATTAGCCTTTATCGATAGACCTCTCCCTGTTTGGGTATGATCAATGCCAGTACAGGGTGGAGCCACCAGATACTGCTCTGATGACTTATGGAGTGATGGTGGTTCCCTTTAAAAGTCCCACTCAGCCAGTCCTAAAGCTTTACGTAATTTACTTTGAAAAGTGGTTGACCAGCCGTGTACCTTTTTAAGGGTGCATGCTGACTTATAAGAATTAAAAAAGGTATACAACTTTGTCACTATCCCCAACCGCTGATGTTCCAACTATGCCCCCACAGCCCACTATTTCAGTCACTGGTAACAGCAGTGCTTTGCCTCAGCCAGCGATTGATTGAGCAGCCAATCTGAGATGGAGACCTACTGTATGGCTGCAGTTTTTTTTTTCTTCAGTCCATTTGGCTGTTTTTGGAGACTTCTCCAGCCTCCACTTATTATTAAGTTATGGACGTTCGGATATACTGTAAATGTCTGAGACCAAAACACCTTTTTAGGCCAGGGCTAAACTGTTACCTTTTGTATCATTTCAAGAACGATTTTAACTATTGAGCTTCAGCTGCAGTCTGGAGCCCACATTGTGTACTGCAGCTGTCACTCAGTAGTCAAGACCAATCTTGTAGTGCTACAGTGTAGCTCTGGTTTGAATTATTATGTTTTACCTTATTTAGATATAGCCTTTATATGAATAATGTAATTTAAAGAGGGATACCAATCTGGAACAATTATTGCATATCTACATGTGCCTAATTCCAGAAGTGTGTACCTATCACAGCAATAGATTTCTCTATCGCGTCATTACTCTGCTCATCTTAGACTCCTCTTTAGCTTTGACACACTGAGACCTGGCGCCGTCCAGCATTGTGCGCTGATATCCTGACATTGGCTGTGTCAGGATCCAGTAGACAGCAGCTACTGGAGTTAAAGAGGGTTGGATTAGAAAGGTAAGTATATACGTATGATTTGGGGCCTAAGTAATTTTCATTACTACAGTCTGTAGTCCGAATTTAGCTGTCTAGTCAGGGGGTCTCCTGACATGTTTTTTATCGTAAATCCTCGTACTAAATTAGAGATAAATGTACAGTATGTTTTCTTAGAATTCCGTGTTGTTGTGTTCCTCTGTTATTTCTATTGGAAATATATGAATTTAGGCCTGGCCTGCTTGTATTTAAATCACTAACTGATTTCAACTACAGAGCTAGAGCTATAGCACAAAGCAATAGATTGAGTTGCATGTAAAAATCTAAACTGCAGATGTCACTCCAAACACAGTAAGTAGATATAAAAAATCTACAGGTTTTATTGACAAGTGAGTTTTAACATTCCTATTGTCAATAAGATGTGTTGTACACATTGTCATACGATCAGGGACAATTGGGCACTCTCAAGGTGCGTTTACACAAAACGATAATTGGCCCGATTGTATGATTAACGATGTCGGAGTAACAATTTTTTTTTTCATAACGATCAGCGTTTAGACTGTACGATATATCGTTTTGCGATCGCTTAAGCCTATCTCACACATTGGTTAAATCGGCGAACAACTGTTTACACGGAATGATCTGTGAATTTTTTGTGAACGACGATTTGAGAACATGTTGAAAGATCAAAATGAACGATTTCTCATTCGTCGTTTGATCGTTCGCTGCATTTACACGTACGATTATTGTTCAAATTCGATCGTTATCGCGCACATTTGCACGATAATTGTTACGTGTAAACGCACCATTAGACTGTGTAGGGACACAGGCCTTTATAAAGGGCAATGACAATAAAAATCACCAGGTGTTCATTTGTTCATTTCCTGGAATAAGGCTTACTTCACATGACCGCATCGTCCTTGCAATCCGTCAAACAAGGGATCCTTTTTCCACTAAAAAACATCCATAATCCATCCATATTTCTCTGTATTTATGGATCTGCAAAAACAGGTGAGAGAATAGGGGAATGTTGCTTTGAAACATCCCGCAATCCATATTGGTTGAGGGGTTTAACCATGTAAGGACAAGTTCACACTGAGGAATCAACGCTAAATTTCAGCGCTGATCCTTAATTAAAGTTCCACCTGAAAATATAGTACAGAGCCAAATTGCATTGAGTTCAATGGACTTTGCACTCTGCAGTTCACACAGCGGAATTTCCACACTGAATTTTCCACGGTGGATCCGCTTTCCTTCAGAAGAATTGACACATTGATTGATTCCACTGGCGGATTCCCATTGAAATGATTTGAGCAGTAAGTTTCTGCTCTGAAATTTTTAATTGCGCAATCAGTGCGGAATGCTTGTGGAAAATCAGTGCGGAATTGGAAAAAAGAATGAATTTGATTAAATAAAAAATTAATTTGTGCGGAATTCCAACAAAAGTGATTCCGGGTGGAACACTTTCCTCGTGGGTTCCACACGGAATTCTGTGAGAATTCTGCAAGAACACTTTCATTTGCTAAATAATCAGTGTGAACTGGCCCTAAGGCAGAAATTGCTGCATTGTACGCTATTATTTCTCTATGATAAGTAGCTAAGAGTGCAACACCTCTGTTATGTAATGATTTTAGCTTCTGTAAATATTTTATGTCACTCCGGGGTTAAATTTGCTGCTATCACAGATTTTGTTTTTGGAAAACGTATAAAACAGAAGGCAATAACAATTATGTCGATGGTAATATTTTTTTCAGCAGTAATTGCTTTACTGTCATCACTTCAGCAACTTGACAACTGTCCCTTTGGAAGCCACATTGACTTTGGTGTACTATCTATCATAGAAGGTTTACTTCAGACTATGGGATAGGCAGGCAGCTCAGCTGTGCACTGGTTGAAAGATTGTCTTACCAGATGTGTGAGAGAAACTTTATCAGCACAAATGTAGTATGACAGCAAGAACACAAAAGTCCCATCTAATCAATAATTCAATCTGACAGATCCCAGTAGCGGAGAAACTTGAAAAATATAGACAAGCTAGTAACAATTATTTCTGAACAACATAGTTACCCCAAGAAATATACATCTGGAATCTAGTTTCGATGGTGCCTATTAATTATTCACAAGCAAACTAATGGCTGCACTATAATATTGCATCTGTAAAATATTCATGACAATTTGAAAAGCAATGATATCTTAAGGTGATGAAACCAGTACATCGATCCAATGTATGTCCCGAATCAAGGTGAATAAGTTATTAACATGCATGTGATGTCTACAAGATGCCGAACGCCAAAGGGGGTTACTCTTTTTTTTATATATGCCTAAAAACCTTTGCAAAAAACAAAACAGATTTTAAAGGTCACTGAACTCCATAGGGGTCATTTATGATGCTGCACAGGGGCCATTTTGTGTCGCAGAGGGCCCATATGCGAATAAATCTATTCGCAAACGCTTGTTTTTATTCAAATTTCAGCCCTCTGTGCCACTCACGTGGAGAGGGGTGGTGGGTGTGGCCATTAGAGGTGATCGAACATCAGGATTTTGCAGGTTTGATCGAACTTAAACCTTGTCGAACCTAGAGCATTTGATTCCCGATGCCTTCCCGGCCCGTAGGGAAGGAGGAGACAGCCCGTGTACCGCTTGGAATTCTGGGATACAGCCTATTACCTAGGCTGAATCCCGGAATTCCAGGCGGTACTTGGTCTGTTTCCTCCTTCCCCATGGAACGGGAAGGCATCGAAAATCAAATGCGGAAAGTTTGACAAGGTTCAAAATCCTGATGTTCGATCATCTCTAGTCACCACATACGGAGAGGACGTAGCATTATTTTCCCCGGAAAAATGCCAAAGAAATCTATGTCAGCTCTGAGCATGCAAGGTAGGTGTCCAAACAGCAATTTATTGCATAATGTGCACAGAGATCAGCAACGAATGGTTGGCTTGAGAAAGACCACAAAATAGAATCATTTCCCTACTGGGAGGCACCCCTTGGCATAGGCTTTCCTTCCCTGGAGGGATATCTTTTTTTAAATCAGGTAATTTTTTTATTATTAAGATCCGTACAATACAGTATATGAGTAACACAGTCATACAGAAGATTCTCAATGATACAATGACAAGAGGTTACATGCAGGTAGCATTCAGGAAGGTACAGTTCCTAACTTTTTTCTATTTTATTCATTAAACGGGAACCATTCATATGTAGTCAACAGCACATACCGGAGGTAGAAGAAAAGGAAGTTCTTCTACTAACAGTTTCATGGTCCCATAGTAACATAAAAACCACAAAAAGAAGAATACCAGAAACTAAACCTCGTGCCATACCTCTCAGATCGCGTAGTACCTCCTGCCGTCTCCAAGTGCATTATATCTAACTACATTTTCATCCAGTCAGGTTATCGGGATAGCTATAGTGTCCCCACCAACGCCTGCATAGGGCTTCTACAGAGTTGCAAGAGGGAGCGTGATGGTAGTCCCGGTGTATCCACCCACTTACCCCAAATTGCTTCAAATTTGCGAGGGCAACCCCGTTTTAGATACACCCCCCTTTCCAGGCGTATCACCACATTCATCTTATTTATATACTCTGCGATAGTGGGGGCCTGAGTTTGGATCCATTTGGCAGCTATAGTCTTCCTGGCCTGGTATAGTAGTCGCTGTACTCCCAACACCGTATAGTCATCCAGGTTAAGGTGATCTAATAGTCCCAGAACACACTGTTTGGGGTGCACAGCAGTATCCAGCCCGAACACCTTTTTAATGAGAGCCAGCACCTCCCTCCAAAAGGACTCAAGTTCCCGGCATGACCAAAACATGTGGAGAACGTGGGCTTCATCCTCCCCACATCGTGGGCATCTAGAATCCGTTCTATATCCGATTTTTTTCAGCACCAGAGGGGTACGGTACACTCTGTGTATCAAGAGCAGCTGTGACATGCGCTGTGGTTCACAAAGAGAGAGCAGAGGCGTTAGCGAAAGTATCTCATTCCACTGCTCATCATCAAGAGGCCCCACCTCTGCCTCCCACTTATCCCTCGCTGCTAAGGGGACTCCCGCATGTCTAGCTGCCAGTAAGGTGTCATACCCCAGAGATATAGTGCCTCTTAGTGTACCCCTGTCTCCAATCTCTACCAACAACGCATGCGTCCCAATAGTAAGTGGCGTGGCCGCATGCTGTGTCTGCAGAGCGTGACGCAGCTGCAAGTATTGATAAAACATAGTGTTTGGAAGGAGATATTCCTCCTTCAACTTCTCAAAGGACTCCAATGCACCATCTTTCCATACCTGTGACAGGAAACGTATCCCCCTTCTAGCCCACGGGGTGAAGCCCTCCAGTTTAAATACCTCTGGAAGGGCTGGATTACGCCACAGAGGTGTAAAGACTGTATGACCGGGAATACCCAAAAGTGACTTAACTCTAGTCCACACTCTAGTCATGAGGAGTAATGTGGGGAGCACCTTATTGCGAAGTTTAGTACAATTTGCTTCCCCTGGAGGGATATCTGGCTATTCCTGTGTTTTGAGACTCACAACTGAGGCTCCACAGACCCCTTTTTTGCATATAAAAATACTAATATGCCGTCAGTGTATCTATGTGCATATGGCAATGTATTTATTGATTCTATGTCTCTTGGGCAGTACAGGATTATCCTATGTAGCCATTCCATAAAGACCACCTATATGGACACATGAAATGTCAATAAACATTTTCAGCCACTCCAGAGGAGGATCAACACATGTGGACCAAATATGTTCTCATCATATATCAATGTAAATGAAAAAGTTTTTATCTTCCTGTAAAGAACACCAGGGAAGGGACTGACCCCATGAGTTATACTAGGGTATGTTGAGTTCTATTACAGTGTCTACATTCTGTATTATTCTCCCTGCCAAATCTGCAAAAATATAGACAGAAGGTAAAAGTGGTCGTCTGATGGTAGTGTGAACGCAGGCTCAGGCTGTATTTACAAGCAAATTTATTGCTGCATTGAATACATGATATACAACAACAGATTGTGCTCAGAATCCAGATCAATACATTTGCATTAAAAACTTTTTAATTGCCCTGTTCTATTAATTCTCTTTTGATCTCTTATTTCTCTTATTATCTCTTATAAGAATTCCTGATAAATATCCCTGATAAAAAGGGCAGTAATTCCAACATTGAAAATTTGGATTTTTTTTTTTAAAAGTGTGTACTTTTCCATATATTTTAATGGAACACATTATTAGGTTTAAAAAAAATTAAAAACTGCTTTTTTTTTTATTTACTGCCAATGTCTTGTTCTTATTTTAGGCTATGTTCACACTACGTAAAACTACGGCCGTAGTTTTGCATTGTGTAACATAGCCTAATTTGTAATGGGTTCCTGCCCGGAGCGTACACACATCGTATGCGCTCCGGCCGGGATCCCATGCGGTGCCGGAAAAAACTGACATGTCAGTTTTCAGCGGCCGGAATTCAGTGAATTCCGGCCGCAGAAGGACCTGTCAGTTCACACAGTGATGCAAGCGGCTCCTGCCGCTTGCTTCACTGTGGGCTATGGGAAGCTCTGATGCGGGCGCACGCTGTCACGGAACAGCCGGTCTGATACGCAGTGTGAACATAGCATTCACTGTGTACACCCTGCCTAAAGTGTAACTTAGTAAAAAACAATGGGGGTGGCCCAAGAGGTAAAAGTGCATGTTATATACAACGGTCCAGCCATCTTTTCTAAAACCAAATTAGTAAACATAAAGCCAGTCACCAGTCAGTATCTGTGTATGCACACATAGTAAGTGCTTTCTAGCAATATTAGCCCTCTTGGTAACATGTACATGAGGTTCAAAAACCCAGGTTTGTTACCCAGGATGGCTAGATCCTAGATAAGTCCAGCCCATGTCCTCTTGTTCACCACCTCTGGACCCTCTTGCATCCACCTACCTCATTTCACACCCTCCTCATCATTAGGAATACCACTGGCAGGATTTATCCTATTCCTCTGCAGTGAAAACTGCACAGGTGCCTTAATGTGTTCTCACAGGTGATGAATAGGAGACAATCTGCCTGGGGCATTCCTAATGATGAGGAGGGTGGGGAGGAGGGACAGAGAGGTTGTGCCAGCCTAATGCATACACAATCTAGGCCACGCCTGTTTGGCACAGGGCTGCAAATTTAAAAGTTGTTTTTTAGGACAATAACTGCATCACCTGCCGAAAAGACCCCAGGACAGATCTTGGATTAAAAGCAGCTATCCGAAGGTACAAGGGGTTTTGGGTGGGCAGATTGTGGATACAGAGTCACTTTAAAGAACCCGATTTGACGTGAAAACTATTCTGCCACCAGAAGTTCATGTATTGCATTGATTCCATGCTATCCATTAATACCAGAACTTCTGGCTGCAGAATCAATTTCTCGATGATCAGCTCAGCGTACATCACAACAGGTACACTTAAATATATCAGCTTATATCTCAAGGCTGAAAAGGACTATAAAGATAATAACTAGGTATGTACAGAATCAGAATGGTTAGCCCTCTTCAGCCTTGTGTATGTTTGGAATTATCTGATTGTCCAGGGCATGGCTCTCCAAACTGCGGCCCTCCAGCTGTTGCGAAACCACAACTCCCATCATGCCTGGACAGCTAAAGCTTTGGATTTCGCTGTCCAGGCATGATGGGAATTGTAGTTTTGCAACAGCTGGGGGGCCGCAGTTTGGAGACCCATGGTCTAGGGTATCACGTTCCAGAGAACTGGTACAGCTCAAGAAAAGTCATTGGCAGAACACAGAGCACAGGTCAGGTGGTGGGCAGATGAGAGTGGAGATGCAGGGGGTGCAGCACTAAGGAGAGCTTTGTGGGTGCGAGAGGGGAGGTTATATTGTATTCTACAGTGCATAGGCAACAAGTGCAATTACTGCTAAAGGGGAAGAATGGTTGAAAGATGAACCTGCAAACTACATCAGTCATTAAGTCACTTATCAGTAGGATGCAGGGTGCTGCGCTGGGTAGTGATGGTCTGCATAGTGTATATAGAAGGTTGCATTACTGTTTGATACGTGTGGTGGAGCTGTGCTACCATGGAATCACTCTCATCATATCAGCTTATATCTCTCGCACAGGCTTTGCACGGCAATATGTGTATAACTGCTGGATATACTTCCATGTGATGCACACGTTTCCTTGTTGTCATACAGCTGCGATATTTCATCACCCATTCTTTTATCTGACTGTAAATGACAGTACAGGAGAGAACCAGCAGAGTTCACATCTGTGTGTTGGCTTTGTGCTACCCTACATGAGTTCACAGGAATGCCACATAAAAATGAATCCCCCCCCCTCCTCCCATCCCAGGAGGCTGCAGTCCAGCTGTGCTGTCTTTTAGAGCCGCCCTTAACTCCACCTCATGTACTCAGTGATCTAAAGCCTAGATAAAGCCTGCTAAGGGTCTTCCCTAGTTCCAGATCCACAGAGAAGCCACCTGGGGGTGGGAGGAATCCCTAGGCAGCCTGTCCCAAGAGACAGCATCCTTACTAAGGTATGAGTGACATTCTATCCTGAGCTCCATCCTGCAGGATAAGAGATAGGGTGGTTACATAGTTGCAGAGAAGTTTTTTTTATTATCACACACTTGATACAAAGTACAGTATATGTGTAAGAATAGAGTACCGGTAAGTTTTCACCGGTAATCACAGTGTCTGCTGTTAATCTATAGTATAGAGAAGGATGTGATTGGCTACAGAAGTAGTTTTCTAATATAAGCTGTAACTTATAAAACTAATACTGACCTCTATTTCCCCAATAGTTAACATGGTACTGACCCCTTTTACAGTATTTCACAGGAACATGTCCCTCACTTGCCCTTAGAGAAAGCTTCAGAGTTGCAGATTTATTACTTATTATGGTCGTTCTATATTTGTGTTTTTCGTAATATTTTCTTTGTCTAGATGACTAAATGTGCAGAAAATATTCTCTATTTATGTGACTGTAATTGCTGGTCACTTTGCAGCATTTCCTACCCCTGCTTTATTCTCTGTACAGATGTAACAGAACTAAGATGGCTATTTTACACTCAGCAGGGTCATGCAGATTCCAATAGAATTGCATGGGAACCTGCTAAATTACCCCAACTCACAATGGTCAAGAAATAGTTAAGTGGCAAGCTTAGCACTGCCACATCTTTACATGCTGGATTAATCATCTTTGGTTTGCCACGTACCTTTTTTCATTCTCCCGCCTCCCTTGAAGGGAGGTATTTGGCACACTGGGACTTGAGAGGTGTGTATCATGTACTGTAAAGATCACAGCCTCTTCATTGGTATCTGCCCATCACTAGTCCCATCTTACATAATGATTTTCATTACTACCACTTAGGAAAATATTATAATTATAATCCATTGATTACCCAGGTTGCAAAATTTAGCAATTTAGCAAAATTAAAAAAAAATGTTCACACGTTCTCGATTTTTATGAAAATGTTTAATCTCCGGCCAAGATAAACAAACCAAAACCTACATTATTGTTACATTGGGTATCAGATCCAATCAACTTGACATTTTCTATAAATCTTCAGCATTTCCTTGGTAGGAGGAAAAAAAAAAAAACTTTGAGAAAGAAGCCCCAAATGAGACATATATCATTCCCTTCACCTTTGCAAGAGCCAGGGGTCATAAATCAAAGTCTCTTGCGTCTCAAAGTAACACATCTTTGTGGCTGCTGCCATATGAAAGCTTTTCTCATTGAAAAACTGAGTACCGCATGGTGGCTTTAGAAAATATAAAGAATTTGTAGATTATTCTGTAACCGGGAACAGCCTGTCAGCCTGGAACAGAAACCCTGTCAGAAAGTTATCAAGAATTCCTGTGCCGTGCTGGACTTTTCAGAATGGTCCCTCTAGTTTTGCGGCTGTCAGAAATGGTCAGCTCCAGTCTTTTGTATCAGAAACTACAAAGGCTTTTGCATAAAACTGCTGCATATTCATCTTCTGTGTAGTTTGCAGGCATAAGGCATCTTGCACATGGCAGCAGAGCTGAGTACAGGGCTTGTGTACAGTCCTTACAGCTCGGTACTACAGAACTGAAGGCAGTGTGTGCCACTGTATGATGTCTCCATATGGTTCCATATCAGGCTGAAAGGTCAATGCATTCTACTGGAGGTATATGAGTATTCCCAATATTTAAGTCCACTGCTATTATACTGTATAGGCAGTATTAAAAGGGGTATTCCAGTGTGCATAAACACCTGCTATAATGCTGGGCTGTTAAAAATTCCCATTTACCTAGCCCCGGACCCATACAGTAGTACCTGCCTAGCTCCTTCCAGTCCCTCACTGCTTCTCTTCTACCTTCTTTTGAGATAAATGCTCAGAGAAGCACCTGCCAGTGCCACACAGTAGTGTGGTGTCTTGGCCACTTTTAACTGAGCTGGCAGGTCTTGCTCCAACCTGTTGGAAGGCACAAGAGACTAGCAGTAAGCAGCTGGAAGGAGCTGTAGCAGTGGAAGCTGCGGGGGACCAGGGATAGGTAAGTATTGCTTTTGTCCCCCAGAGTCCCGGAATTATATTAAAGTGTATCTGTCACAACAGCCAACCAGCCGACTTCGGTATTAATCTGGAAGCCAATTGAGAACATAATGCACGTGACCCCCACTGGATCCAAAGGGGGTCATGCGCATAATGGTCTCAGATTAACAGAGGTTTCTGCCATTGATCTGGAAGCTGACTGTACACTTTTTAAGTTATTTTGGACCCCGAATTTCCCCTTTTAAAAAATGTTCACTTGTTGTAAAACTAAAATTATGCTGACACCTCCCCTATGTATGCCAAATGGACACTCTTTGCCTTATAAATATGGCTTGGATTGTATTGGAAGCTTTTGTACGTCATATGCTAAATGTAATGTTCTAACATGATGTAAACTCACCCTTACAGACATATTAGCTCAGATTTACTGCAACTGTCTACTTCTTAGCCAGTGTAAGCTAAAGGCCCTATTACATTGAAAGATTATCGCTAATATGATATAACAATTTTTACGCGTGTATGCAGGCTACGACTAATGAAAATTTCTTGCATCTTTTGAGCTCACCATAAAATCGCTGGTAATTGTTCTTTAATCGTTTACAAATCTTTTGGTGTATGTACACATCAATTATTCTTTCGCTGGGATCTATATATATCTATATACTACTATAAAGTATACGAACGATCGTAATTAGAATCGTAACTAATGACTGACGCTCCGTGTGTTATGGTGAACGATTTAAGGTAATTTGCAAAAGCACTCGTTTGCAATCGTTTATCGTTAATCAGAGAGAAGGAAAAATCACTTTGTCTAATAGGCCACTTAGACTAGACAGTCTAAGAATGAGCCCCATTTATCACAGCGATTCACACTGTTTGAAAAATCTGGTACATTGTTACACTGTCTACACCGACTATTAATTTCCTTAAAGTGAATCTGTCATCTCTGCACCAGATATGGAGCTGCAATTAAAGTGTCGACCTGGTTGTGATGAGTTGCTGCAGAGGGCCTACCCCCTCCCTTTCCCACCCTACTTTTACTGATTGACGTCCAGACATAGAAGCTGAGCCATACACATTACAGTGCAGTGCAGGGGGAGGGGGGGGCTGCTGTAACTCAGCACCCCCAGTTTAACTCTGCAGCACTCCTGTTGTGACAGATGCACAGTGATTCTGTCAGCTGTAATTCATGTTCCAAACTGTTGACGCTGCTAGATAGCTTTTAGAGCAAGGAGACATATGGTACCTCTCATATGTTTGTCTGTGCTTCCATAACATGAAAATGTTTTTATTCTCCAATGAAAAGTGTTAGGGGCAAAGTGGAATGCCCTGGAAAAAGTGTCTAAACTACATAATAAATGTGGTGCACAACATGTAAGGCAGTTTTTTTGGTGCAAATCGTCTGGTGCATTTTCAAGTTAATCTGTATGTAATGGTTCAATGGGAGAAATCTATAATGCAACACTAAATAACAAATAAAGCTGAGAAGCCGTCATAAGAAATCAGAAGCATACAGAATTACAGGCCCCTCAGACTTCTATGTATTCTATACATTACAGGTCTCCACATCTCACAGCTTGTTATATGATTGGGTGGAAAAGGACTTAGAAAGTGAAGGCTTTGGTAGGTGTTGCAGCAATGTGCTAGGTGGCTGATATCCAGATGTACATGCTATGTACTGGAACAAAATATCCTTTGTGATAAATTCTTTCAGTCTTCCACAGTCACAGCTGGAAGTTGAGGTTTGTGTTTGTATAGATCATATTAACAGTTTTATATGTGCGCAGGGCACACTGGCATCCCAACATAGGTATTCATGGTATGGGTATAAACTGGGGGAATGTTCAGCTTTGATGACTTTTATATATTATATATATATATATATATATATATATATACATCTATCAGTGTTCCTAAACCTGTAGACCTCCATCTATTGCAGAACGTCAATTCCCACCATGCCCGTTACAGTAGAACATAGTGAGAGTTGTAGTCTTCAATAGTCAGAAGGCCTTATGTATATAATTTGGTATAGTTTTGTTTTTTTGCTGTTTTTTTTGCTTTCTTTGCTGCTGGCAAAATGTTTTTTTATTTTTTTTATGTAACAAAATTTAAGTCACATGACCTCAGTGGCTAATGCCACATTGGATGATGCAGTCACATGACATAACTAAATCTCCAATGTATGGAATGTCACTTGGACCTGTCACTTGTGGTCACGTTGTTCACAGATGGCTGATGGGTTTTTCTAACATGGTGGTCTCTGTGCAAGATTGTTTACACTTCACTATTAGTACAGCACGTCTTTCTTATTGGTAAAGACATACATCAATAGATTCCTTTAAACTATCAGGAAAAACCCTTAAAATCAATTGCTAGTTTAGAGCCCCGTACTAGGGGGTTACATAATCAATATATCATTATTTTCGGAATTGGTAGGTGTACAGGTGTCAGGCATAGGGTAATAAACTACAAGGCCTTAGAGGATTTCTATCACATACTGAGAAGGTATAGTTGGCGTCTTATTAAGGTGACTCTAGTGCGTCTGGGGACAGGTACAATTGCCAACATTTGTCTGGACATTTTTCATTTCTAAATCTTGATATTTTCATTTCCAAATTTTAAAACGATGCAAATAACTATACGAGTTCTTGCCAGCCACCCAAACACCATAGCTCTGGTTTCACACACAGCATTTTTTCTGTAAAAGCTGTGGTTTTGTGGGATTTTTGTAGGGCGTATGACATATTTTCTGATGTTTCTCTCATAGGCGTATCTATAGGACATAAAAACAGCAGTCGTACATGTTATAATAGTCACAGAATAACAAAGTGGCACCAAAATGCTTGAAGTTTAACTGTTTAAAATGCTGAAAACTACGGGGGAGATTTATCAAACATGGTGTAAAGTGAAACTGGCTCAGTTGCCCTAGCAACCAATCAGATTCCACCTTTCATTTTCCAAAGGGTCTGTGAGGAATGAAAGGTGAAATCTGATAGGTTGCTAGGGGCAACTGAGCCAGTTTACACCATGTTTGATAAATCTCCCCCTTAAACGTTTATGTGAAAATGGTTTATGGACATAGGTTATGAAAGCGCAAATCACATCTACATCACATTCAAATATTTGTGCAATAGCATGCGATTTGCCACCAAAATTCAACAAAAATAGGGGAGATTTAAAGGGGTTGGCCAATTTAAAGTAAAACTGTACAGTATTAGTAAGTATACTCACTGTACTTACTGACAGCAATTCCATGTGTACATCATAGAGCTAATATCAGACTCCTTTCCTCCAGGCCGTGCTGCCCTGCTCTGTGGTGATTCTGTCCGTAAGATGGCCATTATGGAGGAGCATGTGACCATGGGAGGTGCTGTCAGTATGGCTGGGTTCACACTGCGTTTTTGCAATAAAAAAAAAAAAAAAAAAAGCTGATGCATTTGTGTGCATCCGTTTTCATCTGTTTTTCCATTGACTTCCATTAAAAAAAAAAGATTTAAGTGGATTTGTTTGGTTTTTTTTTTACATACAGAAAAACGTAGTCATTTTTGTGTCCGTTAAAAAAACCTGATCCGTTTTTCCTTTTTTTTTTTTTTTTTTTTTTTTTATAATGTAGGTCAACAAAATAAGGACCAAAATGGATGCACACAAAGGCATCATTTTTTTGTAAAAGACGGATGAAAAAAACGCCTTAATAATGTGAATACAATTACTTACACTACACACACAACAATAGAAAAATAGATGATTGTTGACAGAAAAAGACCACTGGGTCCATCTAGTCTGCCCTTTTAGTATTTCGCTTTTTATTATCTTAGGATAGATATATGTTTATCCCAGGCAGGTTACATTCTGTTATTGTAGATTTACCAACCACCTCTGCTGGAAGTTTGTTCCAAGAATCTACTACTCTTTCAGTAAAGTAATATTTTCTCACGTTGCTTCTGATCTTTCCCCAAACTAACCTCAGATTGTGTCCTCTTGTTCTTGAGTTCAGTTTTTTTCTAAAAACACTTCCATCCTGAACCTTATTTTGTCCTGTAACATATTTAGGCTCGGTTCACACTACGTATATTTCAGTCAGTATTGTGGTCCTCATATTACAACCAAAACCAGGAGTGGATTAAAAACACAGAAAGGATCTGTTCACACAATGTTGAAATTGAGTGGATGGCCGCCATTTAATGGCAAATATTTGCTGTTATTTTAAAACAACATCTGTTGTATTGAAATAATGGCCGTTATTTACCGTTATATGGACGGCCATCCACTCAATTTCAACATTGTGTGAACAGAGCCTTTCTGTGTTTTTAATCCACTCCTGGTTTTGGTTGCAATATGAGGACCACAATACTGACTGAAATATACGTAGTGTGAACCCAGCCTTAAAGGTTTCAATCATGTCCTCCCTTTTCCTTCTTTCCTCCAGACTATACAGATTCAAATACCTAAGTTTTTCCCTGATAAATTTTATGCCTGACACCCTCCACCATTCTTGAAGCCCGTCTTTTATCAATATCCTTTTATAGGTGAGGTCTCCAGAACTGGACACAGTATACCAGATGTGGTCTCACCAGAGCTCTATACAGCGGGATCACAATCTCCCTCTTCTTACTGGTTATACCTCCAGCTATACAGCCCAGCATACGATTTGCTTTCCCCACCGCCTGGTTGCACTGGTGACTCACGTTAAGGCTGTCAGAAATCACTACCCCTAAGTCCTTCTCTTCTGAAGTCTTTGCCAACACAGAACTGATGATATAATAATCGGATAGAGGATTCCTCCTCCCCAAGTGCCTTATAATAATGCCTGGTGTTTTTTTCTTTTCAGTCTGACACAGTGCTCTCTGAAGAGAGCACTGTGTCAGACTGGAAACAAAATACCACTTCCTGAAGGACATACAGCAGCTGATAAATATGGGAAGACTTGAGATTTTTAAATAGAAGTAAATTACAAAACTATATAACTTTTTGAAACCAGTGTATTTGAAAGAAAAAGATTTTCATGAGAGTACCCCTTTAAGACTTCTGTAATACCAGTATGGACATGTTTCTATTTCTGGCTCTTGTCTCTTATCAGTACAAAGCACAATGTCTGACCATTTACATACTACATGCCTCATCCTTCTCTTTCCCGGCATCTGCCATACTTGATTGACACCTGGTAGCCCCAATCATGGTCAGGTATGAAGGGGGGGGGGGGGTCAAGGAGGTGTTACAGCTTGCTGCACTGCAGGAGCCTGAAAGGCCTCTTAGGCTCTTTGAACTATAGAATAAAAGCATGTTTCCATGTTCTGGAAGCACAGACAGATATATGAAAGGTATCAAGGTGTCTCCTTGACCTAACAGCTACCTATCAGTGTCAGCAGTCTGGAACCTGAGTTGTAGCCGACAGATTCCCTTTAACAAGACACAACATTAAACACAAAACTGTGTATTAGAAAGGTAAATAGGCTGCAATAATTTCCGTCTATGTAGTAACCTGATTAATTATCAGAAGCAAATATTTGGCTTGTATGTATGCAGCTATTGTTTGGCATTACGTTCCTGTCACGACGAACCCTACACAGTTTATGTACAGCCAAATAAGATTAATCATTAGGAGTTGTGGGATCTCATTATGGGCTTTGGGGGATTCTGCGGGGCGATTTTTCATTGTAATTAGGAAACAGTCTTTGATCTAATTATAGCTGTGTACATATGACAAAGGTGACACTTACCATGAAGGTGTGATGAATGCTAATAGGCTTCATGGCTTTCCATTATCTATCTATCTATCTATCTATCTATCTATCTATCTATCTATCTATCTATCTAATAATAATAATTATTATTTATATAGCCCCAACATATTCTGCAGCACTTTACAATTCTGAGGGTGCATGTACACATTAAAATCAGACATCTATCTATCTATCTATCGATTTATCGCTCATCAATCTATCTATGACTAGGTTCACACGTTTAGCAGCATCCATTGCATAACAACGGACACTGTTAAACAGCCGGCCGTGGGGCTGCAGATACCTCCGTATCAGCTGCAGGCATGTTCTTTTTTCACCACTGATTTGCGGGCACCGGCGGCTGTGCCCGCAAATCAATGAGCCATTCACTCCAATGCAATGTACGGCCGTACTGCAAATTGCGTTGTGTGAACAGCTGATGTTTCTGGTCACTGTTCAGTGAACAGCGTCCAAAAATAATTGACAGGTACATTATTCTAACGCCCGTTCTAAAGATCGGGTGTTAGAATAACGATGTGAGAACACAGAGGGCGGCATTGCATTGACTTCAATGCAATGCCCTCCCTGCAGTAAAGAACGGACGCTGAGGCGATTGCAATCAGCGTTCGTTCTTTACTTAAAAAGAACTTTGTGTGAACATAGACTATCTATCTCCTATCTATCTATCTATCTATCTAATAATAATAAAAATATTTACTTATATAGCGCCAACATATTCTGCAGCACTTTACAATTCTGAGGGTACATGTACACATAGAAGATAGATGAATGTCTGATTTTTATATACCTATCTTTCTATAACCTATGTATTTTTCTGTCCATCTATCCTCTTGCTTTCCTAGATTTGCACTGTCCATATAAAGTGTGATGAATTTCTCCTGAACACAATCTTCTTCTTCTGCTCTCAGACTTTGAGGATCTCAGTGGGCAAACGCCCCTTTAACAGTGTCAGTGGATATCAGTACTGGGACTTGTATATACAGTGACTGGAGTGCCAGGAGGCTAGCCATATGATTTCCCTGGCCCTAAATCATGTTTGGTGATTTGGATAATAAATAAACATCAAGCTGTAAAATGTGTTGTCTTACAAAAACGGCCGGTCTGAACATGGCCTAGGACTGGATAACCTCTGTCTGTTTGGAAATATATGCTATATTCAGTATTTTTTGTCCCATTACACTACTGTAATATGATGGACATGAATAGAAATCCAGACAGACCCTATTAAAGTCAATGGAGTCTTTAGGGGTCTATTCATGCCCATTGGTGCAGCAGTAAACTGGTTCCGATGTCAATGATCAATGAGAAACTACGCCTATCATAAGACAAGTAGGTTGTTTGAAATCCAATGCACACCCCATTATTGGGCCAGTTTATGTTCTATATAAACCCTAGAGCAGGGGTCCACAACCTTTTGCCCCTCATGAGCTGCATTCAACTATGAGTGATGGTGAGGAGCTGCATGAGCTCAACACTGAATCAGAATGGGGTTCGTGCATAGGACCCACCAGGTGTGGAGACAACGCTGTAAGTAAAGCCTCACCAGTGTACAATGACGCTGGATTTATCCAGTGTGGCAGCATCACATATCTACACCAGATCTCATCTGACATTGTTGTCAATTGGCTATGCCCCCTTCACACAATATTGTGCTTCCTCTATGCTAAGCCCCACCCACTTGTCAAGTGCATCACACAATGTCAAAAAGTCACCAAATTTTAACAAAAAACTGGGGTATGCACCCTTTGATTGTCCTGCACCAGGTGCAGACTTTGCCGTATACCCCCTATTGTTATGTCATCCAAATTGCCACTATTCTGGTCTTAGGATATGTCCGCGATGTTTCCAATTTAGTCATAACTCAGGATTTCTATGGCGAGTCTCACAGTTGGGAGTTGTGGGCCACTAGTTGGGGACCCCTGCCCCCGAGTATGCAATGTGACTTAGCTTTATGAAATCCACCTAAGCCCTATAGAATGTAATAGTACTGCTATACGGATCTCACAGAACTTTAATCTGACTTTCTACATGTGTTCATTCATCAATGATAGGGAACATCTGTTCCTTGTGACAAATACAGATGTGAGGGAAGGGAAGATCAGAAGCAGCAGATACTCTGGCACTATGTGCGGGTATTCGGCTTGTTTGGGGCATAGTAAGGGAGTGTAATGGAGAATAAATAACAGTACTGAGCCAACAACTCCAGATTGGACCGGTTTGCTAAAAACACTGAGAAGATTTGTCTTTTGGCAAATTGTATTCTGGCAGCATTAGAGAAATATGTGATTAAATGCAATTCTATCTAGCCACTAGCATTGCAGATCTTTGTCTGACACGTCTTTCATTATCACATAAATAGTTTCAACTCTCCAACATGTTTTTTCGTGGTATCAGCAGAATTATTTCCCTTAACTTGCACTTCTTAAGGACTTGAAGTGCTGTCATATTCCAAGAAAACTGTGGGCTTCTTTCCCTATGTGGTTTCAGCCATCTCTTGTATCTCATTTAATGCCTAGGATATTTAGAATGGAAAACTTGGAAGTAGGTTTCTGTCATTTTACTACAGGAGATTCATTGATAAAATCTACTGGCGGCGATATATGAAATACTACTGAGGACTGTCATGTATCATGTTAAAGCTTAAGGAGGTTAGAAAAGAGCTAAATACATTTTGACAGAGAACAGATCCGCACTATGTCTGGTATCCTGGGTGCCCTGAACAAACGTAAGATTTTCTGTATTCTGTCTGCTGTACACAATACACAAACATAGTCATAAAGTAGTGGTTTATTCAGCATCCAGTGCATCAAATGTGTAGCTACATATTACATGCACTGGATGGATTTAAGCTGAACAAATTCCTACTTGAGTTTAGTTGAAGAATAGAAAAAAAAAAAGCTATATTTACTTACCGGGGGTCCCCCTGCAGGTCCTACTGCAACTTCTGATCGGCTCCTTGCGGTCCTCCACCACTCACTTTTTCTGCCAGGTTTAGAGATGAGAACTCAGATCAGGACCTGCTCTCTCAGCAAATCACTGGTTGACATGACATTTTTCAAAGTTCTTTTCAAATGCTGGAATATGCCTTTAAGAGTCTTCTTCCGGAGTGCCGAGGTTTTTCTGCTATGTATAAATTGTTGATTATTGATCAGAACCTGTATTACTGTCACCCAATCATTACTGTACTTTCTATTTGGAAGCTCTGCTTTCCTTGGAGCTGTCTATCTATCTTAACTTTAAGGGGTACTGCAGCGGGAGGGGGGGGGGCACTTTTTTGCTGGGACCGTGGGGAGGAGGTGGCTGAGGCAAAAGACGTTCACTCACCTCCCTGGTTCCAGCGGTGGGTTCCGCATTGCGGTGCTCCGGTGCCCGGGCGCTTCCTGGTGTCTGACGAGGGCCCGAGATGTGATGTCTCAGGTCCGCTCAGCCATGTCACGTCTCGGACCCGCGTCAGACACCCGGAAGCGGCCGGGGACCGGAGCGTCGCGATGCGGGACCCACCGCTGGAACCAGGGAGGTGAGTGGACGTCTTTTCCCTCAGCCACCTCCTCCCCGATCCCAGCAAAAAAGTGCCCCCCCGCTGGAGTACCCCTTTATGTTAGGATATCTGTTAAAACATTTTTTTGGAGAAAATGAATTAAGGTGTTTGGGGTGTAGAGAAAAGCCTTGACATAAAATGGTACAAAATGCACCAAAACGGCACCAAAATGCTGAAGAATCAGCTACTGAGGCTACCCAAGAGGTAGTTATAGATTCTAATAAACCAAATGTATTCTACTAGTGACTACATGGGGGGGGGGGGGGGGGGGGGGAAAGCAGGTGGCACTTTTTATTGGCTGTGCAAAATGTTATGATTGTTGCACAAAGATAACGTTGAGCAAAAATACACAAAAAATCAGTGTTAGCCAAAAAATGGATGCGTACATGTTAATAAATTTGCTTTTGCATCCTGCAAAGAAAGCATACATCAGCGTAAAACAGACCAAACATATTGACCAGTAGACTAAGGGCCCTATTACACAGGACAATTATCGTGCGAAAAATCGTTATATCGTTCGAATTTAAACGATAATCGTTCTGTGTAATTGCAGGCAGTGATTGAAAAATTGTTCGTATGTCATTGATCGTTGATTTAGATCTGACCCTAATATTATCGTTAATCATTCGCTAACCGGTTGCTCTAATTCCACATTGGTTTGCTCAAGTTCCGCATTTGTTCATTCATCGTTCAGTGTAATTGCACATTGTTCATTGTTTTGCTGAGATCAGATGGAGTAAACGATCATAGCAACGATCGCAATAACGATCATAGTAACGATCGTAACTAACGACCATCGTTCTGTGTAATGTGGTGAACGATTTCAGGTTAAAAACAATCTGGTTTGTGATCCTATATCGTTAGTCGTTAATCATTAAAAATCGCTCTGTGTAATAGGACCATAAGTTTAAAGCCTATGAGTATGCTGGGTTATACATTGAAATAACTTTTATGATAATATCCTAGCGTATACCAGTGGCTGAAACCCGTGAAATGATCTAAACGAGACTTTGACTGAGATCTACATTTAGACAACTGTCTCAGAACAGTACAGTCCAAGCTTTTTAGAGGTCATCCTCATTTAAGTTTTATTTTATCAAGATCTTTAATAGAGATGAGAGAACCTCGAGCATGCTTGAGTCCTCCTGAACCCAAGCTTTCGGCATTTGATTAGCGGTGGCTGCTGAAGTTGGATAAAGCCCTAAGGCTATGTGGAAAACATGGATATAGTCATTGGCTGTATCCATGTTTTCCAGACAACCTTAGAGCTTTATCCAAGTTCAGCAGCCCCAGCTAATCAAATGCTGATCGTTTGGGTTCGGATCGACTCGAACCCGAACCCGGTTCGCTCATCTCTAATCTTTAAGTGTCTATAATATCTGCCAAAAGAATTTGAAAAGTATTTGTCAGTGTCACAATGATTTAGTTTATGAAATGATTTCTTCCTATTTTCCATCCATACATAGCAGCATTTCTTTTTTCTAAGAAAACATCAAGCTTCCAGCACATTGTTCTGGATCAAAGTGTAAAGAATTTCAGGCTAGCCAAGATCTACCACAGCAATAGAGTGATAAACGTCCACCCTCCATCCTCTAAGGACTTAGGCCATAAAATATCCATCTATCCTTGGGCGGCCTTATGTCTGGTTTTAACCAGGCTATTTTATGGACATAGGAGAAGGTCAGAGGAAGCAGGGGAGACATTTCAATGCTTGAGTGAGATTAAACAAAATAACAGCTGGAGGCGCCGCAAAGAAGGGACTTGGACAGAGAGAGGAAGCTGCTTTTTATTCAAACTTTACTTCCAAGCAGAAAGATGTATTGGGGTTGCAAGGAGGTGAAACCACCCACCATCTGTGCATTTTCTTCCCCAAAGTTTGGTTGCTATTTTGACGATAGGCTTAATAGCATTTAAATTCAGTTCAGTGACCCATGATAGAAAGCACAAAGCAGTAGAGCCATTCACATTACACAAAAAAAAACCTCTTTCACTAATAATTCCGAGCAGGTATTGAACCAGAGGGTGAAACACAAGAACATTAGTTGAAGACATAGTGAAATTTATGGTCCTTATACAAACCATAGCAATGGATTGTTACAACAATAGATGGCAGGAACCCATGGCCTTTAATGGTTGCCTGCTCTTAACAGGGAGAACAAGCAAACGGCAGTCGTGCGCCGGGAGAGGATTTATAAATCACCGGCAAAAGCATCACTGTTTTTAATGAGCCCCACTGATAAAAAAGAATTTGCATAGGTCTTGAATATATGATTAGGAGCTATGTGAGCAGCATGTAAACTCAATATGATGCAAAACACAAGGTGACTGTTGTTTGATGATGACTTCCCAGCGTGAATTGTTTTTATATATATTTTTTTTCATAACCAGCCTATTCTGAAGAGACACACAGATTGTGCCGCACACTCGCAAATCTCCACACCTGCTGTTAGGCACACGGAGATAGGTTGTCAGTAGGCCCCAAGGAATTCTACAAGATTGCATATATTAAATGTTTTATTTGTGTTGTAACATTTACTATTTCTTAGCTGAAAACTTTATAGCTAAGAATAACTCTTCCTTACAGAATGGCTTACTGCGCCTATATTTTTCTAAGCCCAAATGTTGTATAGAGTTTCACAATGCTGATATCGGAACATGGCAAGTAGTCAGCAACATCGTGCAAAGATAGGCTTGACTGTCAACGTTACATCTTTTTCCCCTCTATGGTACACAGAACAGTGTGACATTTCAACACTTGTATTAGTCAAGTACCCCTGCGAGAGTCAACCGCCCACTTGAAAGGGGGATGAATCATACTTTACCTTGAAGTGCTGTGGCTTTGTGAAGAGTTCCCTGTAACTTTAAAGGGAACCTGTCTCTAGGTTTACGCTGCCTTAAATGATGACAGCATAAACTAGTGACAGAAATTCTGAACAGAACAATGTATTACTTACATCATTCTGTTCAGCTGTTCTTCTAATATGGGATTTGTGCCGCTCCATCCTCTTCCCCCTTCAGCTGCTGATTGACAGCTCTGTCTATACACAGTATATATTATATATATATATATATATACACAGCATAAATAGACAACTGCCAATCAGCCGCCAGTGGGCAGCGGGAGCTGGTGCTCATGAATATCAAGAACTACTGAGCACATAATGGAGAACGCTTCACAGAACAATGTCATGTGATACATCATTTTGTTCAGCCCTTCTGTCAATAGTTCATGCTTCCCTTAAATAGGGTAGTATAAACCTTCTGATGGAGTTCTTTTAAACAGACATTTTGCATTAGAGAGACTGCTTAGTAATTTATTGCTCTCATTTTGTATAGTATATGTGTTATGTTTTAATGAATGTGGTGAAAAATGGTGGTGCCCAGTGGTGCTGCCATGTTGGATTGCATTGGTTGGCAATGGGAATGTAAAACTTCTGGTCTATATACTACAGAAAGAGGTACTGGTATAGACACCTTGTTCCTCAATGCACTGCATCACCATACTAAGCCTTACACAACTAAAAGACAGAGCTCTTAGTGCCAAGGTTCCAAAAAGAGAGTGTTAGGAGGATATGTTAGTGACCTGCATGTGTGGAGAATTAGACCTGGACTTGGCCATTAAAGTGTTGGCTTGCTCCTCTACTTGAGAGGCACTAAGACCGAAGGCCAGGAGAAGTGGCACAGATCCTTATGAAGCTCATTGTGCTCCTTTTACATTACAAAAGGAAAAAACCAAACCCCATTCTACACACTTCCCCGCCTCTCACAATTCACATCTCTCATAAGTCGAACTTTTATTTCCACCATAGTTGGCTGCTTTCAGCTTTGCTTCAATGGGGACAGAGATCATTGCGTTCAGTTGGACTGCATTGTCTAATGGGAGCATATGAGGTAGTCTGAAATCTCATCACAGAATTTATGTTGCGGCTCTGCCTGTTCCGATAGGCTGCTGTTAATGAACACAAGCCCAGCAGGAAGCCAATCCACAGAATATCTAATTTAATTTCAGCAAGCCTATGATGATTATTAACTACAAGCAACAAAACCACCACTGGGACAAGGGAAGTTATTGCTATCTGGTAAAGAGCCTTAGTGATAAGGAGTCTGGGATCTATTTACATTGTAATTTCTCTACCTAAAAAAAATAAAAATAAAGTACTAACAGTGCTAAGGGCTGGATTGCAAAAAAAGATTTCCAGCTCACGGCCATCCTCCAATGGTAATTATATAGGAGCTTGAGTCACTTTCCCTAAAGTCCATTAACAATCCAATTGTAGTACATGCATTAAATTAGCATCATAAAAGACGCAGAAACACTGACGCGTTTTGGATCCTATTACTGCTATAACAATCTAATAGGATCCGAAATGCATTTTTTTGGCACATTTCTTATGCATCTTTTATGATGTGAATTGTCCTTTTATATTGCTGTATGACAACTGGATTTTTATTGGCATAAAGTGGAATTAAGCACAGTAAGGGATTGATGTTTGGCGTCCATTATGTAAGCAGTACGTTAGATTAGATAATGTATAATAAATAGCTATTCCTCTTGAGTCTAACAAGGTCATAGTTACCAAGTGTCCCTATTTCTGAAAGGGCAATCTCAATTTCAGTGATTTCCCCCAAGAACTGTCTCTTATTTTCTGTATAGCGGCTTCCGTTTTCATCATTAATTCATGTGCCCAGGTTTCTCAGGATAATTAATATTGATTTTTTTTCCAATGCAAAAAACAAACAAAAACAAAACAGTTTATAATGAAGTTCAGTAACGGATTTATGATAAGAATAGTGTAGGACCATGTGGCACTCCGAGATGGTCTTGTCTTCAATAATATAGATACACTGATTTAATGGCAAATACAACAGGAAATGATGTACACTTTGCCCAATAGAGATAAGATGACAGGTAATATCCTGGCGCACTCATAGATAAAGCCCTGCCCCCTTTTTTTCGGCTGGATTTACTAAGAGGTTGCGCAAAAATCTACAGCTCCTTGCCGCACCCCCTTTCCCACCCATTGGACGAGTGGGGTTTACAACAGGCGTACTCCACAGAGTAGGTAAGAATTTGCGCCTGATTTGAGGCATATGCTCAGGACACAGCCTTTAGGAATCTCCCCCATGGTGTTCCCTGAGAGACATATCGAAAGTTTTGATCGGTTGGGGTCTAGGTGTTCAGAACGAGACCATTCAGGAGAACGAGCTGGGAGAAGTCCAGCTCTGGGTCACTTGACCTACACAGACTTCTAATGTAAGTCAATGAGGTCCATCTAGGTGGCAGACACAGATTGAGGAAAGGAGCGCACAGCAGCTCAATTGTCTCCCTGCTCATTCTACTAATCGATCAGCGTCTGAACACTCAGACCCTGACCAATAAAATCATTTAAAATGTCTCTGTGAGATATAAAAAGTTTTTTCTAGCACCATATGTGGTGTGAGCCCTCAGTGATGTTGTGTCGGAGGATTGGCCGGTCACTTGCTAGATGGTACTGTGTGACGCCACTCTAGTGATGTTTGGCCGAGATACAACCGGACCATGAGATGTTATCCCATTACGCCAGTGCCAGGTGGGCACACAGGTGTGCTTGCACGCCTGCTTTTATTTTAGAAGGCCAGTTGTACCTTTTTCTCCTGTGGCCAGTGTCCTGCCGGGCTGCTACTGGGTCCCTTAGGTTAGTGTAGTCACGGATGGCTAGAGTGATGTAGTGACCCTCCCGGAACTGCCACCCACAGAAAGGGGATCCAAAGGTTGCGGTGTATACTGTGTCGGCGTGGTGTGAAGAATCACAAGTCTCTCTAGCATAAATAAGTTTGGTTTTACTTGAGATGTACTTGTGTGCAGCAAGTTATACAGCTTTGCTTTGACAGTATATGTTTCTCTTGAGAAAGCACTTGATAATACACATAATACTTGTAGACGAACACTTGACAATTTAGCAACCAGATCCGCGATAGGAATGTAGTGGAGCGTGTTGAGATACAAAGAATCAGAGTAGCAGAGAGGAGGATGTCGTGAGAGTCTCAAACCAAGTAGTACTGTGCTCTGCTGGGATGTTAGAGGATGAGGTAGAAGAATACTTAGAAGAAGAGAATACCTGTGCCCGTGTATTGACCTTTGGGTCTTTACACAACCTTATGCCTACTAGATTTGGGGGACCCATCCTAGAGGGTGACACAGGGTGACCTTGTTACCTGGGATGAGCGGAATGCTGAGGGTTCCCTGCTGACAACCACACTGCAAGATACAGTTCCCAGGCCTTAGCAACTTTGCTCTATCTGGATTGGTTCATTGCTTACTGCTGTCTGTGGATACTGTTCTGCTCTGTGACTCTCATAGTCTACGGCGTGGGTCGAGGTTGTCTCTGACTTGTCCTCTGCTGTAGGAGTTTAATACTGCATGGTGTTGTGTAGCGTTACTGAGTAGAAACTGTTAGCTGTATCTTGCTTCCTACCTATACAGGGTTCTGACTAAGACTGACTAGAGTAGGGGACCTGGCAGAAGGCCAGGGCCCAAAGAGGACTACTATAGAGATGTCTAGCTTGCATCCTTCCTCTACAATGTCCAACACGAAAGACTCATACACTTCCTCCACCCATGTGACTTCCTTCCTCAGCGTATCTAAAGTGTGCTGTGAGTGGGTGAAGAGTGCAATAGAAGAAGTAAAGAGAGAGATGATAGGAGAGAAGAACAGATTCCCATAGGTTCACAGATCCATGTGACATACAAACAAATAATAACCCTTCATACACTTCACTTCATGTGTATAACCGAATACACACATCTATAATAGTGACATCTAGTGGAGAAATTCTAGCACTAACTTCATCACCACCTTCACACAATAAGTACAGCCGTTTTCGAAGGGTGTAACCAATAGCAAAACCCGTGGTGGGATACCACACATGTACTCTTTAAGGCTATGTTCACACAATGTATGGTTTGTATAAATCACAGCCGTAACTTATACAAACCATACGTTGTCTGTGAATGAATGGAATGCCGGCTGCAGCGTATACACATAGTATGGGAATTCCATCCGGCCACACGAGAAACTGACATGTCAGTTTTCTGTGGCTGCTATTCATTGAAAAGTGGCCGCAGAAAACCTCTGCAGAGAATGCTCCATTGTGTACAGCTGTGAATTCGGATGTGGGTGCACACTGGTGCGCCCGTACCTGAATTCAGCATAAATGAAGATCATCCGGCCAGCACTGCAGTACCAGCAGTTCTGTGATCCGGCCGGGTCATAGAACGACCGGTGTTATTCATAGTGTGCACATGGCCTAAAGCTACAATTACCAGAAAGACAGAGCAAAAAGACTAAATATTCCCCATATTTAGACACTTGCTTCAAAAAGCCCACCTGGTCTGATGTCATGCATAGGTTCTGGTCAGCCTACCAACCTGATGCAGAGGAAATGAATCATGACTTGAAACCACTGAGCTGCTACCAGGTATTGGGTAGAAAGAAGAATCAAGCAAGCTGCATAGCAACCTGATACAGTGGCTGGCTATGATCATGGAGGTGGAACAAGGAACGATGTGTAACACATGTTGAAAGGTTCCACAATTAATGGTAACAGAGGAACAATACAGTCTTATGGCTAGTTCCTCTGCACATATTTCACAAAAATGTGTCAATGCAATCCATCTACTTTGGATTAGAAAATTGCAAGAGACTATGATGTGTAATTCATGGCTGTGAAGCTATTTGATGTCAGGCCCATGATAAACATAAATATGTTGATTTCACAGGGAAGAAGCAGACCATGAAGGATATCCATGGGTCACTGCTGTTCTCATTTCCCTGGAGACAACAAATGTCCTGTAGAATTAGCTAACAAGTCAGGAACTAACATATACTGTTTAAGAGCATTTTGTACTAATGGGATCACTCACATCCACACGTTCCTTTATAGATTTAGCCCATCTGCTCTATAAACTGTGCCGTAACAGAGGTAAAAAAAGGGTGATAATATGCATTACTGTCGGCGTTCAGAAACATAGGCATACCTGGAAAATATAATAATATAACCCTTATGGACACTTTTTGGTTTACACTTAGAGATGAGCGAACCTAGAGCATGCTCGAGTCCATCCGAACCAGAACTTTCGGCATTTGATTAGCGGTGGCTGCTGAAGTTGGATAAAGCCCTGAGGCTATGTGGAAAAGATGGATATAGTCATTGGCTGCATCCATGTTTTCCAGACAACCTTAGAGCTTTATCCAACTTCAGCAGCCACCGCTCATGAAATGCCGAACGTTCGGGTTCGGATTGACTCGAACCCGAACCCGGTTCGCTCATCTTTACACTATATTTTGAGTGGGGTTCTGGGGAAAGGGGAAAAAAATTGAACTAGGTCAGTCAAATTAAAGTGAATCGGTGACCCCCTGATCATGTACTCAGCTGATGGCACACGTGAATAGATTTCAATATAGGCATGTAAAATATACCTTTGTTGCCTTTGTCTGTGTTTTTATTTTCATTAAAAAGAACTTTATTTGGGTTGTAAATAGTGTCAAAGAGGTTGAGCCTATTGTCCTCTGGGCCCTAGCATTGCTACCCCTCACTGTGCTGTATGCCTGTCCTCTGCTCAATCAGTGATGTACACTGTGTATGCACTACAGTGAAGTGTAGCCGTGCAAGGGCCCAGGGAACAATAGGCTACACCTCTTTGACACTATCCACATAAAAAAAAAAAAAAGTTTTTTTTTATTTTTTAATGAAAATAAAAACACACACATGGGCAACAAAGGTATGTCTTAAATGCTTTCACTGATATCCACCCAGCGGTGCCACCAGCTCAGTAGGCAGTCAGGGGTCACAGATTCAGTGGTACTCTGACATCAGGTAACAAAAAAAAAAATCTTTAGAAGAATGTATCATTGCTTACCTGTCTGTCTGTTATAAAGTCAGCAACATTTTATTTGGTTTTGTGGGCCTGTGCATCTTGATTATTGTACTTCCTAGTTAAAAGGATTTTTCAGCATTAGAAAAACAGAGACCGCACTATTTTTGTCTGATTAGTTAGGTGTGGTTTCCATTTATTTCAATTGAACTTTTTAAATTCAATGGAAAGTTTTAAAAAAAAATCACCCAAACTGGAGACAGTACTCCCACCCTGCCTGCTCCCTTACCACAGCACTTCTGTCAGTCACCCACCCAGAGCTGCTACAGAACATTGCATAACGCAGCAGACTGCCTCTCCACCCAGGCAACATGCACTCCCATTTCCTGTGGCACTGTGCAGCACAGGCCAGTATGCTATAAACACACCTCATTGTTCCCTAAATGACCTAATAAAAATATATATGTATACGACAGGGAGATGATGTAGAGGCTGGTGGTGACATCACTGAGGGGATGGGGCTTGAGCTCAAGTACAAGATCCAGACATGCTAAAACCAGTATAATTAGTGATAACACTACATAGATCCGAAAAAATATGACATGTCCTAGTGCGGATTGCTGCATGGATCACAACCCCCTCACATTCCGCGCTGCTCGGCAGCAGAGATGACAGAAACGCATAATGTGCGCTCCTGTCATTGCATCTGACAACTACTCATCAATGTTGTTGATCGTTGCTTGTTAACCAGGCCATGTTTTGGCCCATGTAATAGGGCCTTTAGACAAGCAGACAGCAGGAGACCGCTGCATGCCTTCTATTTCTATTGATGGGTCTTTTGGACTTGGTAACATACTGGCATCTAACTTGTTAATAAATGTATCACTTTTATGAAGAGTTGAATTATCTCCATTTATTCTAGTACAAGAATCATTTCAGCTGCAACAAGTAGATGATTTAGAAACGAAGCTGTAACAGGGATGAAAGTTTCTTCCGCCTCTAGTGGTTTCTGCATTCCTGCATAAATGTGACCTGTCTGTGACTCTATTTGATCACTTAAAATGTCTTTTCTTGTCTGTTATTCCAATATACACAGCAGTTTACCTCCGAGTAATCAACGTGGTTGGAACAAGCGGCGTAGATTTTCTCTACATAATTTCAGCCTGTGAATGCAAACTGTATGACAACCTCCACCCCCCTCCATTGTGAATGCACACAACCTCCATCCCCTGCTCCATTTACCAATGTTCCCTTTATTCTGTACACATGTAGAATGTTCATGTATTGCCACTACTCTAGGCAAAAAAAATGTTTAGCTCATTTCTTAAGCTCATTTTCAGGAATTAAAACTATAAAATAAAAATCTGGAAAACAGACTTTTAAGACAAAGACAAAGAGCATACTCGCCTGGTGACTGCAAGGTGCACAGCAAAAGTTAGCAAGGTACAATCAATAGAAATCAGATGGCAAGCACTCTTCTATAATATCTATACGCTTTATTAAAAATTCTATAAAAATTTCAAAGGAAGCTGGAGAAGACATGTTGCACTGTATAAAGGTTACAAGAAAATGCTATAAAATCGACGTGGTTTGCACGTGCTTGTCCGTTCTCAAGGGTGGCTTCCTATAAAGCAAAACGTGACGTTTTTCTTATTTCTTTCGTATCCTATTTACATTGAGATGTATTTATACAGTTTCTGATGAAGATTTTATAGAGTTTTCAGTAAAGCATTTGGATTTTGTGCTGGCTGATTTCTATTCATTGCATTTGGTTTTTTAAGACAATGGCTGTCAATCACAGGTAAGGGGGCTGAAGGTGGATCACCAAGCTAATAAGTGCAATGAACTCCAATCTATGCATTTCACACAGTCTTTCAACCTGCAGTAACACAGATGGCCTATCCTGGGCTTACTTTTTCTCTCCTCGCTGTTTCCCATTCAGGTGGAAAGTTTGCAAGGGCTTGGGTGCATAAATGGCTGTTCTAAAGCCCCTATACCACGGTGCCACTATGAGGAGCAAACAAGCGCTGTCAGGGCTCGGTTGCTTCTTATCCCCCGCTCGCTGCTGGCACTGTTACACGTGGCAGCAGCGAGCGGGTGAAAGCCAGGGGGGGGGGGGGGGGAGTTGGGAGTTGGGGCTGCCCGGGTGATAGCTAGATCGTCTGGACAGCCCATAGCAGATAGCAGCACTCTGCTGCCGCTGCTCCTATTCCACCGAGCGACGGCAGCAGATCGTTGCTATACGAGTCGTCGTTTGTCTTTCAACATGTTGAAAGACAAACGACTGCAACAATCAGCCGACATCGTTCATGTCGGCTGATCGTTGCCTTCTATTACACGGGACGATTATTGCCCCTAATGGCCAATATCACCTGGTTTTGCACGGATTACTAAGGTAGCTAGCAGACCACAATCATGAACCAGGAAAAACACTGAACATGTGAATGCAGCCTAAGGCTTGACTGCACCTGGAGTCAGGGTAGGGAGGAGTAAGTAGGAGTAGTTGTTGGGTCACAACTAGAGATGAGAGAACCTCGAGCACGCTTGAGTCAATCCGAACTCGAACTTTCTGCATTTGATTAGCGGTGGCTGCTGAAGTTGGATAAAGCCCTAAGGCTATGTGGAAATCATGGATATAGTCATTGGCTGTATTCATGTTTTCCAGACAACCTTAGAGCTTTATCCAAGTTCAGCAGCCACCGATAATCAAATGCCGAACGTTCGGGTTCGGATCTACTCAAACCCGAACCCGGTTTGCTCATCTCTAGTCACAACCCTATGCTGAGTAGTGACTGCTGTTCTGTTCAATTGATCTGCAGCAGTTAGGTGACCGCAAAGTAACAATAACACTAAAGTGCTCTTTTGTGACTGACATATTTTGTTACAGTCAGTTCTATGACTTTCAAGTTATAGTGCTACCTAGTATGTTGTTACTGTACTCATTCTGTTGATTGATACTGCCATGCTTTCAGTATCAGCTCTTGAAAAAAAAATTTAAAAAGTGTTTCCAATTAAAGGGGAACACTCAGACCATGACCTTACAGCCTAGTGCAATGGAAAGTTTATACTATTCAGAATATGTTTTCCCCTCTTCTCTTTTTTGCTTTTACAAAATGTTCTATATCTTTGTTCTAAAGCATGAGTGATCCGTCATTTGTTACAGAAAAAATTATAGAGTCAGCACTTCTACAGACATGTTTGAACAACACAGTGCTGCATATTTAGACCAGAATTTGGATAACCGGTCATATGCCAGCTGAACTAGTTCTTCCATAATGCTCAGCCAGCTAGTCACTGTATTGTAGTGGCAGATGGACGTCTCAGCCTGCTCATATATGACAGATGTTTTGGACATGTGCAAAGACAGAATGTTAGATCTGATAATTTAAATACAATTATGGCATTTAAATCACTATATAATGTGAAGACCTGTGGTTCAATAATGTACCATATAAATATGATATAAAAAAAGAAACTATCATACAGTGTTCAGATTTTTTTTTCTAGGTAAGAAGGAGAAATGTGTCTTCTTGGGGAGAC